>NW_016807514.1:0-14983 GCF_001698545.2 Rhinopithecus bieti | reverse complement strand
TGGAAACCATCATTCTCAGCAAACTATCACAAGGACAAAAAACCAAACACTGCATGTTCTCACTCAAAGGTGGGAATTGAACAATGAGAACGCTTGGACCCAGGAAGGGGAACATCACACACCGGGGCCTGTTATGGGGTGGGGGGAGGGGGGAGGGATAGCATTAGAAGATATACCTAATGTAAATGATGAGTTAATGGGTGCAGCACACCAACATGGCACATGTATATATACGTAATAAACCTGCACATTGTACACATGTACCCTAAAACTTAAAGTACATATAAAAAAAAATTTTGACAGGTCACAAGTATGTCTGATCCATATGAAATACAGTGAGACCATGCACTCCCAGGTTCTGGATGCTCCAATTCAAATGCTTTCTGGCCTGTCATTTCCAGAATCTGCTTTTTTCTCTGATTTGAAATTGAAATATTCTCTCTCTGTCTCTTTCTTTTTTTTAAGTTCTAGGGTACATGTGCAGGTCTGTTACATAGGTAAACATGTGCCATGGTGGTTTGCTGCACCTATCAACCCCTCACCTAGGTATAAAGCTCAGCGTGCATTAGCTATTTTTCCTAATTCTCTTCCTCCTCTAGCCCCTCAACAGGTCTAGTGTGTGATGTTCCCCTCCCTGTGTCCATGTGTTCTCATTGTTCAGCTCCCACTTATAAGTGAGAACAGGCAGTGTTTGGTTTTCTGTTCCTGCATTAGTTTGCTGAGGATAATGGCTTCCAGCTTCATTCATATCCCTGCAAAAGACATGATCTCATTCCTTTTTATGGCTGCATAGTATTCCACGGTGTATATGTACCACATTTTCTTTACCCAGTCTGTCATTGATGGGCATTTAGGTTGATTCTATGTCTTTGCTATTGTGCATAGTGCTGCAGTGAACACATGAGTGAATGTATTTTTATAATAGAATGATTTATATTCCTTTGGGTATATACCTAGTAATAGGACTGCTAGGTCAAATGGTGTTTCTGGTTCTAGTTCTTTGAGGAATTGCCACACTGTATTCCATAATGTTTGAAACCCAAAACTATAAAAACCCTAGAAGAAAATCTAGGCAATACCATTCAGGACATAGGCACAGGTAACGATTTCATGATGAAATTGCCAAAAGCAATAGCAACAAAAGCAAATCTTGACAAACGGGATCTAGTTAAACTAAAGAACTTCTGCACAGCAAAAGAAACAATCATCAGAGTGAATAGGCAACCTACAGAGTGGGAGAAAATTTTTGCAATCTATCCATCTGTAAAAGGTCTAATATCCGGCGTCTACAAAGAACATAAACAAATTTACAAGAAAAAAAAAACAAACAACCCCATTAAAAAGTGGGCAAAGGACATAAACAGATGCTTCTCAAAAGAAGACATTCATGCAGCCAACAAACATATGAAAAAAAGCTCAACATCACTGATCATTAGAGAAATGCAAATGCAAATCAAAACCACAATGAGATACCATCTCATGCCAGTCAGAATGGCGATTATTAAAAAGTCAAGAAACAACAGATGCTGGCAAGGTTGTGGAGAAACAGGAATGCTTCTACACTGTTGGTGGGAATGTAAATTAGTTCAACCACTGCAAAACATTTTCTTATCTCTATTTTTCTGGAATCTCTCCCATTCTCCATGATTCCTCACATCTCAAGTGCTGTCTATAATTAAAGTGCAGCCTCTGTGCTCTAATGTGACTGGCTGAGACCTCAAAGGCATAAACTGGCCCAAGCAAAGAACTCAGGTGTTCCTTCTCCTGCTTAAGTCAAGCATCATGCACAGGTTCCTTTTTCTTTCAAATGAAATTTATCAGAACAAACTTTCTACTCACCCATTTCACTGATGATAAAAGCAGGTCACAGCATCATGGCAATTCCCAAAGGCCCAAGGCCAGTCGGTAGTGGACTCTATCATAACTCAAAACTTCAAGCTCCCAGCACTGAGCCTCATCACTAGGAAGAATGATCCTTCACCATTCTGGAACACCCCTCCCATGGGGGCAGCTGCAGGCACAAAAGGTGGCTGTCCATCATGATCACCATCCTTGGCGGGGAGGGTGAATGATGTG
Organism: Rhinopithecus bieti; assembly: GCF_001698545.2. Classification (NCBI taxonomy): domain Eukaryota; kingdom Metazoa; phylum Chordata; class Mammalia; order Primates; family Cercopithecidae; genus Rhinopithecus; species Rhinopithecus bieti. Next base: position 12,907 of record NW_016807514.1, on the reverse strand, counting down.
GCCCCAGTAAGGGAACATTTGGAGACTGCAGGTGAAGACTAAGCTTAGGGGTGAAAGGGGGGCTTCTGCTCTCAACTCTGCCAGGCCTCTCGGCTCTGCCCCAGGGGTCAGGAAATGTCGCCTCGGGACACAGGGAGAATATTGGCTCTGGATAATACAATTCTGAAAGACAGTCCCTAGTTGGTCCCTCCTTGTGCCAGTACTAGGGCAGGAGCCTCTGAAAACAAATGAGTCATGCCATGCAGGCTGAAATGGGGCCCAGAGGTGACAGGAACCAGGACTTTCCAGTGACTTTTATGTCGCCTTTCAGAATGGCTGTAAAGAAAACAAGACATAAAATGCCTCCCCTGTATAATTTGCTGGTTTATAGGTGGTTTCATCACTTTTTAAACGGCTACCCAAAGTGCTCTTTACAGTCCCCTTATGACTGGTAATGAAAGCTCCAGGAAGAGCCCAGAGAGCCCAGGAAATAAGGAGGTTCCCACTCCCTCCTGCCCTGTGGCCAGGCAGCAGCTGGGGGCTGCAGGGTGGGCCCCACCCTCTGGGCATGCAGTTCTGCTCACCCTGCATGCTGCCTGCAGCTTCTAATGTACTGTCCTGGGGTTCAATCCGTTCCCATTCCACAAACCCCCAAAGGAAAGACAAAAGAAGCTCCCTCAAAGGTGAATTTAGACTGAAAGGCCGTACATGTGTGAAGATGCACTCTATAAATACTGCAAGGTGGATAAAGAGACGGTGGTGGAGCCGGCACACACTCCATCCTGTGTCACCTTGGCTTCCTCCTCCTTCCTGGTGATCCGTGATGTGCCGCTTAGCACCTACACAAAGGCACCATCATTTTGCTGATTTTCTGCTTGCTTAGTTATTTTTCATATTTATAAATAGGGATGGAAATCACTGAAAAACTTTACCAGTAAGTAATTTCAATATTTAGACCACTGGCAAGGATTTGTCATTATTTTATATTAATTTATTATTATATTAATTTAATTTATTTTAATAGCAATTAAATTCAATTAATACTAATGTCTTGTATCCCCAGATATATTAAATGGTAAGCTATTAAATTATTTTTACATTTGAAAAAAGGGTCGGCTCATGGGAAGTTGCCAAAATAGCAGAGAGGTTCCAAGTCCCCTTCCCCCAGCTTTTCCAGTGGTTTCACCTTTGATCATTACAGTCCAAAGCCCAGCATAGAAAACTAACACAGGTGCCATCTGCAGACCCTTATGAAGATCTCACCATTTTCTCCATACACTCGTGTGTGTGCATGTGTGTCTATGTACACATGTGCATACATGTGTATACTTGTGTGTGCATGTGTGTCTATGTGCACATGTGCATACATGCGTACATCTGTGTGTACGTGTGTGTCTGTGTGGTTCTGTATTTGCTTGTTTGCACACATGTCTAGATTATATATCTGTATTCATGTGTGTACATGTTTGTGTTCTTATCTGTGTCTCTGGTTTGAGCATATGTATTGCCTGTGTTGTGGCTTGTGCATTTGGCGATGGGGTCTATGTGTACTAATCTATATTTCAGTGTGTACATTTGTATCTGTATGTGTCTTCTGTATGCCTTGGCACAGTGCGTGGTGCCTGTATGTGGCTTTGGTGTGCACATGTTCCATGTTGCATATCCATGTGGCCATGGACATGTGTGTCTGTGTGTGTGCATCTCTGTATCTGTGTTCTCTGATGTATACACATGGTATACTCTGTGCGGCATGTTGTGTTGTGTATGTTTCTAATGGTGTCTTGTGGTTTTGTGTGTATGCAACCACACATTGTATATCTGTGTTTGTACATGTGTGTCTCTATGTGTATCTCTGTGTGTATGTGAGTATATTTGTGCATGCATGTTTTTAATCTGGTTGTATTTGTTGAATGTGGCATGTGTCTGTCTTCTATATTTGTGTCTCTGTGTGTCTACACGTATGTGTCTGTTGTGCATACATGTATGTACATGGCAATGGTGTCTCCCGTGCATGTTTCACATGTGTTCTTGTGGTTTCATGTATGTATTTCTATACAATTTCATCAGATGTGTAGACTGCTAGGACTGCCCCAGTGCAGCTACAGATGGTTTCATCACTCTGAGACCCCTCCTGAGACATCTGGCTGTACTTTGTGAGTTTGTTCACTCAGATGCCCTTGAGGACCCACTCACCTGCCTACTCATACCAAACGGCCAGCACTCATATGGCGCCTCTGCAGGGCAGGGCCCACCATGTTTGTTGAATGAATGATCCTCTACTTAGACATGGACAATCTGAAGACAATACTGGGAATGACAAGCCAAGTTCCTCCCAAGGCTGGTGCTTAGTATGAGGCAAGATGAGGCTGGATACTGGACTCCCTGACCTCAGAGCAGCCCCCCAAGGCCCACCCACTCCACCTCATCCCACCCCCATGCAGGATACAACAAGAGGAGCATTTCATGATTGGGGGACAGTTTCCCAGGGCCAACTCTCAGGTACAGAACATTATGATGACTTCCAAGTAACCCATCCCTCTGGGGGCCTGTAGGCTTCCGAAGTGTGATGAGGAGGAAGGAGTGCAGAGCCCTGCAGACAGCCTGTGCTCTGTTCCCAATAACCACCCATCTCCACACTCTCCAATCAAGCAGCCCCTGGGGAATGTCTTCCTTCAGAGCTGCTCTAGGTAGGGGTCCCATCAAAGCAGCACCACTTGGGCCATAGTGTTGGAACCCCCAGACAAAATTCCCTGCCCTGGGCCTTTACCCAGGTCATCTGTAAGGGGACATAGCTTTCTTATCAGGGGCCTGGACCACAGTCCCTAGACATGGCCTGACCCTCTCAATTACGATCCTCCCCTTTTCCTCCTTTTCCAGCCTGCCTATCACCCTGACTTATGTCCCACCATGGCCCAGGCTTTCTCCAGCACCCAGAAACTGGGATGCATGGCTTTTCCCTGTGGCTCTCAGACCAGTTGATGGTTTTCAGATCTCCATGGCCATCATGTCCATGGCAACAACAGCTTCTAGCTCTCCCACCTCCGTGGTTCTTTCCAATAATAGTTTCCAAAAGGTACAAAGACCACTGGCCTTTTTGGGGCCTCAGATGCCCCCTGAGATCACAGCTGGGTCAGGCAAGCAGAGGCTACCCTTAGATACACCATCAAGCCTGGGACCCTAAAATGCACACACCAAAACTTGCCAGAAAAAAAATGCCAGTCTCCAGGGTGAGGCAGTGCAGTGGGGGCTCCATCTGTGGGCAGGGACTGGCTATTGGGACTTCCTCACCCCAGGTGGGACTGAACAGATCTGGTCCTGATGGTCATTTCTAGGGTGGCCTCTTTGACTCTAGCTGCAGATGCCAGATCTGAGAAAAAGCTAGACCCAAAGTGCCAAAACATCAGTGAGGGTTCCTGTAAGTTCCACCCCCAGATGAGGTCAGGGGCGATCTCTGATCTGCAGCCCACAGCTCTCTGCCCCACCCCAACCATGGCACCTGACACCTGAAGGTTCGTGAGTGCTGAGATCATGCCTGTTTGTGTTTGCACCCTTGCCACCCAGCCCCTCGTCTGATATTCACAACATTCAGAAAAAGTAGTTGTTGAGTGGATGAAAGCATTAAGGAGTCAACCAATTAGTAAATGAATTCACTGAAGGTTGGGACTAAAATGACCCCAGTAGATATTAAGTGGACAATGAGGCTGTCCCTCTACCCTCTGCATCTCCCCTCCCCCGGACACTTCACAAGAATTCCCAAGAACTTGATCTTTGCTATGTGGGAATCTCCAACCTTTGCAGGAGGGATTTGCTGCCTTCCTGTGACACTCACTCCATCCTGGGGACACTAAGCATTATAAAGCTATTCTTCATGCTAAGCCTAATCTAACATATTCAGACTCAAAGCCACTAAAGTTCAGGGAAGACATAATTGTGTCGTTTGATTTGCTCACCAAAGAGCAGGTCAGATGGAAAGGTTACAGTCCTCTTAAAAATATTTCTGACAACAAACTTCTAAAAATTTTAATGTTATCATTTTGCCTTTTCAGAGAAAGGGTTTCTATTTATCAGCGATGATTAAATGCTTCTGAAATCTGGGATTACTGACTTTGACCTTTTCTTTATCGGCAGGTAATAAAACGAATGGGCAGAAGACAGAAATGTAATTTGAGGATTACAAAATTTACGAGGAGGCAGCACATTGGGGAGGAAAGTGATGATGATTTGAGTGAGAGCGAGGGATGTGGAGAAAGGGAAGATTTAACCAAAATAGTTTCCTTGGACTCTCGGCTTTAGAAATGAAGATGTCAGTGTTTGTGCTCCGTCCACTGCTCCACGCAGGAAAGAAGAGCTCGCTGGATGTTTGAGAATAAGGAAGGGGAGAGGGGAATGACCTTGTTGTAGGGTAACAATGGAGAATAAATGAGATGATCCCCATAAAACATTGAGTTCAGACCTGACATGGATCCAGCATTCAGCAAATATCGGTTATTGTTATTTTTATCGCACCATCTCGTGAGTCTCATTATCTCATGAAACAGTGCATGAGAACAGGAATACTGTGTGTAAACTACACGTGCAGTGCTGCTTCACATTCATCTTTTTGGTTCAAAACTGCAGATCCCTGACTGCAAAGCTGGGGACTCTCTCCTATTCCTAATTTTGCATCCATCAGTGTTGTGGGTTACGTTGGGTCCCCTAAATGATGTGTTCAAGTCCTGACTCTTGTTAGCTGCCAATCTGATCTTATTCAGAAATAGGGCCCTGACAAATGTAATCAAGTAAAGATGAAGTCACATTACAGTGGGGTGGACCCTAATCCAATGACTGTGGTCCTTATAAGAAAAGAAAAATTTGGACATAGGCGTACAGACATGGAGGGAAGAAGACCATGCAGAGAAAGTGGCAGAGATTGGAGGGATGCATCCACAAGCCAAGTCGTGCCAGGGGCTGCCAGTAGACGGCAGAAGTGGGAGAGGCAAGAACGGGTCTTCTCCTGAAGTGGCGGTCCTCTATTTTTGACACCAGGGATTGGTTTTGTGAAAGACAGTTTTTCCACAGAGAGGTGAGGAGGGGTTGGTTTCGGGATGATTCAAGCACATTACATTTATTGTGCACTTTATTTCTATTATTCTTACTTTCTAATATGTAATGAAGTAATTCTACAACTCACCACAGTGTGCAATCAGCAGGAGCCTTAAGTTTGCTTTCCTGCAACTAGACAGTCCCACCTGGAGCTGATGGGAGACAGTGAAAGATTATCAGGCATAACATTCTCATAAGGAGAGGTGCAGCCTAGATCCCTCATATGCACACTTCACAGTAGGCTTCTTGCTCCTATGAGAATCTAATGATGCTGCTGATCTGATAGGAGGTAGAGCTCAGGTGGGTAATGTGAGCCATGGGGAGCAGCTGTAAATAAGATGAAGCTTCGTGTGCTCACCCATTGCTCCCCTCCTGCTGCGCAGCCCCCTTCCCAAAAGCCCATGGACTGATGATACCTGTCCGTGGCCCGGGGGCTGGGGACCCCTGCCCTAGAGCCTGCAGAAGCAGCACAGCTGTGCAGACACTCTGATTTTGGACTTCTGGCCTCCAGAACCATAAGACAATAATTTCTGCTGTTTTAAGCCCCCCAGTTTATGGTTATTTGTTAGGACAGCCCTAAGAAATGAATACAACAGGTGCATTTGGCCCACAGGTATTGGCATTTTCTCTGAGCAGGAGCTCCGGTAAGCAGGACGCACGCAGTCCCTGCCCTTGTGCTCATGTGTTGCCATGTGCCAGGCACACAGGGTCACAAGAGACAAGGCCTCAGACATCACAGACCCCACAGTAGGGGGCAGGAAACCGCACAAATATCCACGTGATATGGGAAAAGTCCTGCCAGTGAGAAGCACAGCTGAGCTGTGACTGTGTCAGGGGCCCTGACTCAGACGGGGCTTCCGTTAAGGAAACAGACCTGACTCTCGGCTGGTGGAAGATGAGTGGGGTACATGGAGTTTATACAGCTTGGTCAATAGGAAGATTTTGTGTTATGGGAAAGCCCATTTTTTTATTCCTTATAGTAAAGTAGGGAAAGTAAGGCTCATCGAAGTCTCCTTAGCTTCTATAGAAACAAAAGATAGTGGGATTTCCCCCCAGGGGCTTGGCCCCTGGAGAGGGTCTCTCAGAAGGATGTTTATGAGAGATAGATCATGAGGCGTTTATGTTTTCCAAAGCTGTAAACAACCTTGAGAAACATTGTTCACTTAGGGCTGCAGCCGGAGCTGCATAGAAGCAGGCTGGCGACACGGTGAGTGCTGTCCTTGTCCATCCTTAGAGAAACCAGGAGCCCTGAGAACCTGTGCCCAGTACAAAATGACTGACAGCTGGTCTCTCCAATCAGAAGACAGCTTCTTCACCCCAACACCTCCTGGGTCTCAGGGCGATTTCAGAGATGAACTTTTCTACCTTCTACCAGGTGGGTGGGTCAATGTGAATGGGGCAATAGTTTTTCATTTGTAGGGTGAAGGTCAATATTAAAAACCTGTTTTGCTGGCCATGCAAGGCTCTCCAAATATTATCTGACTTTGGGACATGATCAGAGAAATTCCAGAAAGTCGCCACTACTCCTGTAGAAAGCAGAATAAGGAGGCTACCAGAGCAGGGACTATAGGAGCACTGACCTTGGGCTACCCTCTCCCGCAGCAACTCTTCTGGAACACGAGGCTGGGAGCCTTGGCTGCACTGTCCTTGGTGAGCCGGGAAGGCCTGCTCTGCAGGCCCCGTCTGCTGTCTGAATGAGCTCCTCATCACTGTTGTCACAGGATTCATAAAGCACACAGCTCAAAGGTTTCCAATATGTAACACAATTTCTCCAGGCTCATTTAAATATTTCAAACCAGAAGAAGGAGTCAGCTGTTACATTTCACCTCCCAAAACTTAGTGAAACACATGGCCAGGCTCGTGACCATGCTGTCTTCGGCTACAGTGGCTCTCTTTCCAAGGAGATTTCTCTTATTCTTAACCAGGAACCAGTGTCTCCTGGGTTCAGGGCAGTAGACTCTGCTCCCAAGACCCAGCCCAGGCAGGGGTCTCATGTCATGGGGAAGTTGTGTGACCTTCAATCAGGACGGGGAGGGGAGGTAGGGACAAGATGGCATTGCTCAGGGAAGTACATGATTGACGCTACCGACTGTTTGAGCACCTACTATCTGCTGGGCATGCCTTTGGGGGCTGTAGATGGAACAGTGAACAAAGCAAAGCCAGCCAGGCATAGTGGCTCACACCTGTAATCCCAACACTTCGGGAGGCCAAGGCAGGCAGATCACTGGAGACCAGGAGTTTGAGACCAACCTGGTCAACATGGCAAAACCTCATCTCTACTAAAAATACAAAAATTAGCCAGGCGTGGTGGCATGCGCCTGTAATCCCAGCTACTCAGGAGGCTGAGGCACGAGAATCACTTGAACCTGGGAGGCAGAGGTTGCAGTGAGCTGAGATTGTGCCACTGCATTCCAATCTGGGAGACAGAACATATGAGACTCTGGTTCAAAAAGAAAAAGAAAAGTCCCTGTCCTCATGAAGCTTACCTTGGAGGATCAGTATCCTTGATATGGGAGCCATTTTAAATTAATGTAAAGGAAATCAGTCTACATTACCCACCACAGAGCAGAAGGCATACCACATCATTTCTTCTGCTAAGACTAATGAGGGGTGAACTTCGACCTCAAAAGCATTTCAAAATATTTGGAATGAGGAAGGGAATTATCTTTCTGTTTCTCAAAAAGAAGCATGGATGGGTAGCTTGGTCTTATTGTCTACTTTGAATGGGCCATGCATGCACAGGGCACACATGGCAAGGGAACTGAAGGGAAACGTGAAGAGGGAGCTCTCTGTGTGTTATTCTAGAGACAGACTGTGCCTCTGTAAGCCTGTATGCCTATGTGTGTGTCCCTCTTCAATACAAAAGGGGCCTACCACAGGACACAGCACCGTGTGAAGGCTGTGCTGGATCCACGTGTCTGGAGCTGCCTGTCTTTGCAGGCGGCAGAGTGAACCACCACAAGAATGCCCGGTAATGGATAGATCCAGCCCTCTTGTATTTGTCTGTTCTCACACTGCTATAAAGAAATGCTTCCTGTGGTCAGGTGCGGTGGCTCATGCCTGTAATCCCAGCGCTTTGGGAGGCCAAGGAGGGCAGATCACCTGAGGTCAGGAGTTCGAGACCAGCCTGGTCAACATGGGGAAACCCTGTCTCTAATGAAAATACAAAAATTGGCTGGGAGTGGTGGCATACGCTTGTTGTCTCAGCTACTCAGGAGGCTGAGGCAGGCGAATCACTGGAACCCAGGAGGCAGAGGTTGCAGTGAGCCGAGATCATGCCACTGCACTCCAGCCTTGGGGACAGAGCAAGACTCCATCTCAAAATAAATAAATAGATAATAAAAGTAATGCCTCATAAGACTGGGTCATTTATAAAGAAAAGAGGTTTAATTGGCTCACAGTTCCACAGGCTGTACAAGAAGCATGACTGGGGAGGCCTCAAGAAACTGTCAATCATGGCGGAAGGCAAAGGGGAAGCAGACAGGTCTCACATGGCTGAAGCAGGAGGAAGACAGGGCAGGGAGGTGCTACACACTTGTAAACAATCATTTCTCATGAGAACTCAATCCAAGACGTCACTAGGGGGAGGTTAAACCACCAGAAACGGCCCCCATGATCCGATCACCTCCCACTATGCCCCTTATCCAACACTGGGGATTACAATTCCACATGAGTTTGGGTGGGGACTCAGATGCAAACCATATCACCGCCATTGGTGGACATTTGGATCTTTCTATGTTCTGCTACCTTAAGTGATGCTCCCGCAGGTGCTCCAGCAGGTGCACCCATCTCTGTGCACACTCACAAGTCATCTGTATGATCAGCTCCTACATGCAGACTGGCTTAAACAAAGGGTGTGTGCATTCTTACATTTGGATAGATCTCAGCAGATTGTCCTCCCCCAAAAAAAGTTATTCCAATTTACATTCCCACCATAAGAAGAATTATTTTCTTACTGTCTTTGTCAATCTGATGGATCAAAAAAGTGTTCATTACAGAGGCCTCAGAAATAATGCCACACATCTGCAACCATCTGATCTTTGACAAACCTGACAAAAACAAGCAATGGGGAAAGGATTCCCTATTTAATAAATGGTGTTGGGAAAACTGGCTAGCCATATGCAGAAAGCTGAGACTGGCTCCCTGCCTTACACCTTATACAAAAATTAACTCAAGATGGATTAAAGACTTAGACATAAGGCCTAAAACCATAAAAACCCTAGAAGAAAACCTAGGCAATACCATTCAGGACATAGGCATGAGCAAAGACTTCATGACTAAAACACCGAAAGCAATAGCAACAAAAGCCAAAATAGACAATCAGGATCTGATTAAACTAAAGAGCTTCTGCAGAGCAAAAGAAACTGTCATTAGAGTGAACAGGCAACCTACAGAATGGGAGAAAAATTTTGCGATCTATCCATCTGACAAACGGCTAATATCCAGAATCTACAAAGAAACAGATTTGCAAGAAGAAAACAAACAACCCCATCAAAAAGTGGTTACAGGCTATAAACAGACACTTCTCAAAAGAAGACATTTATGCAGCCAACAAACGTGAAAAAAAGCTCATCATCACTGGTCATCAGAGAAATGGAAATCAAAACCACAATGATACTCTCTCATGCCAGTTAGAATGGTGATCATTAAAAAGTCAGGAAACAACAGATGCTCCTCAAGGATCTAGAACTAGAAATACCATCTGACCCAGCCATCCCATTACTGGGTATATACTCAAAGGATTATAAATCATTCTACTATAAAGACACATGCACATCTATGTTTATTGCAGCACTGTTCACAATAGCAAAGACTTGGAACCAACCCAAATGCCCATAAATCATAGACTAGGATAAAGAAAATGTGGCACATATACACCATGGAATACTATGCAGCCATGAAAAAAGGATGAGTCCATGTCCTTTGCAGGGACATGGAGGACACTAGAAACCATCATTCTCAGCAAACTAATGCAAGAACAGAAAACCAAACACTGCATGTTCTCACTCATTAGTGGGAGCTGAACAATGAGAACACATGGACGCAGGGAGGGGAACATCACACACCAGGGCCTGTCTGGGGTTGGGGGAAAGGGGAGGGATAGTATTAGGAGAAACACCTAATGTAGATGAGGGGCTGATGGGCACAGCAAACCACCATGGCATGTGTATACCTATATAACAAACCTGCATGTTCTGCACATGTATCCCATAACTTAAAGTATTAAAAAGGAAACAAGGGGGGAAAAAAAGCATATTCTATATGCCAAGATAACCCTTTGAAAAACATTGGGCTACAACAATGAATTAGATTCTGCCCTTAAAGCACTTTTATGGGCTAAACATAAACCACAAACATTTACTGGATGCATACTATGTGCAGAGGAAGTTAATCCAAAAGAGGGAATAATCATTTGAATTTAAATATGCAAAAAAAGAAGAACACTGGGTTGCAAAGACATAGCATTATAAAATAATGTAAAATCTCATTACATGCTGAAGTGATTAAGTTTGGGATATGTCAAGTTAAATAACATCATAAAAATTAACTTCATCTGTTCCTTTATCCTTTAAAAAATATCCTAAAACAATAACATCATTAAAATAAAAAGAAAAAAGAAAAAAAAGTGCTTATCATTAGGACAAATAGCTAATGTCTGTGGGGCTTAAAACCTAGATGCAAGTTGACAGGTGCAGCAAACCAGCATGGCACACGTGTACTTATGCAACAAATCTGCACGTTCTGCACATGTATCCCAGAACTTAAAGTAAAATAGAAATAAAATTTTTAAAAAAGAAAAAGTGCTCATTTCAGGTAGGATTTCATATGAAGGATGAGACCTCCCTTGCATAGGCTTAAGGGACCTGCTATTTCCTTTTCCTTGACTTGTGGGTTTGTGACCTCGGACAAGATGTAAGGAAGCTGAGAAACCCAGTCTGACCTCCCTCCTCTGGCCGCCACCACAGTTCTCGATACAGGTTTGTAGGCCAACCCGGTGGCCACTGCCTGCCCTCCTGTATCCAGAAAGCGAGGGGTGCATTTTAAAAGTAAATTGGAAGAGATTCTGCTGTGATGATTTTGTGCCCTCGTCAAGACAGCTGATACCCCATTGGCACCTTTCAAGACCAGGGTTTGAGCCAAAAGGTCTGGAAACCTCACAGAGCTGGAAGAGGAAGGGTGGAGGCACAGGGCACTGACTAGGGAGCAGCCCCTGCCAGCCATGCTCTGATGGCTGCTCCCCCAGCCTGCCCTGTGAGCTCACGTTTGGCTCATGAGCTGCGTGTCCCTGGGCCCACAGCTGTGCATCGCTAGCAGAGCACTGAGCCATGTGCCCTGCAGGTAGGAGCCATGAGCCAAGGAGCCAGAATGCAAACTTCTGTGGGCTGCTGGGCCCACCACAGAGAGCCCAGACTCAGGCTGAATGGAAGCCCCAAAGGTAGCGAGTCTTCTGCACCCTGGCCCAGTCACAGACAGCACCCCACCCTACTAGGTGGGTGCAGAAAAGTGTTTCCGAATGCCCCACCAGGAAGGCATTGGGAGCAGACAATGGCTTCTCTCCCTACTGCACACAGCCCTGAATTTGTTTTTCAGCACCAGTCCTGTGCTGCTCCTGGGGTGAAGATGAAAAGACCCTGGAAACTACAACACAAAGCAGGAACCCTAGCGTACACCCTCCTTTTAGACTTTTGTTAGTTACAATGTATCAAAATTGGTTCCTCAGTTGTGATAAATGCATACCCTAATACAAGATGGTGACAGCAGAGGAAGCCGGCAAAGGGCAACTTTTCTGTAAACCTGAAACTGTGCTTAAAAAATTAAGTCTACGGGAGGCTGAGGCAGGAGAACGGCGTGAACCCGGGAGGCAGAGCTTACAGTGAACCGAGATTGCGCCACTGCACTCCAGCCTGGGTGACAGAGTGAGACTCCGTCTAAAAAAAAAAAAAAAATCAAGTATAAAAGGTGCTGACCCAAGACCTCAGACAGGTTTTCAGCTCCTGTCTGGCATTTGTGACTTCGTGGAGGCTGTGCTGGTGCACTTAGGCCCTCCTTTGGGACATTGGAGAAATTTATTTGGAGATGGAGCAGAAGCTGGGATTCTAAAGACAAGAACTCTCAGGACCATGTGCCAAGCAGGAGCAGACTGAACAGAATTAGCTCAGATCAGGCGAGAAGCAAGGAGACACAGGGGTCCCGATGGAGCTCTGGAGCTCAGACCTAAGCCAGACACCTGGCGGAGAAGCAGCACTAAGAAGAAAGCCCAGGGGGGCTATGGAATTGTGACACCTGGCGCCCAGAACCCCCCTTCCCATGTCTGCTCAGTTACCCGAGAAGGGACAAAGGCCAGCTCCTCTGCTAGCCTCCATCTCCATCTCTCCCATCCCATCACCCACCCGGCAAGCCTGGCTCCAGGACCTCACAGGCATTCGGAAGGAAGGGGCTTTGGAGCAGGGCTCAGCTGCTTCTCTGGGGCTCTGGTTATCCCTTTCCCTCACCTATCCTGCAATGGCTGTCGAGTGCCCAGGATGCACCAGGGGGCCCAGTGCTGTGTCCCTGCTCGGTGGCATTCAGAGTCTGTGGCTTTGAGCAAGGGACCTGTCAAAATGACCCCATCTGATGACAAAGGTGGGTAAGAAAAGGCCTCAACTGAGGGCGGAGCAAGATGGCCGAATAGGAACAGCTCCAGTCTCCAACTCCCGGCACGAGCAACACAGAAGACCAGTGATTTCTGCATTTTCAACTGAGGTACTGGGGTCATCTCACTGGGAAGTGCCGGACAATCGGTGCTGGTCAGCTGCTGCAGCCCGACCAGCAAGAGCTGAAGCAGGGCGAGGCATTGCCTCACCTG
>NW_016807513.1:0-673 GCF_001698545.2 Rhinopithecus bieti | reverse complement strand
CAAGAATATCAAAGAAACAAAATATCTAAGGAGGGAAAAGTTGAGATTTAACCAAGTGTTCAGCTTACATGTTTTTAAGCCTCCCTAGGTATGATTTTCTGTTTTTAGTTCTGTATATCTTTGGCAAAAATAAGTATTTATTACACACAACCTGAACAAGGTATTTTTAGATCTAAGTGATTCATTTTAGAGTTTAACGTCAGTAGAAGCAAATTCTCTGTTTAATGGGAGACTCCAGTTTTTGGTGGCAAGGTAATTATTGAATTGAGCTCATGCTGAAATTTACAAAGGGGAACTTTGTGTGTGCCATGAAGCATGAGAATCATTACAAGAAGGGAAACGGAACCTCCAAGATAATCTAAAGCTCAGTACTAAGGCCAGATAAGGATAGTATGAGAAAGGATATTGTTAATCGTGAGCTTAGATTCAAAATTTCACCTCAATTAAAAACATTCCTTACACACAAAAGTATAAAAGATTAGTAACTCAAGAACAGCCATCTATATGATAAAGATAATCCACTTGTGATAAATCTGGCTTCTTCTAGGAATCCAAAGATGTTTCTGGAAAATTCAAAATGTAAATTATCACACTAACAGATTAAAAGAGAAAATACTTTATGATCATCCCATTAGATGCAGAAAATAAAATTGATAAAATTGAACACCCATTC
>NW_016807512.1:11964-12824 GCF_001698545.2 Rhinopithecus bieti | reverse complement strand
TGGAATCTATAGATAACCTAATTGGTTAGGTCCGGGGTCAATCTTTAACTAGGCTCAGGGTGCCGTCTGGGCTGTTTGCCTGTGGACTTCATTTCTGCCTTTTAGTCTTTTCGTTTGATCTCTTTCAGGTGTAGATACATAGGATTGTAGAGGAGTTTACTAGGTGGTCTTAAGAACAACCTTTGATTATCTGCAGGTGTATGATTGCTCTCTACTCGAGAGGTCGGTAATGTCAATTTCACTCTAGTGGTCATATGTCCTTGAGGACTTGATTTGTGATCAAGTCAGAGCACTCACTCTTGGTCTCTACCATCAGGCGGAAGAATCATTTTTGAGTCACATTAATGACCAGGCTTAACATGGCTGATTACCTGAGGTTTTTTATTTTTTCTTTTGTTTTCCAAATGTGTGAAGCTCCCAGGAGGGCTTGTCATAAGAAATCCCATCCATCTTGGACTTTTGTCATCCCAAGTCTTTTTGCTTGGATAGGGCTGTGGCAACACGACTCTTTTGCTTTCCTAAGCCTGTTCCTGAGAATACATATTTTATTTTGTTGGGGTGAGGGAAAAGATCATTGTGGTTGGTTTTTCACCCAAGAGGCTGTTGGATTGAGTCACTTAGAATCAGTACATCACTGGAAATTCTAACTGTCCATGGCCAGAAGATGGATTCTTTAAATTGGGACTTCTAAGTTAAAAAATATTTTAGAGCTCTCTTATTCCAAACGGTTGATCAGAGGATTTAATTTCAAAGAAAGATACCTACCTAATAGTGTTATGGCCAGCCTTAAATTTTCTTTTAACTAACTTACAGAGCAAAATTCTGACCTAAAACAAAGTTAATTTTTTTTGTAAACTCAA
>NW_016807512.1:0-10891 GCF_001698545.2 Rhinopithecus bieti | reverse complement strand
TTAAATCTTTTCTTTCCATAGGATTTTGGGGATTTGGTATTTAATTACATAAATTCTCTAGTGGTGATTTGTGAGATTTTGGTGTACCCATCACCAGAGCAGTAGACACTGAACTGAATTTGTAGTCTTTTATCCCTCAGCCCCTTCACACCCTTTTCCCCAAGTCTGTTTTATCATTCTTATGCCTTTGCATCCTCCTAGCTTAGCTCCCACTTATGAGTGAGAATATTCAGTGTTTGGTTTTCCATTCCTGAGTTACTTCACTTAGAATAATAGTCTCCAGTTTCTTCCAGGTTGCTGCGAATGCCATTAATTCATTCCTTTTATGGCTGAGTAGTATCCAATCATAAATATATATACCACAATTTCTTTATCCACTCATTTATAGTTTACATTCCCACCAGCGGTGTAGATGTGTTCCCTTTACACTGCTTCCACATCAACATCTATTATTTTTATTTATTTATTTTTGAGAGGGATGGAGTCTTGCTGTTTCACCCAGGTTGGAGTGCAGTGGCATGAACTTGGCTCACTGTAACTTCTGCCTCCCAGGTTCAAGCCGTTCTTCTGCCTCAGCCTCTGGAGTAGCTGAGATTACAGGTATGTGCCACCTCACCTAGGTAATTTTTTTGTATTTTTAGTAGAGACAGGGTTTCACCATGTTTCAGGATGTTGTACATGCTGGTGTCAAACTCCTGACCTTAAGTGATCCGCCCATCTTGGCCACCTTGGATTACAGGTGTAAGCCACCGTGCCTGGCCAACAACTATTATTTTTTCATTTTTTGGTTATGAACATTCTTGCAGGAGAAAGGTGGTATCACACTGTGGTTTTTATTTGCATTTCCCTGATCATTAGTGATATTGAGCATTTTTTCCTATGTTTGTTAGCCATTTGTATATCTTGTTTTGAGAACTGTTTATTCATGTACTTAGCCCACTTTTTCATGGGATTGTTTGTTTGCTAATTTGTTTGAGTTTCTTGTAGATTCTGGATATTAGTTATCTTTCAGATGTATAGATTGTGAAGACTTTCTTTCACTCTGTGGGTTATATGTTTAGTCCGCTGACTGTTGCTTTGTTGTGCAGAAGCTCTTTAGTTTAATTCTCACCTATTTATTTTTGCTTTTGTTGCATTTGCTTTTGGGTTCTTGGTCATAAACTTTTCGTCTAAGCCAATGTCCAGAAGGATATTTCCAATATCATCTTCTAGAATTTTTATAGTTTCAGGTCTTAGATTTAAGTCCTTGATTCGTCTTGAATTGATTTTTGTATAAGTTGAGAGATGGGGATCCAGTTTTATTCTCCTACTTTCGGTTTGCCAATTATTTCAGCACCATTTGTTGAATAAGGTGTCCTTTACCCATTTTATGTTTTTGTTTGCTTTGTCAAAGATAAGTTGGCTGTAAGTATTTAGGTTTATTTCTGGGATCTGTATTCTGTTCCATTGGTCTCTGTGCCTATTTTTATACCAGTACCATGCTATTTGGTGACTATGGACTTAGAGAATTGTTTGAAGTCAGGTGATGTGACACCACCAGATTTGTTCTTTTTGCTTAGTCTCACTGTGGGTATGTTGGCTCTTGTTTGGTTCCATGTGAATTTTAGAATTGTTTTTTCTAGTTCTGTGAAGAATGATGGTGGCATTTTAATGGGAATTGCATTGAATTTGTAGATTGCTTTTGTCAGTGTGGTCATTTTCACAATAATGATTCTATTCATCCATGAGGATGGGGTCCATTTTCATTTTTTGCATCATCTATGATTTCTTTCAGCAGTGTTTTGTAGTTTTTCTTGAGGTCTTTCACCTCCTTGTTTAGATATATTCTGAGTTATTATTTCTTTAAAACTGCTGTCGTAAAAGGGGTTCAGTTCTTGGTTTGATTCTCTGCTTGGTCACCGTTGGTGTGTAGCAGAGCTTCTGATTTGAGCACATTAATTTTGTATACTGTAACTTTGCTGAATTCATTTATCAGTTCTAGCAGCTTTTTGGAGGAGTCCTTAGGGTCTTCTAGGTACATGATTATATCATCAGCAAACAGCGACAGTTTTATTTCCTCTTTACCAATTTGGATGCCCTTTATTTATTTCCCTTGTTTGATTGATTTGACTAGGACTTTCAGTACTCTGTTAAATAAAAGTGGTGAGAGTGGCCATCCTTGTTTTGATCCCCTGCTGAGAGTGGATGCTTTCAACTTTTTCTCATTCAGTATTATGTTAGCTGTGGGTTTGTGTGCCAATTTTGCTGAGTGTTTTAATCATAAAACGATGTTGGATGTTGTCGAGTACCTTTTCAGTGTCTACTGAGAGAATCATGTGATTTTTAAATTCTGTTTATGTGGTGTTCCACATTTATTGACTCGTGTATGTGGAACCATTCCTGCATCCCTAATATGTAACCTACTTAATCATGGTGGGTTTTGTTTCTGATTCAGTTAGCTAGTATTTTGTGAAGAATTTCTGCATCTGTGTGCATCAGGGATTCTGGTCTGTAGTGTTCTTTGTTATGTCCTTTTCTGGGTTTGGTATTAGGGTGATACTGGCTTCATAGAATGATTTAGGGAGAATTCCATCTTTTTCTAGCATGTGGAATAGTGTCAAATGAATTGCTACTAACTCTTCTTTGAATGTCTGGTAGCATTCAGCTGTGAATCTGTCTGGTCCTGGAATTTGTTTTGCTGTTAATTTTTAAATTATCTTTTCCATCTTGTTGCTTTCTGTTGGTCTGTTCAGGGTTTCAAATTCTTCCTGATTTAATCTAGGAGAGTTTTACATTTCCAGGAATTTATTCATCCCCTCTAGGTTTTCTAGTTTATGCACATAAATGTGTTCATAGTACCTTTGAATGATCTTTTGTATTTCTGTGGCATTGGTGGTAATAGCTCCCATTTCATTTCTAAATGAGCTTATTTGGTTCTTCTCTCTTCTTTTCTTGGTTAATCTTGCCAACGGTCTATCAATTTTATTTATTTTTCCAAAAAGCCAGCTTTACATTTTATCATAGTTTGTATTATTTAGTTTCAACTTCATTTAGATCTGCTCTGATCTTGGTTATTTTCTTTCTTCTGCTGGGTTTGGCTTTGGTGTGTTCTTGTTTCTTGAATTTCTAGAAATGTAACCTTAGACTGTCTATTTATGCTCTTTCAGTCATTTTAATGTAGGCATTTAAACTATGAACTTTTAGCACACTCTTTGCAGAATTCCAGAGGTTTTGATAGGATGTGTCACTATTGTTCAGTTCAAAGAATTTTTAAATTTCCATCTTGATTTCACATTTGACCCAGTGATCATTCAGGGGCAAGTTACTTAATTTCCATGATTTGCATGGTTTTGAACGTTCCTTTTGGAGTTGATTTCCAGTTTAATTCTACTGTTGTATGAGAGATTACTTCATATAATTTCAATTTTGTTAAATTTTTTGAGATTTGTTTTGTGACCTATCATATGGCCTATCTTGAAGAAAGTTCCATGTGCTGATGAATAGAATGTATATTCTGGGTTGTTGGGTAGAATATTCTGTAAATATTTCTTAAATCTCTTTGCTCCAGGGCATAGGTTAAATCCCTTGTTTCTTTCCTGACTTTCTGTCTTGATGACCTGTCTAGTGCTGTCAGTGGAGTACTGAAGTCCCTCACTATTATTGTGTTACTCTCTATCTCATTTCCTAGTTCTAGTAGTAATAGTTATATAAATTTGGGAGATCCAGTGTTAGGTGTATATGTATTTAGGATTGTGATATTTTTCTGTTGGACAAATCGTTTTATTGTTATATAATGTCCCTCTTTGTCTTTTGTAACTGCTGTTGCTTTAAAGTTAGTTTTTTCTGATATAAGAATAGTTACCCCTGCTCACTTTTGTGGCCTTTTGCATGGGGTATCTTTATCTACCCTTTTACCTTAAGTTTATATGACACTTTATGGTTAGGGGAGTCTCTTGAGGGCAGCAGATACTTGCTTGGTGCATTATTATCAATTCTGCAATTATGTATCTTTTAGGTGGAGCATTTAGACCACTTACATTCAGTGTTAGTATTGAGATGTGAGGTACTGTTCCATTCACCCTGCTATTTGTTGCCTAAATTCCTTGGTTTTATTCATTTATTTATTGTATTTTTGTTTTATAGGTCCAGTGAGATTCATGCTTAAAGCAGTTCTGTGTTGATGTGTTTCCAGGATGTGTTTCCAGATTTGGAGCTCCTTTGAGCAGTTATTGTAGTGCTGGCTTGGTAGTGGGAAATTCTCTCAGCATTTGTTTGTCTGAAAAAGACTGTTATCATTCCTTTATTTATGAACTTCATTTTTGCTGGATATAAAATTCTTGGCTGATAATTTCTTTTAAGGAGGCTGCAGATAGCTATGCATGCTCATTTGAGGTATTCTTCTGTTATTGAAGATTACTAATATGTGTGTTGAAAAGCATACGGGATTATTCACTTAATTGATGAGTACTCATTTATTTTTACATTAATGTGATACCATGTACAAACAATATATAAACATAGGTACAGACATATACATATATGTGATACCACATAGAATATATGCATGTACACATAAAGATAGAGGGAGACAGAAATACTTTAGATTTTTGATTTTAAAACTTTATGCATGGAACCCATAAAACTCATTATTTAAAAAACAAGTTGTATTTAAATTGTGCTTTTGTAAATAGAAAAAGGTAACATTTATCTGAGGAAGCCCTTGCTGAGTTTTAGAGAAAGTAGGTAGTAAATTTACATCTTAAAGCAGAGAGAGAGAGAGAGAGAGAGAGAGAGAGAGAGAGAGAGAAGGAATTTGGGTGTGTTCAAAGAAGATTAAAATAGATGACAAGGTAACACAATAATGATAGAAATTTGTAACAGAATTTTATAAGGAGACCAATTTTATTGACATACATGGCTTTTATTTTGGTCTGTGTTTTCCAATTGCACTCCAGGAAACTTACTACACAGGCTCCCTTCTTAAGTGCTGGTGGGCCACTGCACATGCAGACAGCCCACTTTAAGGGAAGAATCAGAGGAAAAGAGATGGAGACCCCAGAATTATGCCAACATAGAAAAGCCTAAGTCAAAGGTCAAACCACACACATGAAATCTCATCACCGGTTTGGCCCTGTTTTAAGTGTACTTTACTTTCCTTAATTTCTGCTCTAAGGCTTTTAAATAATCTTTCACTTTTGTGGTAAAACTTGCCTCAGTCTCTTCTTCTGTCTTATGACCCTTAGTTGAATTCTTTCTTCTGAAGAAACAAGAATTGAGGCTACTGCAGACTTGTACAGATTTGCTAATATACTTTAGTGTCATTCTACATAATATAATATATATATTCTTATATGTATACATATAATATATATAACATATGTGTATATATATAGCATACATGTATTCATAGAGGCCTTGAATCTACATTCTTGCTGCACTTTATGTAAACAATCCAGGTATAAGACTAAAACATACTTTGGAAATACATTCGTCCCATATGATTTCTATTTCATAAAAATGGGAAACAGGAGGGGGAAGATTATTTTTCAGAAGAAAACAACAGAACAACAGTTATTAAATTTTAGACATGTTCATTTATTTTTTGAATTTTGTTATTTACCTGCAATGTGGGCTGAATCCTAAATTTTTTCCTGGCTACAAGTTTCAAAACTAATGGTTTCAGAATTTTCTTCCATTTTTCTTCCATTTTGGTATATTATAAATTAAAACTCTGCTTTTCAAATTTGTATCTTTTTTAAAATTACACTTTTAAGTTCTGGGATACATGTGCAGAACCTGCAGGTTTGTTACATAGGTATACACGTGCCATGGTGTTTTGCTGCACCCAGTAACCCATCATCTACATTAGGTATTTCTCCTAATGCTATCCCTCCCCTAGCCTCCCACCCCTCAACAGGCCCCAGTGTATGATGTTCCCCTCCCTGTGTCTACGTGTTCTCATTGTTCAACTCCCACTTATGAGTGAGAACATGCAGCGTTTGGTTTTCTGTTCCTGTGATAGTTTGCTAAGAATGATGGTTTCCAGCTGCATCCATGTCCCTGCAAAGGAAGTGAACTCATCCTTTATTATGGCTGCATCGAATTCCATGGTGTATATGGACCATATTTTCTTTATTCAGTCTATCATTGATAGGCATTTGTGTTGGTTCCAAGGTTTTGCTATTGTGAATAGTGCTGCAATAAACATATGTGTGCATGTGTCTTTATAGTAGAATGATCTATAACCCTTTGGTTATACAACCGGTAATGGGATTACTGGGTCAAATGGTATTTCTTGTTCTAGATCCCTGAGGAATTGCCACACTGTCTTCCACAATGATTGAACTAATTTACACTCCCACCAACAGTGTAAAAGCATTCCTATTTCTCCACATCCTCTCCAGCATCTGTTGTTTCCTGACCTTTTAATGATCACCACTCTAACTGGTGTGAGATGGTATCTCATTGTGGTTTTAATTTGCATGTCTCTAATGACCAGTGATGATGAGCTTTTATTCATATGTTTGTTGGTCACATAAATGTCTTATTTTGAGAAGTGTCTGTTCATGTGCTTCGCCCACCTTTGGATGAGGTTGCTTTTTTCTTGTAAATGTGTTTAAGTTTCTTGTAGTTTCTGGATATTAGCGTTTTGTCAGTTGTGTAGATTAAACATTGCAAGCTGAAACTAGATGACTTATGTAAACTTCTGGAGAAACCATAGTAATTTATACATAAACAACCTTTATGCCTGTTGATGAGTAGACTACACAAAAGGTACACATGAACATTGGGTTCAGGTTCAGACTGCAATTCAGAGTATTGTGCTGGATTGCCATTGCGATTGCAAGATGCTTCAGAAACTCTAGGAAACCTAGTCTATAAACTGCTCCAGACATTACAGGGGAGCCAACATACAACTGAAAGGGTTAGAGCTATGTTTGCCAAAAATTACTCTAATTGAAGCAGCAGTTGTGTGACTTTAATAAGGTTCCAAGACTATACTGTCCCTTTGTTACTGTGACTTCCCTTTGCCGTTTTCTGATTTGTCTTCATCCCCTTTTCCATGGGACATGAATTCTTAAGAATGAGCCTTCCTAGTCATGTAGGATCAGATGAAACATACAGCCACAAGGGTCTTCTACAATGCTTTCTCTGAGAGCTTTTGAAGAATTGTGGGGCCAGGTGTGCTTGCACAGGCCTGTAATCCCAGCCTGAGAGTCCAAGGCAGGAGGACCACTTGAAACCAGGAGTTTAAGACCAGCCTAAGCAACAAAGGGAGATCACATCTTTACAAAACAAAATAAATTAGCCAGGTGCAGTGGTGCATGCCTATAATCTCAGACACTTTGGAGGCTAAGGTGGGAGGACCACTTCAGTCCATGGGTTCAAGGCTGCAGTGAGTACACTCTAGGTGACAGAGCAAGATTGTGTCTCTTAAAAAAAAAAGAAGAAGAAGAGGAAGAAGAGGAAGAAGAAGAAGAAGAAGGAGGAGGAGGAGGAGGAGGAGGAGGAGGAAAAAAAGAATGGGGTAAACACGAAAGCCAAAGATCTCAGGCATCTCCGGATGATTGCCTGAACAAATTGTTTTTTCTTGGCTTCAAACTTTTCAAGATGTATATTTCTTTGTAAAAGAAAGACATGCTGATTGTAACTTTAGGTCAACAATCAAAATCTAGCTCCTAAAACTGAAGTATTTTAACTCTCATTCTGATAATATTTATTTTCTGAGGCACAGAAGACAGACAATATTAGATCAATTGTTTTCCTGCCCACCCCATCTCTTCCTACCTGCCTTCTCTCTTTTAATCAAATGCATAAATACTAAGCCTCCTGAAACCTCTTCAGAGAGAACACAAGCCGCTGAGGTTTTTTGAAACTCATGTATTCCCAGGGTGCAGTATCAAGCTCTGGCTCAATAAAACTTGACCGTTCAAGACCCTTGCCTCAGTCAGTCATTCTGGATTACCACCATTAGTCCTGGAAAGCACTTCAGTAATCTGTTGCCTGCCTAGTTGATGTGTACCTAGGTGAGTCAGGTCTTCATGAGTCAAACACTCTTCTTCCATTTCTGCCTTTCCCAACCCTACCACTCACTGTTGTGTGCTCTGATCTGACCCCAGCTCCCAGGTTGTTTGTATTGGTCTAAGCAAGACCACGAAGGGCAGGTTGAGAAGGAAGTAAGAGGTCAACAGCCATGGAACGTGACAAGTGGGGCTGGCATCGCTCAAAGCCACACTCCCTGGGTGCAATTTATGAATTCTTCTGGATTTGACACCTTTTCCCTGTGTGTCTATCTAGAAACTCACCCTCCTCCTACTTTATTCTCTTTACATTTTCTGTTTCTAGTGCACTTGTTTATCTCCAGAGAATCGTCATGAAAATAGTTGACAATAGAATAAAAAATGACCTTTTGTGAGACTTGGAACCTGGTCTTTATTTTTTTCAAAAAAGGTTGAAGTTTCTAAAAGCTAGCTTTTATGCAGGGCTGTGCAGTTGTGAGTGTAGTGTTAGGGAACAGGTGCATAAGTGAAGGATGAGACAGAAAACAAAATGCTGGCTGTCAAATCCTGAAAGTAAATGGGACAAAATCATTTCTGAAGGTGGGTGTCACTCAGGAGACCTTGTGAATCTTAGAGGGCCCTCTTACCAGATGAAGTGGAGGATGAGGTTAAATTATGGAGTTAGGTGACAGTGGGCACATACTTCTCTGCCACAGTTTTTTTTTTTTTTTTTTTTAATCTGTAAAATGGGGATGGTGGCACTTAGGATTTTTTTGTCAAGACTGTAGCTACATGAAAAGCTCTTAGGATAGTTCCTGGTGCATAGTGAGTGCTGCATCAGTGTGTGAGCTATTATAATTTTGGGAATAGGCAAAAGTGGACCCTGGCCATCCAGAGTGTGGAGGTACTTTCCTGTCAGGGTCCAGGCAGGCCAGCTGGAGATAAACCTGGTTAGTGGAGAAGCTTAACTTCCAGGAGTAGAAGAATTTAGGAGGAGTAACTCATGCAAAACATTCTGTAAACATTCCTTTACCTAACAGTAGGAATGCTCAGAGTGGGTGTGGCTTCCGTGACAATCACTATCTCCTGGGAATCTAAGAATGTGTCCTAGAGTTGAATGGCTTTGATGTAAGCCAAACCCAGAAATGGGCATCAGGGATCCCTTGCAGATAACATTCATCTTGAAAAGAAAATATTCATCTTGCTAAAAGAATACTCTCTTCCAGCCCAGACCATTATTTTGTTTTGTACTATTCTAATTTTAGGGTGTAAAGAGAAAGACAGGAATAAAATAATGAAGTGCATGTATGAAATAACAAGTTGAATTGAGACTGGAATGCGTAAGTTAAGAGAAATCGTGTATACATTTTGTGCAAATGTAAAAGGATATCTTGTTGCAAGCAGACCTCACCATATAAATAATACTCATTGCCTTGAGTGGATAGCAGACTCTATCACAAGAACACCCCATCAGAGTCATGAGAGAATGGGTAGTGTGGCTTCTTTAATTGGCAGGTTGGACTGAGAAAGTTACTGAAGAGAAAGGAGTTGAAGGAGAAGATGGGTGAGAGCAAGAAAACGGGATGATGAAAGGACTGAAAGGAATGTTTACCGAGGTCTCATCAGGTACCAGGCTCTGTGACTAATGTCTTACACATGTTAATTTACTCTTTCACTGTCATTTTCTGATGCAGTAAGAGTCAGCCTTACACTGCAGATGAGGAAAGAGGCTGAGGGAGGTCAAACGAGTGGCCTAGGGTCATCCAGCCACTTCATAGCAGAGCTAGTATGTTTCCCTGTGGTTTGTGCAGACAGAAAAGTGAGACATGGAAGGAAGGCAAAACGTATTTTGTTGTGGGTAATGTTTATGAAAGTAACCTGTATGAGACAGAATAATGGCCTCTTAAAATATCCACATCCGGGCAGGGTACGGTGGCTCGCGCCTGTAATCCCAGCACTTTGGGAAGATGAGATGGACAAATCACGAGGTCAGGAATTCGATACCAAACTTGCCAACATGGTGAAACCCTGTTTCTACTAAAAATGCAAAAATTAGCTGGGTGTGGTGGCGGGCACCTGTAATCCCAGCTACTTGGGAGGCTGAGGCAGGAGAATCATTTGAACCTGGGAGGTGGAGGTTACAGTGAGCTGAGATCACCCCACTGCACTCCAGCCGGGGCAACATGAGTGAAACTCTGTTTCAAAAAAAAAAAAACAACAACAAAATCCACATCCTAACACTGGGAACACATGCATTTATTTTCTTGGAAAAGCACTGTTCGACAGTGATGCAGTTGTTTATCTTCAGATGGAAAGCTTATTCTGGATTATCTGGGTAGCGCCCAGTGTCATCATAAAGTTTCTTGTAAGTGAAAGAGAAAGGCAGGAAGGTCTGGGTGAGAATGATACAGCCTGAGAGACTCCACTGGCCATTGCTTGCTGTGAACATGTGTGACAAGACAAAATTACAACTAATTTAGTTATAGATGTAATTGGCTTTTATTTGTCATTTATGATTTGGGGCAGCTCTCCCTCTACAGATACAGTGATGACTCCCCTGGGCAATACAATAACATAACAGTGGGTTTTGTCAAACGTGGATTAGTAAACAAAGCCATAGAAATAAATTGATTGGTTAACATCAGAGTATTTCTGGTCACTTTTTTGGTAAAAGTTAAAGCAGAGGGGACTTTCTGATTATGCTCACTCAGGTAGACTGGAATCTTTTTTTTACTGAAAATGTGATCTGTTTTGAGAGCGACCTGCTTCCTTAAATTTTCAGTGGCAGTGTATAACATCTAGCATGTGTGGTTCTATTTTGGAGTGTCTGTACTCTCACTTAGGTGAGAATATGACCAAAACTTAAAGAATTATCATTAGTCTCAATAAAAGTAATTTTGGACTTCCATCAA
>NW_016807511.1:0-657 GCF_001698545.2 Rhinopithecus bieti | reverse complement strand
GGAATTAACAGATAACAAAAATGTTTCTCAGAAAGATTCTTTCACGTTTTGAACTGATGATATTTACTTTATCAGCATAGTCCTCAATGCGATCCAAGAAAGTCCATCTCAGGTTCCTCAAAAAAATTGATAATGGACTGCTGCATGAAACATAAGTGTAACTTTGTGAGATGAATTCACACATCACCACGAGGTTTCTCAGAAAGCTTCTTTCTAGTTTTCATCTGAGGATATTTCCTTTGTCACCTCAGGCTTCATTGCCTTCACAAGTATCCCGTTGCAGATTTCCAGAAAACTGTGTCAGAAAATTGAACACTGAAGGGAAACGTGTAACTCTGGGAGTTGATTTCACACATCGAAAAGCAGTTTCTCAGAAGTCTTCTTTCCAGTTTTGATCAGAGGATATTTCCTTTTTTCCATAGCCATCAAAGCGCTCCTGAATATCACTTTGAAGAACACATGATAACAGATTTATCAAACTGTTCCAAAAAGGGAAGGGTGGAACTCTTGGTGATGAAGTCACACTTCAGAAAGCAATCTCTCAGTAAGCTTCTCTCCACTTATTATCTGAGTATACTACCTGTTTCAGCATGGGCCCCTATTGGCTACCAAATCTCAGTTTGCAGATTCCACGAAAAGAGTGTTATCCAACTGCTT
>NW_016807510.1:0-1026 GCF_001698545.2 Rhinopithecus bieti | reverse complement strand
TTTAAAACAAAAATGATAACACCCCTTTCCCAAAACAACCCTCCTCCTTGCTTGGGGATCAAACCTCCTTTGCAAAACTAACAAATTGGCCACAAGATTAGAATTTATAACTTTGGAGTCATGCAGCCAGAAGCCACAGGATTCCTAACCTTCCCTTCCCAATTGCTGCTATAGATAAGATCAGTATTAGGAAATCTAAGATTGGTGTTTGAGGTGTTTTCCAGACCCTACCTTTTGATAGACCAGCCGATGCCACCCAGACCAATACATTGGCTCATCTGATCCTGTGTCTCCCTTCCAGGAACTGACTCAGTACAAGAAGACAAGCTCCAACTCCCTATGATTTCATCCCCGACCCCAAAATCAGCATTTCCCATACTCTATCCCCCTGCCCACCAAACTATCTTTAAAAAATCCTTGCCTCTGAATTTTCAGGAAGGCTGATTAGAAAAATAGCAAACTCCTGTCCTTCCACTTAGCTGGCTCTGCATTTATTAAACTCTTTCTCTATTACAAAGACCTGATGTTCTCAGTATGTTGGTTTTTCTGGGCAGTGGGCAAGATAAACCTGTCAGGTGATTACATACTTCTAAGATATTCTCTTCTTGGTGTTTGAGTTTTATCCCTGTTTTGTAGTCCCTTTCAATCCGCAAACATATGTCTTTCTTTAATTCTAGGAGGATCCCTTTCTAGAGAAAACTTTTTTCTATTATTAGTTTGATTGTTACCCTCTGTTTTATTAATATCTGTTTTTTATTCCTCCAAATTTACAAACAAATATTGGAATACTTGCATTGATTTTATAAATTTATATTTTCTATCTCGGATATTTTGTTCCATTATTTTTGCCTGTGCCTCAATTTTTTCTTCTAACTCCTTGATTGACATTTCTTAGTTTGGTATTTAAAATGTTTAATTTCCAAGATACCTTTTTTTCTATATTTGCTTCTTTTTCACAGCAGCCTACTCTCATTTTATCAGTTGTATTATTTCTTAAATGTTTCTGAGGATAGAATTTTTATCTTT
>NW_016807509.1:0-1520 GCF_001698545.2 Rhinopithecus bieti | reverse complement strand
CTCACCGCAATCTCCACCTCCCAAGTTCAAGCGATTCTCCTGCCTCAGCCTCCTGAGTAGCTGGGATTACAGGCATGCGCCGCCACGCCCAGATAATTTTGTATTTTTAGTAGAAACGGGGTTTCACCATGTTGGTCAGGCTGGTCTCAAACTCCCGACCTCAGGTGATCCTCCCACCTCGGCCTCTCAAAGTGCTGGGATTCCAGGGGTGAGCCACTGCACCCGGCGTATGCTTACCTATTTTAATCTCCCATCTGCTGAGCTCCTAGTTACTCTCTAGTGTTCTCTGTCTCATGGTTGTCATTTCCTCGTGTCGTCATCTTATTTTGGACGAGTTCAAAGGTCCATCTGGATGTCTCTTCTTACTACTGCGGCCTCCTTATCCTTAATGCTGGTGATCTTTGGTTTTGCACTTGATCAGCCATCTGCTTCTCTGGGCATATCCTGGACCTTACATCACTTGGAACTATTGCGCTTCTGTAATATTTCACCTCTGGTTAAGCCCTTTTATTCTCTCTTTTTTTTTTTTTTTTTTTTGAGATGGAGTCTTGGTCTATCACCCAGGCTGGAGTACAGTGGCTTAATCTCGGCTCACTGCATCCAACTCCCCATCTCAAGCAATTCTCCTGCCTCAGCCTCCTGAGTAACTGGCATTACAGGTGCACACCACCATGCCCAGCTAATTTTGTGTTTTAGTACAGTGGAGGTTTTACCATGTTGGCCAGGCCCTCAAGTGATCTGCCCACCTTGGCCCTCCCAAAGTGCTGGGATTACAGGCATGAGCTACCACGCCCAGCCAGGCCTTCTATTCTTTAAGCTTTATTCTTTGATTCCCAACAGACATATTTTGTATATTTTTTAATTTTTTTTCTTAATTAACTTTTTTTTTTTGAGACAGAGTCTCGTTATGTCACCCAGACTGGAGTGCAGTGGCGCAATCTCAGCTCACTGCAAGCTCTGCCTTCCGGGTTCACGCCATTCTCCTGCCTCAGCCTCCCGAATAGCTGGGACGACAGGCGCCCGCCACCACACCTGGCTAATTTTTTTGTTTTTTTAGTAGAGACGGGTTTCCACCGTGTTAGCCAGGATGGCCTCCATCTCCTGACCTCATGATCTGCCCGCCTCGGCCTCCCAAAATGCTGGGATTACAGGCGTGAGCCACCACACCTGGCAATTAATTATTTTGAAATGGGTTCTCACTGTCACCCAGGGTGGAGTGTAGGGGCACAATCATGGCTTGCTGCAGCCTCGACCTCAAGCAATCCTCCGACTTCAGCCTCATAAGTAGCTGGAACTGCAGGCACACTCACCACACCTTGTTACTTTTTTAAAATTTTTTTGTAGAGACTAGGGTCTTGCTATGTTGCCTAGGCTGGGGAACTTTTAAAATACTGATGGCTGAGTACAGTGGCTCATGCCTGTAATCCCAACACTTTGGGAGGCCGAGGTGGGTGGATCATGAGGTCAAGAGATGGAAACCATCCTGGCCAAAATGGTGAAACCTCATCTCTACTAAAATA
>NW_016807508.1:0-1110 GCF_001698545.2 Rhinopithecus bieti | reverse complement strand
TTGCACAAGGTCATTTACCTCTTCATCTGCTTGTTTTGTGCCAGGAGAGGGGATTCTGCTGGGAACAACTTGTTGGGAGAGATGACATTCTAGTAAACAATGAAACCAGTAAATGAACCAGATAATCACGATAAAGGGGTTTTCGAGAGTCAGGGCAAAGGCATGTGTTGGGGGAGGGACGGTCTGCCCAGGAGGGGTCACTCTGGCAGAGCACTGGTGGTCCGGGAGCTGTCCCAGGAGGTCCTGGAGAGCTGTCACAAGCCCAGCGGTGGAAGAGCCTGGAGGCCCTCTCGAGCCTAGCTGGAGCGCTCCCAGGGCCCTCGGAGCCGCGGCGGGCGCGGGTCTTTGTCTCCCACATTCTCTCTGCCGCCTCTCCCGACCCCCAGCGCTGTTTCGTCTCTGACCCCGAATAACTTGTTGGTTTCCCCCCGGGCTTTGTTTCCCGAGGTCACCACCTCGGGGACGCCAGGCAGCCGCCCCGGCCCTCGTGGGTCCTGCATCTGACACCCCCTCCGGCCCCCGCCCCCTACCCGCTTGGAGATAGGGGTCAAAGGCAGCCCGCGTCACGTGGTCGCCGAGCAGCACCGAATCGGCCGGGAGGGCCGAGGGAGAATCCGGGTGGAAGTCGAGAAATCCAGTCCCGATAGCAGCGCCCGGTCCCGCCCCAGCCCCCGCCCCGGGGCGCTCACCGCACGCCCGCCGCCCGTCCCGGCCCCCGGAACCCTTCTCTGGCCGGCACCCACGCGGCATCACGGAATCGAACCCCGCTCCCAGAGGCCGCGATTCGGGGAGGTAGGCGCTGGGCCGAGGAGGTAAGGGGAGACGGGCTGGGGGGCTCTCGGCGTACAGGTACGCCCCTCTGGGCTAGGGGGCGAGGCAGCGCGCCCCAACCTCCAGTCTCCATGGAGACCCCTCCCCGCCGCGGGACGAGGGGGAGGCTGCGAGCTGCCCCGGCGCAGCGCCGGGCCGGGACTGGGGCTGGGCACCGGGAGGGAGCTGGAGGGGAGGAGAGCGGGCGGGAGGAGGCGGCGGCGGCGGCGTGGAGCGGGGGTGGGAGCGGCGGGAGGCGGCCGCGAAGGGGTTAACCCTGGCCTGGGCTGGAGCCCGGAG
>NW_016807507.1:0-2037 GCF_001698545.2 Rhinopithecus bieti | reverse complement strand
TAGCCAGACGTGGTGGTGCATGCCTGTAATCTCAGCTACTCGAGAGGCTGAGGCAGGAGAATAGCCTGAACCTGGGAGGCAGAGGTTGTGGTGAGCCGAGATCGTGCCATTGCACTCCAGCCTGGGGAACAACAATGAAACTCTGATTCAAAAAAAAAAAAAAAATTTTTTTTAAATAATTAAGTAAAGTAAAATAAAATGCAAAAAATTAGCCGGGCATGGTGGGCTAGGCACAGTGGCTCATACCTGTAATCCTAACACTTTGGGAGGCCAAGGCAGGCAGATTACAAGGTCAGAGACCTGCCTGACCAACATGGTGAAACCCGTCTCTACCAAAAGTACAAAAATTAGTCAGGCGTGGTGGCACGCACCTGTAATCCCAGCTACTCAGGAGGCTGAGGCAGGAGAATTGCTTGAACCTAGGAGGCAGAGGTTGCAGTAAGCCAAGATGGCAACACCGCACTCCAGTCTGGGGGCAGAGCGAGACTCCATCTCAAGAAAAAAAAAAATTTGCCGGGCATGGTGGCGAGCACCTGTAATCATAGCTGCTCGGGAGGCTGAGGGAGGAGAATTACTTGAAATCAGGAAGCAGAGGTTGCAGTGAGCCAAGATCGCACCATTGCACTCCAGCCTGAACAAGAGTGAAACTCAGTCTCAAAAAACAAAACAAAAAAAAAAGTCCATATTCAGCCTTTCCTCTTAAATGTTCAATTGAATACTAATGAATCCCAGAAATACATCAACCTGGCTGATATATCAACCTCTAGCTGATCGTATCTAAAAATAAAAAGCCAAATCAGTTGTCTACAGTGAGGTCTGTATATTTCCACCAAGCTGTAACTACTTTTTACTTAGGGTCTTATTTTCTTTTTTTTTTTTTCTTTTTTGCTCTGCTGGCCAGGCTGGAGAGTGCAATGGCAGAATCTCGGCTCACCGCAACCTCTGCACCCCCGGGTTCAAGCGCTTCTCCTGCCTCAGCCTCCCAACTGGCTGGAACTACAGGCATGTGCCATCATGCTCGGCTAATTTTGTATTTTTAGTAGAGATGGGGTTTCTCTGTGTTGGTCAGGCTGGTCTTGAACTCCCGACTTCAGGTGATCCGCCCACCCCAGCTTCCTAAAGTGCTGGGATTACAGGCGTGAGCCACCACGACCAGCCAGGGTCTTATTTTCAAACGTTTGGGTCATAAAGCTTAGAAAGTGATTCACCCAGCTGGGCATGGTGGCTCACACCTGTAATCCTAGCACTTTGGAAGGCCGAGGCAGGCGGATTGCCTGAATTCAGGAGTTCAAGACCAGCCTGACCAATATGGTGAAACCCCATCTCTACTAAAATACAAAAAATTAGCCGGGCCTGGTGGCACACGCCTCTGGTACCAGCTACTCAGGAGGCTGAGGCACAAGAATATCTTGAACCTGGGAGGCAGAGACTCTGTCTCAAAAAAAAAAAAAAATGCCGGGGTCAGGCACGCTGGCTCATGCCTGTAATCCCAGCACTTTGGGAGGCCAAGGCAGGTGGATCACCTGAGGTCGGGTCTAGCCTAACATGGAGAAACTCTGTCTCTACTAAAAACACAAAATTAGCCTGGCGTGGTGGCATATGCCTGTAATCCCAGCTACTCGGGAGGCTGAGGCAGGAGAATCACTTGAACCCGGGAGACGAAGGTTGTGGTGAGTGGAGATTGTGCCACTGAACTCCAGTCTGGTCAACAAGAGCGAAACTCCGTCTCAAAAGGAAAAAAAAAAAAATGGCTAGGCATGGTGGCTCACGCCTGTAATCCCAGCACTTTGGGAGGCTGAGGCGGGCAGATCACCTGAGGTCAGGAGTTCGAAACCAGTCTGGCCAACATGGTGAAACCCCATCTCTACTAAAAATACAAAACTTAGCTGGGCATGGTAGCGGGTGCCTGTAATCTCAGCTACTTGGGAGGCTGAGGCAGGAGAATCGCTTGAATCTGAGAGGTGAAGGTTGCAGTGAGCCGAGATGGTGCCACTGCACTCCTGCCTGGGAGACAGAGCAAGACTCCCTCTAAAAAAA
>NW_016807506.1:17306-19633 GCF_001698545.2 Rhinopithecus bieti | reverse complement strand
TTTGGTTTCTTCTGAAGCCCCTCCTTGTCTTGCAAGTGGCTGCCTTCTCACTGCATCCTCACATGGTCTTTCCTCTGTGTGCATATATGTCTAAGTCCTAAACTCTTCTTAAAAGGACACCAGTCATATTGGATTCGGGCCCATCTTAGAGACATCACTTTAACTAAATGACCTCTTTAAAGACCTTTTCTCCAAATACAACTTACTCTCCCATATGTTATCTTATTTGAAACCCTAAACAATGCTGTGGGGCATATCAGACCAGTATTATTTTGCT
The DNA here is from genome assembly GCF_001698545.2 of Rhinopithecus bieti. Classification (NCBI taxonomy): domain Eukaryota; kingdom Metazoa; phylum Chordata; class Mammalia; order Primates; family Cercopithecidae; genus Rhinopithecus; species Rhinopithecus bieti. The sequence goes on along the minus strand of NW_016807506.1, from coordinate 19,356 downwards.
CCCCACTGGAAATTTGGGAAAACACTCTCAGAGCACTAACTTAATGTCACATAGTACATAAATTGTCTTCTGACTCCAAGTCTAGTGCTCTATCCAGTAGATTTAAGTATTCAGATAAAGCACCCGAACCCAAACAAACAGCAATGGACTTCTATTGGATAACTATATTTGTAATATCTTACTGCCAGTTCTTTTTCTTTCTTCTTCTTCTTCTTCTTTTTTAACTGAGAATCTGTGCAAGCTACTGGTAGTTCAAATGCAGATCCTATAGTTGTCCCCATCTCAACAACCTTGCTATGAGGGTTTTCTCTTTGTGTAGATAAGGCCTGCTTGGCCACACTGGATTGTCCCATTTTTACTGGCCTTTCTGTGGGAGAAACTTATTATAAACTAACCCCACTTGAACCTTTTTATGGCAGGATAAAGCAGTGACTCGAGTGTACACCAGCTCAGTTTGTTCTTTTTTTTTTTAACTTATGTGCCAGGTTTTTGATACATGCTAAAAGTGATTGCTTGAAATATATCACCTCAGTGAGATTGTAAACTTCTGTAAAAGGTGCTTTCTACCTAATAAGCATTTAGTGTGTAAGGTAGCTGTACAATAATTATTGAATAAGCATAGTGGAGAAGCCAATGGATGCATTCCTGTTAACAAAGGGGAATTGGGTTCAATACACTTGCAGGTAAATGGTAATAATGCAAATTCTATGTATATTTGGAGTTCTTTGAATATTTGGTAAAGTCCAACAATGTGGTATTATCTTTAGTTCTAGCAAGTTTTTGAGTAGCTGATTATTCTCAAATTTACCTAAAACCTTCTACTAGAATTTCAGTGTATGTAAGTTGAAATACAAAGTCAGCAATGTTGAAGATCTCAGATCCCAGAGGGAGAAATCCTAGAAAACATAAAGATTCCACACTCACCGCATCACTTCCTTAAGGAAAAAACAAAAAACAAAAAACAAAAAAAACAAAAAACAGCCAAAGAAAAAAATCACAACAGTGATTAAACTGGTTGCTAAGAGCAAACTCCCTTTATTTTCCCAAGGAGGAGTCTGGAATTATAAGTAGAAAGGCAAGGAACGGCAAAGGAAGAGGTGTAAGAAGGTGGCCCCAGGCTGTAACCGTCAAGAAGGCAAAGAATGAATAGAAGACAAGCAAGGGGAAAAACAGGCTTGACGGGGTTTTGTTGGGGCTAGGCTGATAGAACAGAATCAAGATTCTGACTTAGAAGAGCAGTCCCACCAGAGTTGGGAAGCAGTTCGCATAGTTAAGAGCCTGGGTTCCAGAATCACACAGCTTGGGATCCTGAGTCCCGCTCTGTCACTTACTATTTACGTAACCTCTGGCAACTTGCTTAACCTATACACCTCAGATTTGTCACTTGTAAGATGGAGACAATAGTGTGTAACTTACAGAGTAGCTGTGAATTAGGTAAGTTGAAGCTTCAGTGCTTGGTTCATAGCAGACGCTCAGTAAAATGTTAAACAGTTATTTATAGTTTTTATCCTTCCTCTTTCTTAATGTTGTGTACTGCAGCAGGGAGGGGGAGGGATGAAGCGCTTATCCCACTAGAAGAGTGGTATTTGTGTGAGAGCCTGGGTCAGGCTTATTTTGAGATGTGGGCCCCACTGAGGTGAGGTGGCACCGCTTCCAGAGCACACCCTTTGCAGGGGCCCCGCCGTGACTATGAGGAGGCCGAGGCCACGGCTGGCAGAATGCACGGGTGGACCTCCTTGGAGTGGCTAACCCGGGGCGGCTGCACTGTTGTCCTTGGATACTTGACACTTTTCACTTTCTCTGCCTCCCGGCACTAGAAGCCATGTGGGCTCACACCCGACCCTCCGGTTTCGGAGGCGTGAGGGCCACTTAGCGGTCATTCAGCTTCAGGGTCCGGCCCTGTCAAGCTTTGGCTACAGCCTGGGAGTTCCGTTGGGACCCCACACACTGTCCTAGCCACAGCTCCCCGCCACCCTGCCTCCCGCGCAGGCGCCGCCGGGGCCACCCCCGCCGCCATGTTTCCCCCGCCCGCGCTCTTCCTCCCCCCACT
>NW_016807506.1:4931-14964 GCF_001698545.2 Rhinopithecus bieti | reverse complement strand
TTCTCTTTCTTCATGTAATTTGACTTGTGGTAGTGAAATGAGACTGACCAATTTTCAAATTGTTTGATTTTTATTGATGTTTGGTAAACCACTAAAACCTCTTGAAAATATTTTTTTTCTTAAATCCACTGATTGAAACCGATGTATTTTTATTGCTATGAAATAATACAACAAATTTCCAGGAATTATTTCAGAAAATGTGGAAAGACTGTAGAGAAATGAATAGCCCCAGAGAAAATATCTCAAAATTATAAAAACGGCTTTCTGAAGTTACTGATGTTCATAACAATCAGTTTTTTGTATCATTCATTCATTTACTAATTTATTTTACAAAATCTATTGGATACTTGTGTGCCAAGGCCCTGTATTAGGCACAATGATAAACCTTATAAAGCATGATCTTTGCTCTTGTGGAGTATCACAGTGCTTATATTCTACCAGAGAATATAGACAATAAACAAGCAAACAAATGAAGAAGATCCTTATAGACTGTAGTAACAGCAATGAAAATAAGTAGGGGAATATGATACAGATAACTAGGAAGGGCCTATTTTAGTGTCGGAAGTCAGAAAAGGCCTCTCAGAGAAGATGATTGAGCAGAGACCTGAAAGAGAAGAGAGAATAGGCCTACCTTGTCAGGATCTGGGAGAACATTCCCCAGATAACATTCTTGCAGAGAGGAGTAAGAGCCAAGGCCTTGAGAGGGGAAAAGAGACTTGGCGTTTTGAAGAGCAGAAAGCAAGTCAGCATGACTGGATCCTAGTGAGCTGGTAGTGATTAAAGAAGATGTTACAGAGCCTAGAAGCAGCTCAATAACAGATAAATAGGACTTGGAGGTCCTGAGAAAGAATTTGGGTTTGATTCTTAGAACAATAGGAAGCCACTGAAGAGTCTTTCCTGGGGAAGGTCATTGGCTTAAAAAAATTATCCAAGGAAATTAAAAAAAAGTTTTGCAGAGGATAAATAGAATGTCTGCTCACTCAGTCATTTATATTAATACCTGAGAATAAAAAAAGACTGTATGATCAATATGCTAAATAATCATGTAATCCAGTTCCTCTACTCTGTTTAGGTAAGGGGATGGGGGAATGGGAACACTGAGGTGAGTATGTTGAAAGGCAGTTTACTTTCCACTGTCACATTGTGACTTGTGCTACAAGGTAAGTTGTCACCAACTTTATTAAAAATCAGATCACTGTTCAACTTAAGAATTTATTTTCGAAGAATGATGTCTTATTTTCTCATGGAAATATGTTTCCTTTGGAAGGTTGGACATTTTATTTGTGTATAAAGGAATAACCTAGGTTTTAGAAAGGGCCTTTGGAATTTTAAGAAGGGCTTATTTTCTTTTACCTGTTGCCTCTCCAACATTTTCAAATGGCCATACTTTTATTCCTTGAGAGATTAGGGCTACTGTGTTTCCTGAAGCTTCAATGAATTTATTGCCCTAAGCCCTTCCTTGAAAGCAATCCAGCTTTGAGGTCTAGTTGGTCCCAAATAGGAATGCAGATGATTATTGACATTCCATAGGAGTAAATCCTAATATTGTGGGGGAATAACATGCAAAATAACCTTGATCAGTGCCTGCAGGATCAACTTCCTCCTTAACTGAGCCACTCAAGCAAGGATCCTCCATGATTTGATCCCAGCCTACTTTCCCATATGTCCTTATTATTCTGTTTCACAAATCTCTATTGACTTAAACTGATTTTCCCCAGTTTGGAACTTTTGTGCTTAGCATTATTCTTGGCATAGAGTAGGTGCACAGTAGGTGCTTGTCAAATGGATGCCATGTCTTTTTTGTCATTTCGAATCCCAGGTCCTATTACACTATTCCTCATTGAACTAGATCTCCCTATCTGAAGGTGAACAGCACTTGCCCTATTGTGTCACAATTATGCTTATTTTGATGCCTGGCCATCTCCCCACTTGCCTCTGGCTTCATGAAGGTGACCTAGACCTTATCTGGTTCGCTCACTGTTGTATTCTGAGCACCCAGCACATAGTATACACTTTGTAAATAATTATTGAATAATGAATAAATGCTGTCTTGTGATGTTTCTCCTATTAATTTTTTGATATTAGATGATTTAATACTGTTTTACTTTTCATGTGTTTGTCTGGTGTTTTGAAGTGGTTTCTGAGAGAGGTTGTAGAGCATACTTGTTCAGAGTTCAAGCTCTGGAGCTAGGCCACCTAGGTTTCAATTCCAGCTAGGAGACTTAACAGTTGTGGGACGCTGGGTGAGTTAGTAAACCTCTCTGTACCTCAGTTATCTTATATGTAAAAAAGAGATAATAGAACTTGCCTCCTATGGTGCTTGCAAAGATTACATGAATTAGCTAGGCCCACTTTTTCTTTTTCTTTCTTTCTTTCTTTTTTTGTTGTTGAGACGGAGTCTGGCTCTGTTGCCCAGGCTGGAGTGCAGTGGCATGATCCCGGCTCACTGTAACCTCTGCCTCCCGGGTTCAAGCGATTCTCCTACCTCAGCCTCCTGAGTAGCTGGGACTGCAGGTGCATGCCATCATGCCAGGCTAATTTTTTGTATTTTTAGTAGAGACGGGGTTTCACCATGTTAGCGATGATGGTTTCTATCTCCTGACCTCGTGATCCACCTGCTTCGGCCTCCCAAAGTGTTGGGATTACAGGCGTGAGCCACTGCTCCTGGCCTAACTTTTTATTTTTAGTAGAGACGGGTTTCACCATGTTGGCGAGGCTGGTCTCAAACTCTTGACCTCAGGTGATCCACCCATCTTGGGCTCCCAAAGTGCTGGGATTGCAGGCGTGAGCCACCTCCCCCGGCCTAGGCCCACAATTTGTTTGCAATTTTTAAATTTCAAAAGCTCTGAAAACTGATAAAAATGTTATTTGGTAACTTAGATACCAAAACTCATGTGGTGGCAAAACCTGACTTAAACTGGCATAGGGTATTTATGGTCTTTGTTCTACTTAATGTTGATCTTTATTTTGTTTTGCTATAGAATTGCTAATATGTTTATTGGGTTGCACCATAGACCCTAATGGTGTATTACATAACATATGGTATATGAAGTTTATTTCCTGTCTAAAGGTCTGGACATTTCTAAATTCAGAAACACATCTGGCACCAAGATTTTTAAATGAGATTGTACACTTTGCAGTAAACTGCTTAAATCAGGCCTTGCACATAGTATGTTGTTGCTGTGGGTGGTGATTAGGGAGGTAAATAAACTACTTTATCTTTCCACAATAGCTTGCTCATAATAGTTACCATGTAAATATGTACTGATTGACTCATGCAGTAACTCTGTGAACAGAGGACTCGCTGAATGGTCCTCATGTCATAGGGAAATAGATACAGCAGGGTCATGTAATTGAAATGAGCCAAGACTCGTCTGTTGGTACTCTCATCTGATACCATTCAGAGCACTTTACTTTTTGTTTTTCTGTTGTTATTTAAACCAAACTATGCTTCTTTAGCACAAGAGAGTCTTTTGTGGAGGCGGGGTAAGAAATTCAGTTAAGAGTTTATTTAATGTGATTAGACACTTATTTTTTTTTGTAGTTGTTGAACATTTGTTGAACTGCTAATGTGTATAGAAATCTGTATTAAAAGCAAGAGAAAGCCGGGCATGGTGGCTCACGCCTATAATCCCAGCACTTTGGGAGGCCAAGGCGGGTGGATCATGAGGTCAGGAGATCGAGACTATCCTGGCCAACATGGTGAAACCTCGTCTCTACTAAAAATACAAAAATGAGCTGGGCGTGGTGGCATGTGTCTGTAATCCCAGCTACTCGGGAGGCTGAGGCAGGAGAATCGCTTGAGTCAGGGAGTCAGAGGTTGCAGTGAGCCAAGATCGTGCCACTGCACTCCAGCCTGGTGACAGGGTGAGACTCAATTTCAACAACAACAACAACAAAAAAAAAAAGCAAGAGAAAGGAATAAAACAAATGAGACATGATTCCTGACCTTCCTTAGCCCCAGCGCCCTGCATGGTTACATGGGAACATGAGTGTGCGTTACAATTCTTTATTTTCCTCTGTAAACTTGACATCATTAAGATTAAAAACATGCAAAGGAAAACCCAAGAGTTAATTGAAAACTCTTCTTGGTGTCCGTGATATGAACTGGGTTTTAATTATCCTAACACAATCCCCCACGGTATTATCTTTATATAACATCTTGATAGCATTTTCCTTTCTGACTAAACTAAAACAAAATGAATTTTCTTGTTCTTTACCAATATACAATTGGTATATTTTCTTAAGTTTTTGTTTTTTGTAGAGATGAGGTCTCACTATGCTGCCCAGGCTGGTCTTGAACCTCTGGCCTCAAGTGATCCTCATGCCATGGCCTCCCAAAGTATTGGGATTACAGGCATGAGCCACTGTGCCTGGCCTGTTTTTATTTTTTCTTTACTTTTGTGGGGTTGCCAGTAATTATATGTCTCAAAGGATTTTTTCTGCAATTTTCTTGCAGTTGAAAACTAGTCCTTGAAACCATCCTGCCAATTCATTCAACAAATACTTATTAAGTGCCTATTATATTCCAAGCATTGTGCTAGTCTAAACAAATAGAATCTCTATCTAGTGCTCTTTCCATTACTTTGGGTCCTTTAAAGTGGAGCACATGTACTGATTGAGCTGGGTGGTGACAAGGTAGTGCGCCCAGGAGCCGCAAAATAAAGCAGCTTGTATTTTCTTGAAGCATGGGTTTTACACAGAGATTTAGGAGAACGTTAACTGGTAGCTATTTAAAAATCTTTAAGCAAATTCAGATACATGAATTTGCCTTAGAAAGCAATATTCATAGAAAATTTGAGGTAAACCCCAGTATTTCAGAGAAAGTCTCTGCTTACAAGGACAGCTGTGGTAACCCTGAGATGACCCTTTGGAAAACACTGAGGTGGTGCTGTACTGCCCGAATCTGTTCTTTTAGTCAAACGCCCAAACATTTTCATAGCCATAAATTCCCATGATGACCTGTGGAAAAGTTAATGGACATTAATGTTTTTCTCTGTTGCGCAATTTCAAGGGTACATATTGGCTACCCTTGGTCTAATGGTCTAAATCTAAACATGTGTTGAGTTCTTACAGAGTTTTTAATGTTGGTGGGTAATGGCTAAGGGTGACTATGAAGGACCTGCCTAGGGAATGATATCTTAAGATTAGAGGTTATTAGGCCAGACGCAGTGGCTCACTCCTGTTATCCCAACACTTTGGGATGCCTAGGCGGGAGCATTGCTTGAGCCCAGGAGTTCAAGACTATCCTGGTCAACAAAGCGAGACCCTGTCTCTATAAGAACAACAACAACAACAAAAAAAAAATTAAAAAATTAGCTGGGCATGGAGGCACACGCCTATAGTCTCAACTACTTGGGAGGTTTAGGCAGGAGGATCCCTTGAGCCCAGGAGTTCGAGGTTGCAGTGGGCTGTAATCACACCACTGCTCTTCAGTCTGAGTGATGGAGTGAGAACCTGTTTCAAAAAAAAAAAAAAAAAAAAAAAAAAAAAAAAGGGTTAGAGGTTATTAGAACACAAGGACCACGAACTTAAAGCAGCACAGTTCTTGGTGTCAAAGCTTTGCCTTGTTCTGTGCACACTTGCCTGTCTCACTGATTTGAAGTTTACTTTTGCTAACTTTAAAGTTGCTTTCATTTACAACATAGGGTACAAATTGCTTTGTTAATTGCTGTCCACTAAAATAGTCAATACTAGAAGAAAGTTGTCAAGGATTATGTGCTTTGAGGTTGATAAAAGGTTTCTACAGTTTGAGATGGTTTTGAAAATAGGCCAGCAGAGCATTGGAGGAATGCCTGTTACAACNAAAAAAAAAAAAAAAAAAAAAAAAAAAAGAAGGGTTAGAGGTTATTAGAACACAAGGACCACGAACTTAAAGCAGCACAGTTCTTGGTGTCAAAGCTTTGCCTTGTTCTGTGCACACTTGCCTGTCTCACTGATTTGAAGTTTACTTTTGCTAACTTTAAAGTTGCTTTCATTTACAACATAGGGTACAAATTGCTTTGTTAATTGCTGTCCACTAAAATAGTCAATACTAGAAGAAAGTTGTCAAGGATTATGTGCTTTGAGGTTGATAAAAGGTTTCTACAGTTTGAGATGGTTTTGAAAATAGGCCAGCAGAGCATTGGAGGAATGCCTGTTACAACGTGATGGTTTAATTTGCTCCAGATGAGAAAGATGAAGAAGAAAAAGGCAGTGAAGAAAGGGAGTGAAAGTAAATGGAGTAAGTCAAACACTAAATCTTTCAACTGATTTTCATTATTGCAGTCCCACTTTCATTGTTGTTCCATGCCAGACATAGTTCACAGGGCCTGACATTGTTATATTGTTGTGTTACTACTCAAAGCTTATAAGGATATGGGTATAGAGGATTGTGATTAATGGATGGTCTTTATAGTCTACGTGTGAAGTGCTTTTACAGTCTGTTCAGTAAAAGGAGATAAGAGTTTTGCTTGTAGCTTGTAGAGTTTTGTTTCTTGGTCCCACTTTTAAAAAATGGCGATACATTTCTAAAGATCATTTCAACAAAGTTTTCTGTTCCACTCTTGGATGTTTCTTTTTCCTCTTAAGATGACAGGGTCTCACTCTGTCACTCAGGCTGGAGTGCAGTGGTGCAAAGCCAAGGATCACTACAGCTTCAACCTCCCAAGTTCAAGTGATCCTCCCACCACAGCCTCCCAAGTAGCTGGGACTACAGGTGCATGCCACCACGCCTGGCTAATTTTATGTATTTTTTGTAGAGACAGGGTTTCACCATGTTGCTCAGGCTGGTCCTGGGCTCAAGCAATCCTCATTTTCCCAATTTGCTGGGATTACAGACATGAGCCACTGCACCTGGCCTCACTCTTGGATATTTCTTAGTGGAAAGGCAGTAGAGCTTAATGGCTATGATCTTGAACCTTGGAATCATAGGCTTGGGTTCAAATCCTGACTGCCTCTTGTTGGGCAACTTGCTTCACCTCTCTGAACCTTGTTTATCTCCCTTGTAAACTATCTCATCTAGTTTAAGGATTAAATTAATAACGCATATAGAGTGCTAAGCACACTTAAGCCACATATGAAATATAACTTTACTTATTATTGACTATTTTCATTGATTTGTGGCTGAATTAGTTGATAACTTGGAGCATACTATAGGAGCTTTGCCAATCATATATGAAGCAGAAATGTGAGGGGCTATTGTGTATCTTCTTTGTTTATATTGTCTTAATCCTAGCTGAAATGCTATTTTTCGAATGTGCATCTCGTAAGTGGTGAGTAGACTGTTTAGAAGTAACAGTAGTTTTCTGGCAGACGAGAAAGTTTATGGTGAATGCTTGGCTTATTATTTACTCAAATATGGCATCACATTGAATCCAAGAAAATGTCAGTTTTAATACAATTAACCCAATATTTATTTAAATGTGATACTGTTTGGTTTAATAGGATTTTAAATTTTAATATCCATTTTGAAGGAAAAGGGATATGCAGGATAATGTATGCTATGAACAATGTTGTCTTTTAAACATGAAAACATTTGGTCTTCTGATAATCACAGAGGTCACACATTTTTCTGATTTATCGCTAATTGTTCCAGATTTTAAGTCCCCAAAGAAGAAAATACTGAAGCATTTGTAATAGTTAAGTCATTGAGAAGAGGTATAATTCTGTTGTGAATGATGTCTTTTTATGGATTTTGAGTTGTTATGGTTATTTCAAGTTTTTATCATGATTAATAACACATCAAATAATACTTTAAGAGAAGATAAAAGTTTGATAGTAGCTTTGATGAATGGATAAGTCTAAATGGAGTATTGAGAACAGCTTTAGATGTTAGAGAGATAGACTAATCTTTTAAGTTGAAAGTACATGAATGTACCTTTCCTACTTTCTTACATGATGCCCTTTGGTTCCAATGTCAGACAAATGATGAGGCAGATAATCCTTGGTTATGAAATGCCACAGGTGCACAGAAGGGAAAAGACCAGGTAACACAGTGGTCATATACTGTATATTCACAGGTTTTTGTGACTGTTATTAAGATAATGTATATCCAAGTGCTTGAAAAGCTTAGCTCACTATATTGGTGAAATATTTATTATCAGTGATACCTACATTTGTAGATAGCGATCATTGTCAGTATCATTTGATGATAAAAGACAATAGTCAAATATATATATATATTTTAGAAAATTAGACTTACTCTACCATTAGGTCATTAGCTGAAACCTTAAATAAAGATAATACCCTTTATTTTTAGAACATCTTTCTTTTGAAGCATGATTAACTGTCCTTATTCTGTTTATTCCTGTGGAGTATGCACAGTGAGTTTAAGTAAATTGCAGAAGGGTTACATCCTGTGAGGTGGAGCTAAGAGTAGGCCTTTAGTTTCTATTGTACTAATGATATTAAAAGCTCTTTGGCCCAAAGGATCCTTTAATATCTGTAGCCTTTCAATTGATGGGGTTAAAGCAAAATGTCAGTAGTTGTGATACCTACATTCTATACCTATACACTTTCTTGCACAATTTGGTATTTATCAAAATGAGTTTTGGATTTAGTAAGAATTTTATAAGTATTTTTGGTATCATATAGGTGCAGTATCCACATAAACATTTATGAACAAGCAATTATACGTTAAGCACTCTACTAGGAGGTAGAAAATGTATTCACTGCCCTGAAATAGGTTGTAATCTTGCCAGGGGCAACAGAGAACATGAGTCAATTTGATATCGGCCAATACAAATGTTATTACCAGCCAGTGACTAATAAATCATTATTGCACTCATTATGAGCCTGGGACCCTTCCAAGTGCATCTGATGCATTGATACGTTTAAACCACATAACAATACGATGAGGTAGGAACTATTACTAGCCCCATTTTACAGATGAGGAAACTGAGGCACATAGATGCTGGATAACTTGCCTGTGGTTCCACACCTAATAAATATAAGAGCTAGGAATAAAATCCATGTAGTCTGATTCTTGAGTCTATGCTTTTAACCACAACACTTCCTTTCATTCTGTCTCTGACAGAAGCCATAATATAAGGGAGCATGATATTTAAAAAAGGCATGTTGGAAAGATATTTTGAAGAAGGCACTTTTCAAGGAGGTCTTATTGAAAAGCAAGGAACATATTTCTGAATATTTTAATGCCCAAAGCTATGTGTACATATGTGCATGTGTGTGTGCACAGGTGCATGTCTGTATATGTGTGTGTGGGCGTGTTTATTTTAAACTGGAAAAAAACTTTAAAGGTTAAAACAAATTGAGAATCTTTTTACTGGCAGCTAATCAGAGCTTTGTTTTTGTGTACAATATTTGACTTCACAATCCTGTGTTAAAAAAATATTTAACGGCTTTACTAAGATATAATTCACTCATCATACAATTTACCTGTTTAATATAATTCAGTAGTGTTTAGTATACTCACAGAGCTGAGCAACTGTTACCACAATTTTAGAACATTTTCGTCACCTCAAAAAGAGAAATTTGCTTTGAAACAAATGTGGCCACAAAGAGGATGGAAGTAGTGTGTCTGTTGGTACTACTGCTTCTCTATCAAAATGTTCATGATTTATGCTCAGTCTAACAGACCTCATGCCGTTTTTCTGCATTCTAGCTCCAAATTGCTGTAGAGCTCTTCCTCCTTTTAATTTAATTTTGATCGGTGACAGTCTTTCAAGGGATTATGGATTGATCTAATTTTGAATTCTCAATTAAAGTTGATTGTATATTTGTATTTGTCATAAAGGTATTGATCTTAGTTCTAAATAGCAAAGCCAGACTTGTATTTAAAACAAAACTGTTAAACCCACTAGTATGAGTGGCTACCTCCTTGTCTGTGTATGCTCTATAATGGGCCAGAGCCAAAGATTTCTGAGAAATTTTATGTGTATACACTGATATTTTTAAATACTTCTAAAGGTTATACCTGACATAGGTTAGTAGTGGACAGATGGTTGAGGTAAAAGCAGCTCCCTCACACCTTTTATTTGGCTGGGGCATAGTATTGGGGTGGTGTGTTGTGGAAAATGTTTTTTTTTTTTTT
>NW_016807506.1:0-4548 GCF_001698545.2 Rhinopithecus bieti | reverse complement strand
TTTTTTTTTTTTTTTAGTAGAAATGAGGCCTCAGTATGTTGCCCAGGCTGTTCTTGAACTTCTGGGCTCAAGTGGTCCTCCCACCTTGGCCTCCCAAAGTACTGGGATTACAGGTGTGAGCGACTGCATGTAGCTGAAAAATATCTTATAAAATGATACTGTGTACAGATAGTATGAAATAACTGGAATTAAAAAAAGTTTGGCCACTGACTTTTCAGCTATTTAGACTTCAAAAAACATACAGTTAGTGTTTATAGTCAAGGACTATGTTTCTGTCCAGTGGGAGTTACCAAACCAAACATCTGTGTGTGTGTTGGGGGAGGCAGGCTGTTCCCAGGTCTTCATTAAAGTAATAGGCTACAGTCAGTGTTATCTTTCAGACTAAATAATTACTGTCTCCTTCTATTATTAAAAAATGACCTTCAGACATAATTAAATGTCCTAAAGAACATAAGTGTCTTTTAAAATGAGTTAATCTTAGGTTGTTCTCTTTTTCTTTTTATGATTTTTCCTACTTTTACCGAATATTTCTTTCAGAATGATCTTGAAACGTCATTTTACACTTTTTGGGTATTTTTAAATGCCTACTATACTTCGGTTGTTTCTACTCAGGGGTCAAAGTAGTTTTAGTTGAAATTAAAGTGAGTTGATAAAATGATTTCCTGTGAATCTTAAGTATATTTTTTATTTGCATAGATGGAATTTCTGCTTTGCCATGTATGGCAAAGGTGTAGTGATTTCACAGCTAGTAGGTAGGATAGAATCAATTAAGATGGCACTGCTGTCACTAGAATAAAAAAACTAAGCATACCTTTATATTAATTAGGTGGAGGCGCCTCTTTATGCTAAGCTCAATAGTTGACATCACCTGGGATCAGGGAGTCAGGTGCCGCGGAGTTAAAAACAAAAAGCTTGCTTGATTTAGAAATTGTGGCTTGTGTGTATGATGCTACCTTTCCTCACGGCTAGATTTTGGTTATTAAACCATTGTGATATTGGGCTATGTTAAAAGAGGTTAGAAGCCTGTTCATTTAAGGCAAGCGAAATTGGTCTGGTATAAAAGGGGCATGCTGAATGAGAAAGTATCACATCATTTAGGAGAGAGGATTTTGAGTAATGTGAATATTGAGTTTTCTGTGACTTAATGTATCATTTATTGATTTTAACAAATGAACCTATTACATTATACTCATAAACTGTTACTTCACAATAGTTTGATTTTCTGCTTAAATCAGTGCCTAAAATGGTAAATTCTTAAGTGGTTTAGAATGACTCTGCATGTAGTTTAGGTCCATCTACCTGTTTTATAGGGGGATCTGCTTTATCTGCACATAAAGAAGATTCGCTAGCTTTAATTAGCCTTACTATGTAGGGCAACACTTTGTTTCTCTAATGAGAGAAAATGAGGTATTTTACACAAATTAATTCAACAGAAATTAGCGAGTACCTTCTTTAACCCAGGTGATGGGGATGCAGTGGTGAACAAAGTTCTATCTTCATTCTGTGAGACACTCACGGTATTATATGCACTCTCTTTGATCTTCTCTAAGAACATTATATTCAAAGGAATAGGAAAAGCGGCAGAAGAAAACACATTCCTTTCCTTTAAGGATGTAATTTAGCATTTGCACACATCACTTTCACACATATCCCACTGGCCAGAACTTAATCCTCTGGTGATACCTAGCTACAAGAGAAGCTGGAAAATGTGGTCCTTCACTGCATGGATATGTACCAATCAAAAAATTTATTACTATATGAGCTGGGAAGAACAGATATTGGGGAATAACTAACAGTCTCTGCTATACATTGTCTGTAATGTAAACCTTTAATCATTCATCAGTTTCTTATCTGGAGATATTATCTCTATGACATCAGCCACACATTTGCTTCAGGGTAAAATTAAAACTTCTCAGCAGAGTATACAAGCCCATCATGACTTGACTCCTGCCTGTACCTCTAGCTCCTGTCTCACCCCATTCAAAGTTGCAGCCTTATGGGGACTACTTGGACTTCCCCAAACTGGTCATGCTCTCTTATCACACATTTGTACTTGCTACTTGTATTAGTTTGTTTTCACACTACTATAAAGAAGTATCCAAGGCTGGATAATTTATAAAGGAAAGAGTTTTAATTGAATCACAGTTTTGATGGAGGGGAGCCTCAGAAAACTTACAATCATGGTGGAAGGTGAAGGGGAAGCAAGCACCTTCTTCACAAGGTGGCAGGAGAGAGAAGAGTGAAGAAGGGACTTCTAAACACTTATAAAACCATCGGATCTCATTAGAACTATCACGAGAACAGCATGGGGAAAACTGCACCCATGATCCAATCACCTCTCTCCTTTGATACATGGGAATTAGGGGTCCCTCCCTTGACATTTGGGGATTAAAAATTGAGATGAGATTTGGGTGGGGACACAGAGCCAAACCATATTATTACTTAGCCTAAACTGCTGACTACTTTTTGTCCGTCAGGGTTCAGTTTAGATAGCACCTCTTCTGGGAAGGTTTTCTTGAGCCTCCTCTACCCCAAACCCCTGTTATGTGTTTCTTTCATGTATTTCCATAGTGTTGCTCATGACTCTCTTTAGCAACCTTTATTATAAGTAGTGTTTTTCCTTCTCTATGTCTCTCCCTGGATTGTGAATTCCTTGAGGGCAGGGGCCAACTCAGTTATCTGTATTGTCTGGCATGATACCTGCTCCAGAGTTGAGCTTTAGTTAATGTTTGTTGGTAAGAAAATGAATGAATATTTAGTTTACTAATTATGACTCTTTGATTAAGGTGTCAACTCTTCCTACCTATCATCTGGAAATTGCAATACTTAGAGTATTTTCTGGTAGCTAGGACTGGGTAATTTTGTAAGAGGTATTGATAAAATAAAATAATTTGAAATAAACATCAGATGATTAATATATAAATTATAGAAGGCACAAACAATTGATGTGTAAGAGTTAGGAAGAGCCCTAGGGATCATTTAATCCAACCCTTCTAAAAGATTTTAAAAGGACACATGACTAATACATAGAAAGAAGTTAAATTAGTTGCTCAAGGGCCTCCACTTTCAAGGATCTTGCAATATTGTTAGACAGGTGATATATATAGACATGAAAGAGGTGATTGAGAAAAAGTTGCGGAAGGAGTAGAAATGATTGGAATAGTCAGGTTAGGTTTGACCAAGGATCTTGGTTTTACAGTGAGCCTTGGTGGCTGAGTAGGATTTTGATATGAGAAGACATTCAAGATATAGGGAATGTATAAATAAAAATGGAAAGACAAGGATATACGGGAGAATTTTGAGATCTCTTTAGTTGAGTGATATTTAGTAGTAAGAGAGAATACAGAAAAATTGGGCCAGAAAATGGAGGGATTTGAATAACAGGCTGCTGAGGGAAATCATTGGCAATTTTAAGTAGGCGAGTAATACAATTTTTTTATATTGTATCTGACTGATAGGTGGGCTGGGTTGAAGGCTGAATGGGTCATGAAACTGGCATATTGTCTAATATGCCATTTAAAAAATATGAACTTAATGGGTTCTCGTTTTGCTCAAAAGCAAAACGTGATATACTGTCAATTCCCATGATAATTAACATAATGATGTCAGTGTTTTTCTTAATGGAGAAAGTAAGTGTAAGAAGCAAGCTTATAGTATTAGTATTGCATATGTATTAGTCATGACATACTGTGGATAATTGTATATATTCTCACATTACACCAATAAACTGTAAAAATTCCAGAAGCAACTGAGAACGTGGTAGCAGCTGCAGCATCAGCCTGTGCTATTTTGCCAGCCATTCGGAGACTAGGTAAATTAACTAGTGGCATGAACTCTCCCGGTGCATTTTGGAGCCATTTTGTTCAAAAATTGTTTTGTAGAAAGTGAAAATGGTATACTGTATTTTGGCAAAAAATACAAAGAACAATAAGCAGAGCTCTCTATCGTATATTAAGCATCATCTAAAAATGAAAAGCGTGAGGAGAGAACCTTTACTTCGTGTGCCTGTGAGGGAATTTTGACTTTGTATAGACAAAAAGTATGTACACAGAGAAAGATTTGTTATATAAATAGTATAGCTCATTTGTATAGTCAAGGGTGAGTGTCCTTCCTTCCTTCCTTCCTTCCTTTCTTTCTTTCTTTTTTTTTCACAAGGTCTGGCTCTGTCACCCAGGCTGGAGTGCAGTGGCACCATCTCAGCTCACTGCAACCTCTGCATCCAGGGCTCAAGGAATCCCCCACCTCAGCCTCCCAAGTCGCTGGGACTACAGGTGTGTGCACCCATGCCCAGCTAATTTTTTTTTTTTTAATTTTTATTAGAGATGAGGTGTTGCTGTGTTGTCCAGGTTGGCTGGTCTCGAACTCCTGCCCTCAAGTGATCCACCTGCCTCGGCCTCCAAAGTGCTGGGATTATAGGTGTGAGCCACTGTGCCCAGCCAAGTGTATTTATTTAATAGCTGTGTATCCTTGGACTTAAAATCATGGCTTTAACCCATGACTGGCTTTAACTTAGGCTTTTGAAAGTCTCTAAGTTTATAGCTTCAGACA
>NW_016807505.1:3510575-3539186 GCF_001698545.2 Rhinopithecus bieti | reverse complement strand
TGCTGGAGAATCACGAGTGTGGGGTTGGTCCGGGGAACCCCGACACGATAGCGAAAGGGACTTTTCAGGTCGAATGAAGTTTGTGAATCTGCTGACTTGGTATGGAGATTATTCTGGATTATTTAGTGAACCCAGTGGAATTACACAGACCTTTTGATCAGAAAAGAAGGCACAAGAGTCAGAGATGTGACTGAAGAGGTAGCAGAAAGATTTTCAAAGTCTGAGAGCTCTCTACCCTCTGTTGCTGGCTTTCGTGGAGGAACAGGGTGGGGAATGGGGTGGCCCCTGGAAGCTGAGAATAGCTCAGCCAGCAAGGAACCTGGACCTCAGTCCCACAGAGAACCGAGCTGTGTCTGAATGAGCAAGGAAACTCTCCCCGGGGCCTCTGGGAAGGGAGACCCACGCGGGACTTCCGACCTGCAGAGCGAAAGGATCCTAAGTGTGTGTTGTTTAAGCCAGCCGGGCGGTGGGGATGTGTTACGGCAGTGGTGGAAAATGTGGGCGCCATCTTTGTGGGACTAACATGGCCGTCCCGCAAACTATGCTCCTTGTTAAAGCCTTTGGTGAGTTACGTAAGCACGCACCCTTTAATCATTTCACTGTCCTGTGACACTCCCTCAGTGCCTGGCATCATCCTTTCACTTCCTCTGTCTTCCTGGGCCTCTGGCAACTTGACACCAGTTTTTTTTTGTTTGTTTTTTTTTTTTTTTTTGAGGCGGAGTCTCGCTCTGTCGCCCAGGCTGGAGTGCAGTGACGCAATCTTGGCTCACTGCAAGCTCCGCCTCCCGGGTTCACGCCAGACACCAGTTATTTTGTAGCACGTTGTTCAGTCTGGGTTTTTTCCGGTGTTTCTGCCGTAGATTCGGGTTGTGTGTCTTTGATCGTCACAGTTCATCCCTGCAGGTGGACATGCAGTTTGGATCTCCTTTCTGATGTGTCACTACGGTCGCTTGGTTACGTATTGCTGACTGGTTCGTGCTTTTCACCAGTGGGAACGTTTATTAATTAACAAGGATTTGGTTAGGGGACACCTGAATCTACTTAAATTCTTCCTTTTTATGGCAGCTTTGAACTTAATTTCATGTATTTGTTTATCTGAGTGGGAATCATGGATCCTAATTGGAATTCATTGGGGGTGTAGAAGTCTTTTCCCGTTTATTTTGACGCTCAGTTGTGCTCTGTCTGGCTCTGCCCTCTGTTGTGTGGTCCCCGTTGTCTGGCGGAAGAACTTCCCCTGCTCTGGCAGAAGAACAATCAGCCGCCTCTTGTTCCTGCCCATGCCCCCACGCCTCGAACCTGGCCATTTCTCCAAGGAGGGCCTGGCGTCTGTAGAGGAGAATGGCCTTGCGCAGACAAGTTCTGGGTATGATGGGTGGAGCATTGCTTTGAGGCGTCCACCCGTCCCCAGGCCCCTCCGTGGGCCAGGCCAGGGACTGGTAGTGTGAACAATACCCCGTCACCGCTCCCCAGCCTCCTCCGTGGGCCACGCCAGGACTGGTAGTGTGAACACATACCCCGTCACCGCTCCCCAGGCCTCCCGTGGCAAGGGCCAGGGACTGGTAGTGTGGAACAATACCCGTCACCGCTCCCCAGGCCTCCTCCGGTGGGCAACCAGAGGACTTGGTAAAACAATACCCCGTCACCGCTCCCCAGGCCTCCTCCGTGGGCAAGGCCAGGGACTGGTAGTGTAAACAATACCCCGGTTTATGTTTGATGTTTCCTCCTGGATCTGCATGTGTGTTGAAAGCTATGAGTTCCCACCAGTATCCCCAGGTCCAGTTCGGATCCACAGGGTTCATTCCAGTTTTCTCTTGGCAGCCGTGCAGCTCCTTGCTCTTCTGGCAGTTTGGCCCCCTGACCCCATGCATAACCAGCGTCTCATCCTCCGGTGCGTGGCTCCTCCCCTCACATTGGGGGTCTTGGCTAACCCCCCTCGGACCTAGCACCTGGGTGGAAGCCCTCGTCACTCTTGCGGACTCATTCCCTATGCCCGGCTGCGTCTGCAGAGACGCCCTCCTCACCTGGTGTGTGCGACACCCGCCTCGTGGCTTTAGGAGCAACCTGCGGGGAGCAGGCAGAGGCAGGAGACAAGCACAGGGGAGCAGGCAGGGGCAGGAGACAAGCACAGGGGAGCAGGCAGGGGCAGGAGACAAGCACAGGGGAGCAGGCAGGGGCAGGAGACAAGCACAGGGGATCAGGCAGGACAGGAGACAAGCACAGGGGAGCAGGCAGGAGCAGGAGACAAGCACAGGGGAGCAGGCAGGGGCAGGAGACAAGCACAGGGGAGCAGGCAGGACAGGAGACAAGCACAGGGGAGCAGGCAGGACAGGAGACAAGCACAGGGGAGCAGGCAGGAACAGGAGACAAGCACACTGCCCTTGATCACGCAGGCATCACACTTTCCAGACACCCGAGGAGCTAGATTTGACAAGGCTAATGGTGTCTCCAGAGAACGTGAGCCTTGTTTCCATCCTGGTCACCAGGACCTTGCCTGAGAATATTTTCCGGTGGTATTTCTTGGCTGAGGTCTAACACGGTGCACTGAAAAGTGTGATGATTCTCGTGAATGGTGAGTCTATGTTTAGGGTGTGAACAGAAACTGCATGTTCTTTTTGTATGTTATTTTTTAAATTTATTTTTATTTCAACAAGTTTTGGGGAACAGGTGGTGTTTGGTTACGTGAGTAAGTTCTTTAGAGGTGATTTCTGAGAGTAGTGCACCCATCGCCCAGGCAGTGTACACAGTACCCAATGTGTAGTCTTTTATGCCTCACTCCTCTCCTGCCTTTCCCCCGAGTCCCCAAAGTCCATTATGTCATTCTTAAGCCGCTGCATCCTCATAGCATGAGAACATATGGCTTGGTTTTCCGTTCCTGAGTTACTTTACTTAGAACAGTGGTCTCCAGTCCCATGCAGGTTGCTGTGAACGCCATCGTTTCGTTCCTTTTTATGGCTAGCAGTGTTGCGTGGTGTATATACACCACGGTTTCTTCTCCACTCATTGATTGATGGGCTTTGGAGCTGGTTCCATGTTTACGTAACTGCAAACTGTGCTGCTATAAACATGCGTGTGCAAGTACTTTTTCGAATAGTGACTTCTTTTCTTCTGGGTAGATACCTAGTGGTGGGATTGCTGGATCAAATGGTAGATCTACTTTTAGTTCTTGGAGGAATCTCCACACTTTTCCACAGTGGAGCATGGAAGATGCTTTCCATCACAGCGCATGTTCACGGATAGCTTGTTTCTGGTTTTTATCCCCTCCAGAGGGAAAATCTCAATGGGTTGTACTGGTTTCTGTTCCCACCAGCAGTGTAAGTGTTCCCTTTTCACCACATCCGTGCCAACATCTATTATTTGTTTATTTATTTTATTATGGCCATTCTTGTAGGAGTGAGGTGGTATCACATTGTGGTTTTGATTTTAAAAACATGGATTTTAAGGTAGATCACGAGGTCAGGAGTTCGAGACCAGCCTGACTAACATGGTGAAACCCCATCTCTACTAAAAACACAAAAATTGACTGGGGCATGGTGGCGCACACCTGTAATCCCAGCACTTTGGGAGACCAAGGCAGGCAGATCATGAGGGCACGAGTTCAAGACCAGCCTGAGCAACATGGTGAAACCCCATCTCTACTAAAAATATAAAAATTAGCTGGGCATGTTGGTGTGCGCCTGTAAGCCTAGCTACTCAGGAGGCTGAGGCAGGAGAATCAGTCAAACCCGGGAGGCGGAGATTGCGGTGAGCCAAGATCACACCACTGCATTCCAGCCTGGGCGACAGAGTGAGACTTCGTCACAGTGGTTCGTGCCTGTAATCCCAACACTTTGGGAGATGAAGTGGGAGGATCACTTGAGCTGGGGAGGTTGAGGCTGCAGTGAGCCGTGATCATGGCAGTTTACTCCAGCCTGGGCAACACAGTGAGACCCTGTCTCAAAAGAAAGTATAAAATAAATCAAACAGACTTTCCCTCTTCTGTTTCACATGCAAGAGCAATTTGGGATGTTAGGGATATTGCTATCTGTTCTAATATTATTCCGATGGATTTGGGATGTTCAGGATATTGCTATCTGTTCTGATATTATTCCGATGGAGAACTGCTGCCGTTCATGCCTAGTCCTGAGAACTAACACTGTTGGAGGCTTTAGACCAGAGTCCTGTGCCTCTTACTAGAAGAGGCCTGGTGGCCAGCAGGGGCTGTGGAGAGTCCTGGGAAGTACGCTTGCCTCTTTGGATGTGTAATTGGCGTGCATTCACATTTAGGTCATACGTAAAGCAGACATTCACGTCTAGGTCAGATGTAAAGCTGACAACTAGGCCAACACGCGGCTGAGGGGCAGGGAGCGCTGGTTCTGCGTGTGACGGGAAGACATCGGCAGCCGTGTGTTTGTTGGCCCTAGTATACAGGTTCTGATTCCAAATGCACTTCGTTCAGGTGAGGTTTATACATGGGGCGACAATGATGAGGGACAGCTGGGAGATGGAACCACCAACGCCATCCAGAGGCCTCGGTTGGTAGCTGCCCTTCAGGGTAAGAAGGTCAACCGTGTGGCCTGTGGCTCAGCACATACCCTCGCCTGGTCGACCAGCAAGCCCGCCAGCGCTGGCAAACTCCCAGCACAGGTGAGTCCGGGCAGGCTGGGTGGGTCGGGGGCGAGCAAAGTGTGCTCCTGTCGCATGCTGCATCCTGTCGTTGAGTGTTTACAGAGGCTTCTCGGTGAAAAGAATTCAGGCTCAGTAAATGTTAACCAAACTGTATTTACGAGCCTCGATATTTGGCTGGTTGTGGTGGCTCATGCCTATAATCCCAACACTTTGGGAGGCCGAGGTGGGCGGATTGCCTGAACTCAGGAGTTCGGGACGAGCCTGGACAACATAGCAAAACCCTGTCTCTACAAAATTAGCTGGGCATAGTGGCGTACACCTGTAGTCCCAGCTACTTGGGAGGCTGAGGGCTGAGGTGGGAGGATCGCTTGAGTATGAAAGGTTAAAGCTGCAGTGATTGCACCACTGCTCTCTTGCCTGGGTGACAGAGTGAGACCCTGTCTCAAAAAAAACCTTAATATTCATGCCAGCCAGCATTCTGTGTGTACGGTGTGTATCACCTATATCTTATAACCCTCACCAAACTGTTCTGATGTACATGCCTCACGCTTCTTAGTAAATATATTTGTATAGACTAATTTTTTTTACAGTCAAACTGGACAGAATATTATTTAAAAAGCAGCACAGTGAGGTTTTGTAAAGCAAACTCAGAAACCATAATGCTTCTCTGGTTTTGAAACAATTGTTTTCAGAATCCTTAATGGATGCCACACTGTGGCCCCCCTGTGCCTTTGGTGCCTGAGGGGCTGAAGGCCGTTTCTGTGTTCCAGGTCCCCATGGAGTACAATCACCTGCAGGAGATCCCCATCATCGCACTGAGGAACCGCCTGCTGCTGCTGCACCACCTCTCCGAGCTCTTCTGTCCCTGCATCCCCATGTTCGACCTGGAAGGCTCGCTCGACGAAACTGGACTTGGGCCTTCTGTTGGGTTCGACACCCTGCGAGGAATTCTGATATCCCAGGGAAAGGTATTCGAGTGGCAGTCTTTGCTCTAGGGGAAACTGGTGTCTTCAGTACATTGTAACCCAACAGAATTCCTATCCCGGGAATAGAACACATAGAATATGGCTCATTCAGCAAATGTTCATGGAGTGCCTCCTGCATGCCAGGCTGTGTTCTGGGTACTTTATATTAATGAGAAAACAGACAAAAATTTCCTCCCTTTTGGAGTTTATATTAAAACAAACAGTATGGTGCTTCCTCTCTGCTTCGTAATCTCTGCCTCTCACCACTCCAGAAGGATGAGGTGGGCCTTCATAAACTAAGCCTTTGTTCCTGCGGTCCTCCTCTGCCTGCCTGGCCTTGTGGCATTATGGCAAGTTCCACTGACACAGGAAGGCAGGCGACTGGACTGTTTCTCCCGGGATGTCCAGCAGAGGGGCCAGGAGTCACAGATCGCTTAGCTTGAAGGTCCATGCCTTCTACAGCAATGTGTCGAGATTGCTGGCCAAGTGAGAATTAACAGGGGTGGTGAGTAATACAGTCATGAGTGAGGGCATCTGAAAGTCACCAGGCAGCTTTTGACCTGTAGATGTTGCTAATAATTGGAGCTTTCTAGAGGTTGGGTTAGTTTCTGGCAAGCAGCTTGACAAGATGATCTCGAAGGGGCTAATGATCCACATTATTAGTAGGGGCATCTCTGTGTAGGGAAAAGCTTTAGAATTGGATTGAGGAANTTCATGGAGTGCCTCCTGCATGCCAGGCTGTGTTCTGGGTACTTTATATTAATGAGAAAACAGACAAAAATTTCCTCCCTTTTGGAGTTTATATTAAAAACAAACAGTATGGTGCTTCCTCTCTGCTTCGTAATCTCTGCCTCTCACCACTCCAGAAGGATGAGGTGGGCCTTCATAAACTAAGCCTTTGTTCCTGCGGTCCTCCTCTGCCTGCCTGGCCTTGTGGCATTATGGCAAGTTCCACTGACACAGGAAGGCAGGCGACTGGACTGTTTCTCCCGGGATGTCCAGCAGAGGGGGCCAGGAGTCACAGATCGCTTAGCTTGAAGGTCCATGCCTTCTACAGCAATGTGTCGAGATTGCTGGCCAAGTGAGAATTAACAGGGGGTGGTGAGTAATACAGTCATGAGTGAGGGCATCTGAAAGTCACCAGGCAGCTTTTGACCTGTAGATGTTGCTAATAATTGGAGCTTTCTAGAGGTTGGGTTAGTTTCTGGCAAGCAGCTTGACAAGATGATCTCGAAGGGGCTAATGATCCACATTATTAGTAGGGGCATCTCTGTGTAGGGAAAAGCTTTAGAATTGGATTGAGGAATACTAATCCTGATTGTGATTCTGTGATGTGTTTTGTTGTCAAATAATATGGCCCATTCTTAGTGATTTAATAACATTGACATGTTTTGGAGTCCTGTCCCAGCAGGTTACTTTTTAAAGACTGGTTTTGTGTCCAATTGGCTAGAACGATTTCTACTGAACAGGACTGGGGCATTCATTTTACTTTCATGTGTGCCTGAGGGTGGAGGTGGTGAGGCTTGTGTTTAATGGAAAGATCATCTCTCTGATGAGAGAGGCAGAAGAAATCGTGGGCAGGTAAAATGGATAGGAAATGTAATTTCAATTACTATTCAATAATAAAAAGTAGCAAACGATTAATTTTACCTTCTTTTTTTAATCCTTCAAAGTTGTGATGATAATAGGCAGTGCAGAGGTAAAAAACCTTTCTTTGCAGGGAGAAAAATGGTGAGAGGCGGGACACGTCCCACCTGGCCCTGTGCGAGCGTTGTGCAGGCTGTGAGCAGGG
Source organism: Rhinopithecus bieti (assembly GCF_001698545.2). NCBI lineage: Eukaryota > Metazoa > Chordata > Mammalia > Primates > Cercopithecidae > Rhinopithecus > Rhinopithecus bieti. The sequence continues at coordinate 3,531,824 of NW_016807505.1, read as the reverse complement.
CATGGGTGGGAGCTGGTGTGTGGTAGGGGAGCGGTGGGCAGCAGCGTCTGGCACCTGCTGAGACTGCAGAAAGTCAGGGGAGTGTGAGGGCATCTGAAAGGGACCTCTCTGGTCAGGGACTGTGCAGGCAGCCTCGGTTCTGGTCCTGGGTGTGGTGAGGATCGGCCTCAGAGAGTGGGTGTTACTACTCCCAGTCCAGAGCACCAAAAGGGACTCTCCAGGAAGGTGGGCGGGCCGGCGACTGGGAGAAGAGGGGAGTGCTCCTGTGGAGGGGGAGCTGCCCTGGGGTCCAGGCAGGGCCCGTGGGAGCAGGATGAGTCTGGGCTGTGCAAGAGGCGTGGGGCTGAGGTGCCTCCGGGATGCCCGTTCTGGGTCTCCTCTGGCGCTTGGGGCCCTCACCTCCTGCCTTGGAACAGCTTGGAGTTCTTAGCCTTTGAACTGGGCAAGGGCTCAGCCTCCACTGAGGGACCCTTGCGCTCCCACAGCCCACCTCTAACTGAAAGAAGGCACGATTGGCCACTTGGCCAAGAGAGCTGAGACCCCTGCTGACCTGTCTCCTCCCTTTCCATTGTCATGGCTGCTTGCTGCATCCTGCACCCTTTCCCCACGGGCATGGCCGACCTGCTCCCTCCTGGGGAAAGGCTGGGTCCTCACTGTGGCGCTCATGTTTGGCCACGCCCTCCTATCTTCACCCCGGACACTCCCAATTTCTTTTAGTGTGATCACAGCCAGGACCTCTGGTTGGCTCCACGGCGCTCCCTGGCCCTGTGGCTGCTGTGTGGCAGTCAGTGGTTTAACATCAGTCCCTGCCGCTGGTGGACTTAATGTTTGGCAGGGAAATCTTGACGCAGAGACCTGCGTCAGAGCAGGTGCTCGCTAGGCCCAGCCCTCCCTGTTCTGCGCCCTGCATGTGCTGAGCTCTTCCAGCCTCCGGCACGCTGGTGGGTGGAGGTAGTTTCCTGAGGGACCTGCCTCTTGCCTGGCCATTGGCACTGCCTGCCCTGACTTCTGTCCCTGTGCGCTTCAGTGCCAGCCTGGTCCCCTACACCCTCATAGCTTGAGAAAAGGGAGCTGGCAGTTTTCTGTTCTTAAGGTCTTCTTCAAATCAGATCTTAAACAAAACTATGTCATGATTTCTACAGGAGTGATGCTTTCTGTATCAGATTCTAAATTTTGTCTGTTTGATGTGTTTTAGGAGGCAGCTTTCCGAAAAGTAGTGCAAGCAACCATGGTGCGCGATCGTCAGCATGGTCCCGTCGTGGAGCTGAACCGCATCCAGGTAGCACATGGAGAGACATGTCCTGTGCTTTTCTTGTAGCCTGACAGCCTTAGAAGTGATGCTTTCGTGGGTGCCTGGGCCGGGACGAGAGCGCTGGTAGCCTGCCATCCCGTGCACCCCAACTTTAAAGAGCAGGCGCCACCTTCCTTTTTGTGGGCTTCCTGTATGTGATGTGCTGGGCCTTCCAGGAATGTCAGTGTGTTTCTTTATATAGAAGTAATGAAGATTTATCTCAGATAGTCCAAAAGCACAAACAAGGTCAGCAAGAATGGGGAAAATAAAATCAGCCCTCTTCCCACTGCATGATGATAACTGCTGCTGTTACATGGTGGTTCCCTGTTTGTTACAGCCCTCAAGCCAGGATCACTGCCTTTTTAAATTTGCTCGCGCTCCTCCCTGCCATGGAATAGGGCTGTGGGCAGACTGCTTTGTGTTTGGCAGCTTGCTGCAACCTGCTCCTCTCCTTGCAGGTGTGTCCCTGGTTTACTCTGTTAGCATTTCTCTGATGGGCTAGGGGGCCATGTCCCACTTTTCTGTGGTACAGGCAGGCTATCTGGGTGTGTCTTCCGGTCGCCTTGTTAAGTTCTGAGAAGTGGAAGTGGCGTCACAGGCCAGGGATTAGTTTGATGATACCACTCCGATTATAGGTTATAACAGCTTGCATGGCTCCCACTGTCCCTCACACCCATCCCCCCACTGGTAGTGTTCTCGCCAGTGTCATAGGCCCAGAGGTTACTATATGTCTCCATGGTAAGTAGTCAAAGAAATACTAGTAGCCGTTTGTAAGTTTATACTAGTTTCAAGTCTATATACCCAACTGCAGTTATACAAAGAGGAGTCCCTCAGCCCTGATGATGATTAGCGGCAGACTGTGAACATTTAATGCCAGATAAACTGGCCTCGCCTCTTGGTCAGAAGACACAGAGAGCCATGAAGAACAACCTTCTTTATGCTCGCTGTACCTTTGTATTAGCACATGCATTTTACCCCTGATGTTGATTCATGACCTAGAATTGTTTCAGAGTTATATTTGGGGCGCGATGTTGACATTAAACACCAGACTGCTTGTCCTTTGTTGGACAGCTCATGGTGACCACACTTGGATAGCGGAACTGGGTCTCCTTCACTGACGTCCAGAGTGTTAATGCTGAAACTGTACGTCCAGTCATGGTTCAATAAATAGTTTGCTCCTTAGCTAGGTTTCATAGAAAAGCTTCTTCATTTCCTACGTTGGATGATCGCTTCAGTTTGCCTGTGCATCATAACATTAACAGCTTGCTAAGAAAGGCCAGCCGATGGCCTTCTGCATCGTCTAACCCTCAGCGATTGAATACTCTCAACTTTGCCACTCAAAACGCACGCAGCGCCTTTTGGGCAGGGGCTCTCAGGTGGGTGCGTTCAGCCCCTCTTCAGCCTGGGGGTGCTCTGAAGTCAGCGAGCTTTGGTAAACCTAGGATGCAGGTTAGGCACCCTTATATTCTGTCTTTGTATATCCTGAAATTTTTGAGAATTCCATTACATGCCTGAATGCCTCTTTCCTACGATCGTTGATATCTCCCAGCCTTGTGGTTACAAAAATGCTCAGGTATGCAATTGGAAAGAGACAAACTGGTAAGATGCAAACAAATTATATTAGTACATCTTCTGCGGGCGTGTGTGCTTCACTGCCTGTAATCCCAGCACTTTGGAGGCTGATGTGGAGGATTTGCTTGAGCTTAGGAGTTGGACCAGGCCTGGGCAACACGGTGAAACACCGTCTCTACAAAGTAACAAAATTAGCCTGGGTGGTGGTGGTGCCTGTAGTCCCAGCTATTCAGCGATGCCTGAGCAGGGGGGATCGCTTGAGCCGGAGACAGGAGTTGTTAGTAGCCCGAGATCCATACCGGTGTATTCCATTCTGGGTGGACTAGAGATAGACACTGTCTCAAAGCAAACAAAAAACAACTTTCATCAGGCCTTTTTTTTTTTGAGACAGAGTCTCGCTCTGTCGCCCAGGCTGAGTGCAGTGCAGTGGCACAATCTTGGGTTCACTGCACACCTCCACCCTCCTGCGCTCAAAGCGATTCTCCCCTGCCTCAGTCCTCCAAAAAGATTGTTACAGGGTGTGCGCCACCATGCCCGCTAATTTTTTTTTGTATTTTCTAGTAGATACTGGGTTTCATCGTGTTGACCAGGCTGGTCCCGAACGTCCTGACCTCAGGTGAGTCACTCGCCTTACCCCCAAAGTGTGGTATGCATAGGCGTGAGCGCCACACGCCCAGCATCAGGCCTTCAAGAATCAGATAGACACCGCTTCACCTAGTGTGCAATGTGCGATTTGACGTCTGGAGGGCTGCTGTGGCTCAGCCACGGCCCCCGGGGTGCCATAGGGTGGCTTTTCCTTCCCGATTCAGGGGTACGCCATGCCCTTCCCGAAGAGAGGAAATTTTCTACAACTGTGGAAAAGAAGTGATTTTCTGTCCCAAAAATGAACATAGCGAGGAAAACAGTTCTAGTAAATTCCAAGGTGTGTCCGACAGACACCAGCACAGAGCCAGGAAGGCTGCACAGGCGCCTCATCCCGCCACGCCCACAGCCTGTGACGATGTGCTCAGCGGGCACCGCCTCCCAGGGGATGCCGCTGGGAGGGGCTCTCACAGCTGTCTGATGGAAAGTTTCGGGACACGCCAGAACACAGATCATCTTAGCTGGAGGGTTTTGTTTGCTTCGGGGTTTTAATTTAGTTTATACAGGATGCTGACGTCAAGTATAAAGACATAAAAACTTTTTTACACTTAAAAATTTATTACAGATTATTGTACATGCACATTTCTGAAAAGTTAAGGACTTTCAGATTAAAGACGAGTTAAAAATTCTCTGTTCCTACGTTGAGCAGAGAAGTGCTGTCCCACAGGGAGCCCTGTCTCTTCCAGGATCATTGCTGCTGTTTTCTGCAGCCGTCTGAGCATAGACAACCTCTACTGCACAGTGGGTATGCTCGGTCGCGGAAGAAGAGGCAGCCCCGTGGGCTTTGGGAGCTGGGTGCACGCTGTCTCTCCGCCGGCGCCGTCGACATAGGACCATGTCCTGTTCTTTTCTTGTAGCCCGGTTCCTCTGGGCATGATGGAGCTTAAAAAGCTGCTGCGAGTTCCAGGAACCTCACATCTGGAACACCTAGGCCCAAGTGTGTGGCCAACGCAGACAAGTTTCATTCTATAGGCAGCTGTGGCTTCCGTCTTTCTTCTTGTATTTTTAGTCTTGGTTATGGCAGCCTGTGCTGTAAGTTGTTTAAACTCAACTTTATGTGAGCTAAAGATAAAGAGAGCTTCACTGGAGGAGTCATCAAAATACATTCTCAGGACCATTTTTTCTTCAATTTTTCTCTTTGACATGCTTCCAGACTGGGCTTCTCAGATGATTCTGACGCACAGCCTCGGCCACCCACCCTCCGATGCCCCGAGGTCCTGCTGTGGCAGGGGCCCTAGGGCTCCTGCCTTGATGTCTTTGGGAATTGGAGTCCCCTGAGCCTTTGGAAATTGTAGCTTAGGATGAGAAGGATGGGCAGCGAGAGTGACTGCCTGTGTTGGGGAGGCTGAGTGGCCCCGAGGCTTGGAAGTGGGATGGGTGGAAGTGGATGGATGGAAGTAGATATGGGAAAGGGCTGGCCCTGGCCGAGGTACTCACTGTATCTGCTTCAGTCTCAGGGGCATTGGGTTGAATCTTTGAGTGCCGGGAGTCTGTTCTGGTCTACTGGGAGAGCTGCTTTTGGAGTTCCTGGTGTCTTATTTCCTGAGGTCATGGCAAGATGGTGAAGTGGCGGCAGTGCATAGGGTGTGAGAATGGTCCGTGCCAAGGTGATACTGCTAGGCCGCAGCTGTAGACGTGGTGGTAGTGTGTGTCATGTTGGAAGGTGTGTTCGTTCAGACACACTAGTCCTAGGGGCTGCTGGGCATATCACTGGCGACATGCCCAATGGGGTGAGGGCAGCAGTCTCGGGTGTTCAGAGTCGAGCGCCCTGGATGGCGGGGTCTGCAAGCAGGTGCGTGACCAGGGAGGGGCCCATGCACAGTGCCTCCTCCTCATGCACTCACCAGCTCCGCGTGTCCCCGGCTGTGTGTTTCCTGCTGCGGCAGCAGCCTCACGCTTGCTTGCTTCCTCCTCTCCAGGTGAAACGATCAAGGAGCAAAGGTGGGCTGGCCGGCCCCGACGGCACCAAGTCTGTCTTTGGGCAGATGTGTGCTAAGATGAGCTCCTTTGGTCCCGACAGCCTCCTCCTTCCTCACCGTGTCTGGAAAGTCAAGTTTGTGGGTGAGAACTTGCCGGGCGCCCTGGAGCACCTGTGTCCCCGGCAGTGGTCGCCTGAGCCCACGGGGAGCACAGAGGCCACATGGTGCGGGAGCGTTGGGGCTCTTCACACAGGACTGTGTGAGGGGACTTCAAGTGGCTGCTTCTCCCCTGCAGGTGAATCTGTGGATGACTGTGGAGGTGGCTACAGTGAGTCCATAGCTGAGATCTGTGAGGAGCTGCAGAACGGACTCACACCCCTGCTGATCGTGACCCCCAACGGGAGGGATGAGTCTGGGGCCAACCGAGACTGCTACCTGCTCAGCCCGGCCGCCAGAGCACCTGTGCGCACAGCAGCATGTTCCGCTTCCTGGGTGAGCTTCTCAGCTGCTTGAACTGTTGCTGTGCCCTGTGCCTGCTCTTGAGTTAAAGTGTACCGTCTCTTTGAGGAGTGACAGTAGATATCTTGAATATCTGCTTTTAGTTTTTGAGACTAAAAACTAATAAAATGTTACCAATAAAAATGACTTTTAGAGCCAGGCGCAGGTGGCTCACGCCTATAAGCCTAGCCCTTTGGGAGGCTGAGGCTGGTGGATTGCCTGAGGTCAGGAGTTCGAGACCAGCCTGACGAGTATGGTGAAACCTCGTGTCTACTAAAAATAAAAAAAAAAAAATTAGCTGGCTGTGGTGGCATGCACCTGTAGTCCCAGCTACTCAGGAGGGTGAGGCAGGAGAATTGCTTAAACCCAGGAGGCAGAGGTTGCAGTGAGCTGAGATCACGCCACTGCACTCCAGCCTGGGCGACACTCTGTATCCAAAAAAAGAAAAGAAAAGACTTTTCATGTTGATCGTGCATTTCACCAACATTATGGAAGCAAACAAGGTGTGCTGTTGACTTCTGTGCCTAGCATTGAGGGCCTGACGGTGGTGGACCATTGGAAGCTCTGTGCACAGTTACAGGCACTGGCAGAGCCAGCGGGCCCTGGCCACGTGCTGAGGACTGGAGACTGCCTTGAGCACTCAAAAAATGTGAGATTCTGTTTCTGCATCTTCAATGTTTATCTGAGACTTGGGATCAGAGGGGGTTGAGGTCTTCACCATTGGCCAGTCCCTCCCTCCTGTCCCACTGAGGGTGTGCAGAGTGTCCTCGGCTGTGCGTCCCACCACAGCCAGCACCTCCTGGGCAGGGCTGTAGCTCCCTGGAGGACACTCCCGTGGGGAAGTTCCAGCTCTTTGCTGTCAGAAGAAGAAGAATTGGCCTCTGTGTGGCTTAAACTAGTGTGTGTGCAGAAGGGATGTGAAGAGTTAGAGGCTTATAGGCACAAAAGGAAATGATAGATGTAGAGGAGGACAGATGGTCTTGAGGAAAGGCCTAGACCTATGATTTGGGTGTTACGGCTTCAGAAGGTTCTGAGGCCTCGGTGTGGAGCTGCTGCCAGTGGCGTGTGTGAGTGAGCGGGAAGTTTTGTCATCCTTTTCAAGTGTCCTCTGTCACTTGTGTCCTGAATGATCAGGTGTGCTGCTGGGCATTGCCATCCGAACCGGGAGTCCCCTAAGCCTCAACCTCGCTGAACCTGTCTGGAAGCAGCTGGCTGGGATGAGCCTCACCATCGCGGACCTCAGTGAGGTAACTCCCTGGGGCGCAGGCGGGGCCTCTGGGGTCTTGTTAACAGGCACAGTCTGTTCTGCGGGTCTGGTCAGGCTGTGAACTCTGGCCTAACTCGGTGCCCAGGTGATGCAGAGGCTCCTGGCTGGGGGCCATCTTTGAGTAGCAAAAAAAAATAGACCATCTACTTTCTGGTGTTTTGTAACATACACTGTCTTGTCAGATAAGGAAGCTCACTGCCTCCCCTGTGAAGAAGCTGAGCTTTTGGGAAGCCGGGGGGCCGCGAGTCAGGCTTGCACAGGAGGCTCTGTCCTGGGGCGACCACAGCCAGCTCATCCCTCATGGCTGTGTCGTGCCTCGGCTGCAGGGCGGGAATCCTTGCTAGCCAGTTGCTGTAACTTTCTCAGTGGTTAGTTTGAAGCACTTGACTGAACTGTGAATTCTTTGTTCAGCTCCTTGGGTGAAGTACTCTCTCGTTGCTCCTCTTCTGTCTTGGTGTGTGCTGTGTAATTGCAGCCTCGAGATGCACTTGAGGCTGACCCCGGCTCCTGCTTGACAGAGTGTGCTGGGTGGACTGGGATCTGGGGTGGAGACGAGCCCTGAGTCGACACATGGGCTTTCTTTTTCTCCTTAAAAGGTTGATAAAGATTTTATTCCTGGACTCATGTACATCCGAGACAACGAAGCCACCTCGGAGGAGTTTGAGGCCATGAGCCTGCCCTTCACGGTGCCGAGCGCCAGCGGCCAGGACATCCAGCTGAGCTCCAAGCACACGCACATCACCCTGGACAACCGCGCGGAGTACGTGCGGCTGGCGATAAACTACAGGTTGGTGGTCATCTGTCTCTGTCGCATTGACACAGATAGCAAAAGTAGCAGAAAATGGTTGCGTGGACATGTGTGTTTTTCAGGAGTGTCATCCACAGTACAGTAATGGATTTGGCTGCAACTATTGCTGATCTGTGGGTATGAAGCTTATTTTGTGATCAGGGTTGGTGTTTATTACTCCTAGCTCTAACCAGAATACCCAGATCAGCAAAATCCACCCATTTGGGTCACTGCACCTGAAGAGGCCATAGTTTTTGCCCCTGTGTGCTTTCTTTGTTGGCTTCCCTGGGACAGGGCTGTGTCTGGGGCTGTCTCAACCCCCTCCAGGCTGCTAGAGTGACACAGAGCAGCCTTTGCCAGGTGTCCAGGTGTGACTATGCACAGGCCTTTGGGCGCCGTGATTCAGGCTTGGCCGGTCATTACCACCACCCACAGTTTCCACTGCTTGTCCCATGTCCCCTGGAAGCACCTGAGAGTGTCTGGATGAGGCCCCGTGTGGTGGGTATGCCCTGTGGGCTCTGGTGGGGGTGGTCCTGGCAGGTGTCCTGGGTGGTGCTGTCCCCATATCGTGTCTGCTGTGGGTCAGACACATGGCGTTTCGGGCCTGTGGCAGGTGCGCGTGTCTTTCCCCTCTTGGTGCTGGCTTCTCCTGGGGTATCCAGTGGATACTGAGAGTGGTGGCTTGGGGTGTGTGTAGCTGTGGGTGGTCATTAGGCTGGCTGTACCCCATCTCCCGGACGAGATGAGCCGAGTGTCGAGAGAAGTTCGGCAGTGCTGAGCTGCTAAGCATGCTCATGCCATCCGGAGCTGGTGCTGTCCTCCCAGCTGGGAAGTGTGCGGCCGCAGTGCTGCATGCCAAGGATTGGTGTGAGCAGAACAAAATCAGTGTCACCGAAGACAGAAGTGTAAAGTGAGCTTTTTCTTCCAGACTCCATGAATTTGATGAGCAGGTGGCTGCTGTTCGGGAAGGGATGGCCCGCGTTGTGCCTGTCCCCCTCCTCTCACTGTTCACCGGCTACGAGCTGGAGACGATGGTATGCTGACCCCCAGGTGGGGCTGCCCTGTAGCTGCCTTTTGCCTGCTGACCCACAAATCAGTGACCGTAGTTCAGAGTCAGAGCCTTGCCCTGTGTGTTGACTGAAGGGAGTGCACTCTGAGCGCGTCCCTCCACCCGCCCGCAGGAGGCTGTATGCGGGCCCACCCGGAGCCCCCAGACCTTTCTCTGCCCCAAACAGGCCTTGGTGTAGAGAGGGAGCGTGATGGAGTCTTGCGGAAATGCCAGGGTGGGAAGCATCACATGGCCCTGACAGACATCCTCCTGCAGGTGTGTGGCAGCCCTGACATCCCCCTGCATCTTCTCAAGTCGGTAGCCACCTACAAAGGCATCGAGCCTTCCGCGTCGCTGATCCAGTGGTTCTGGGAGGTGATGGAGTCCTTCTCCAACACAGAGCGCTCTCTCTTCCTTCGCTTCGTCTGGGGCCGGACGAGGCTGCCCAGGACCATTGCCGACTTCCGGGGCCGAGACTTCATCATCCAGGTAGGCTCCTGGCTGGGCTTGGTAGCCCTGGGCTGATGTCGGCCAGTAGTGGCCAGGTCCTCACCCACGGTCCTGCAGCACATGGAAAAATGGGCCTCTTGTGTCTTCACAGAAATGAAAATGGAAAACATCCAACTTCTCTGATGTGAAGGCTCAAAATGTTATGATTATGTGTTTTGGGTACAATTACCTGTTTTTTTTTGTTTTTTTGAGATGGAGTCTCGCTCTGTCGCCCAGGCTGGAGTGCAGTGATGGGATCTCAGCTGACTGCAAGCTCCGCCTCCCGGGTTTATGCCATTCTCCTGCCTCAGCCTCCCGAGTAGCTGGGACTACAGGCGCCCGCCACCTCGCCCGGCTAGTTTTTTGTATTTTTTAGTAGAGACGGGGTTTCACCATGTAGGCGAGGATGGTCTCGATCTGACCTCATGATCCGCCTGCCTCGGCCTCCCAACGTGCTGGGATTACAGGCTGGAGCCACCGCGCCTGGCCTGATTACCTGTTTTTTAAAAATGTATCTGGCTATCCCCAGAATACACCACTGCTGTGTCAGCCCACTCTAGATTTCAAACACACGCAAAGCACGCACTCAGTTGTCTGGTCGAATTAGGTGAGTCACTAAGTAACATGCTACATGCTGAGAAAAATGAGGCTGCTCGTAGGAGTGAGAACAAGGGTTTTGCTTTGGGTTCCAACTCTGTGGGCCAGTGGTCAGAAACAAGCTCGACGGACCTGCCGGGTCACTGAGAGCCTAATGCCCCCGCTCTCTGTTGGGACCGTAACAGCAGTGCCTGGGTGGATGGATCGATAGGGTCCACTTTTCCCAGCATGTGCCCAGCAGGGCCTGACCTGCGTCTCTACCAGGGTTAGAAAAGTGGCCGTCTTTCAGGGTCATCTTGGAGAGTATGCATAGTTTTTTATCTTAGAAGGTCAGTAATTCTTAGTTTTTGTCCATAATTCTTGCTGTTTCTTAGTATCTTAATCTGTAGTGGTCAAAGTTGGGCTGGTAGACTCGTGAGGAGCTCTCCCATGGTCACGTGCCTGGCCCTCCGCCTGCCAGGCCTCCCTGGGCCCACAGGGGTGCTGTGGTCCTGGGGCCCTGTTCCCGGGATGACCATAGAGAGCCGTCGTCTCCATAATGAGGTGCTGTTTCTTACTCCAGGTTCTAGGAATTAGTTGCACCTTGTTACTCCTAAAGTTGGTTGGATTATGTTTTCTGCTGTTTCGTTCTTAGCAAAATACATGGTTTTGTGAGCATGAAGAGCCTAATGAGTACAGTAAAGTAGACTGTAGCCATGTTCAGTTTCTGATCACGTCATATTTCTGCTCAACAGGTGTTGGATAAATACAACCCTCCAGACCACTTCCTCCCTGAGTCCTACACCTGTTTCTTCTTGCTGAAGCTGCCCAGGTATTCCTGCAAGCAGGTGCTGGAGGAGAAGCTCAAGTACGCCATCCACTTCTGCAAGTCCATAGACACGGATGACTAGGCTCGCATCGCGCTTACAGGAGAGCCGGCCGCTGACGACAGCAGCGACGATTCAGATAATGAGGATGTCGACTCCTTTGCTTCAGACTCTACGCAAGATTATTTAACAGGACACTAAGATGGGGAAATGTCCTTGTGAAACGAAAGCCTGAGCCAGGCGGCAGAGCGCTCGCTGCTGTGTAGACTGTAGGCTGCCTGGTGTGTCTGATGAGAAGCGTCTGTCCTCAAGCCAGGCGGGAGGAGGGGGTGGAGAGACTGACTGGCGGTGCTGGGAATGACAGTGGAAAGGTCCGCCTGTGCGCGTGGAACACTGTGGACGCTCAGCTTCCAAGGGTCTTCTCACCCGTAATGCTGCATTACATGTAGGACTGTGTTTACACAGTGTGTAAATGTTTATATAAATACCGAATTGCAGCATCCCCAAAATGAATAAAGCCTTTTTACTTGTGGGTGCAATCGATTTTTTTCTTTCTCCTTTCTTTCAAGTGTCGTGAGTTGTCTTGATTGTATATTGGAAATAACTGTGTAACAAATCGTTATTATAAATATTTCAATTAATTTTACTCTGAATTTGTTTATTAAAAGCCTTTTGAACATGAAATGATCAGTATTACTTGAATGCATCCAGAGGATATTTAAACCAAAATGAAAAACCAGAAGGCCATTTGGTGTCCCCTTCTAGCATATGCATTATGTCATCTGAATTGAGGCCTTTCTGTGAACAGCGTCATAACTTCTATCATGGAAAGTGTACTATATATAATGTTTGTGTCATGTATATGCCTAAATTTTAATTATCTATAAATAAAACATGTCATAAAAGTGTAGGCTGAGCTTTCTTAACCAGTTAGACTAGCACCAGGGGATATACTGCAACCAAAAGTCAGTCCTTGATACAGCAGTAGGTGAGATTTCAGCCAAGTTTAGATTTTTTTTTTATTACAGAAACCAAACTCAAGTCACAAAGAAGTGATGAGGAGAATGGAAGGTTCCAGGGGACCCGCTGGTGGCAGGGGCTGAAGGGCTCTGGAGCCTTCGGGGTTTCCTCCGGCTTCCTCCCCAGTCCCATGTGTCTGCACAGCCTGGCCTTCTGCTTTCATTGACCTGGGCTGAGGGTCTTCAGTCCAGACAGCCATGGTACACGGTTTGGGCTGCTTGTGTATGGCACACACTCCTGTCTGCAAAGGGTAGGACTGAGAACCGGCTAGGAACACTGGCTGGCAGGTCTAACGTGTTAGAGCTTGAGCTGAACAGTATCAGATTGAGGCAGAACTATGTATTTCACGTTGGGAGACAGTTTATTGTTTATTCAGGGACACAGTGTTTAGCACTCACACACAAGATCCAAAGAGGGGAAGTTTTTTTTTTCTGGGAACCTTTCCAGGACAGAATTGGTGAATGCCAGGATTAGTCTATTTTCAGCTTAGCTCAAAACTTCCATAAGCCGTGTGGTATTATTTTTGTTAATATCACCAACCTTTTTGTTGTCGGCTTTTGTGGCGTCACAGAATTGCCCCTGAGGTTGGTGAGAAGCAGCATTTCTCACTCGCGTCCCTGGCTGGGCTGGCCCCTGCTGAGGGGCTCTGGGCCTGCGGTGGGCTGGCCTCCGCTGAGGGGCTCTGGGCCTGCGGTTAGGAGCTGCCAGGCTTCACGTCTCTCTTCTGGCTTCAGGTCTCTCTTCTGGCTTCATGTCTCTCTTCTGGCTTCAGGCATGTGTATCCCGGTGGTGACACAGTTGTAAGAGGGCCCAGAGCTGCACTGTCCCCTCCACCCACTTTCCATTGGCCAACCCCCAAATCAGGCTGGCAAATGCCTTCTGCCTCTAGAACATGGGTTCTCAAAGTCCTGGCTGAGGACCCCTGGAGTTCCTGAGGCCTTTTCAGGGTGTCCAAGAGAGCCTCTCTCTCCGACTACATCTCTGTGAGGCCAAATTTTCTTCCCCTCCTTCCACCAAAACAGCTCACAATGTGGGCACGCACAAAGAGAAATGAGAATTCACCTGTCTCCTGTGAAAGGAAAGGAAAATCTCCACCCGCAAGCTCACTAGGCCAGAAGAAAAGGGTGAGCTTGGAAACAGTCACATGGGAAACTGCCTTTTCATTCTGTGCCTGAAGGACAATGTAAAGTCACAGCTCATTGCTCCGTAAGGGACTAGACACTAGAAATTGCCCGTACGCCATTCCCAAACCAATGCGTATTTGACTTCTTCCTCCACTCTAGGTTGACTTTATCTGACGTAAAGTGCAGATGTACTGAGCATGAGCCGAATGTGTAATTGACTCTTCCTCTGCCCCCGTGAGTCAGCAAGTGCTCATCAAAGCCTCACGAGGATGTGCCCCACTTCTCTCATTTTTCCTACCCTCCCTCCTTTGTATGCTTTCCTCCTTCCCTTCCTGCCATTTTCCCCTTTAAATATTGAAACCCTCAAAACTCTTTGGAAAAAGCCCTGGACACAGAACCTACTGTGGCTTGTGTCTCTTTCCCTGGCACGTCCTCAGCTGTGGCAAAATCAGCTTCTAAACGGATTGAGGCCTGTCTCAAACAGTTTTTCTTTTTTTTTGAGATGGAGTCTTGCTCTGTTGCCCAGGCTGGAGTGCAGTGGCACAATCTTGGCTCACTGCAAACTCCGCCTTCCGGGTTCACACCATTCTCCTGCCTCAGCTGGGACTACAGGCGCCGCCACCTCGCCCGGCTAGTTTTTTGTATTTTTAGTAGACACGGGGTTTCACCGTATTAGCCAGGATGGTCTTGATCTCCTGATCTCGTGATCCGCCCGCCTCGGCCTCGGGCCTTCCCCAAAAAGTTGCTGGGGATTACAAGGTGTGAAGCCACCCGCGCCCGGGCCCTTTTTTTTTTTTTTTTTTTTTTTAACTAAAAAAGGGAAATACTGGGGGGCCCTGGCGCGGGTGGGCTCACCGGCCTTAATCCCCAGCACCTTTTTGGGGGCGGAGCCCGGGCATGGCGGATTCACGGGAGGGTTCAGGAGATCGATGGGGGGACCAATTCCTGGCTAAAAACACGGGTTGAAAACCCCGGTCTCTACTTAAAAAAAATACAAAAAAAAAACCTAAGGCGGGCGAGTTGGCGGGGCGCCTTTGTAGGTCCCCAGCTTACTTTTGGGGGAGGCTGGAAGGGGCAGTGAGAAAATGGGCGTGAAAAAACCCCGGGGGGGGAGGGCGGGGGGAGCTTTGCAGTGAGGCTGGAGATCCGGCCCCACTTGCACTTTTCAGGGGCCTGGGCAACAGGAGGCAGACTCGTCCTTCAAAAAAAAAAAAAAAAAAAAAAAAAATACTGGGGGGCACTTCATTCCAATAAATAAATCAATCAATCAATAAATGTTAAAATTTTAAAAGGGTGGTAATTTTTACAGCCACAGCGTCTTCATTTTTGGACAAGAAGACCCTCTCGGACCGTTCCATGTCACCTTCAGTTTAACTTTTGACTCTCATCCAACTTCTGCGGCCTGAGGTTACATAGTTCACTTTGACAGATAAACGTGTGCAGCAGAAACCGTTCAACTGTAGAAAAGACAGAGGACCCATCTGTGCTAGGAGTGGAAACTTCAGTCACGGTGACAGTTGTTTGGAAGCTCACCAGCACTGTGAACTGTGGATTAATTGGGTGGTTTCCTGTCTCATGTTTGCTTTTCTGCTGACAGAGGTGACACTGGCTGTGCCCTTCTGACGTGCACGAAACTGCAAACGGCTTAGAGTCAGGAGAGCTTTACATGGTGCCCGACACCGTGGGCCCCCTTAGCGTCTCCACAGGACCTTCTGGTGGCGTCCGAATACGGACCCGCGTTGTCCCCAGGGGCGGACCGCCTCCCTCCGGGCCCTTCCCCTGAGCCGGTGGGCGGTGCCTTCTCCCCGCCTCTCGGGCATATCTTTGTGCACAGCCCGTGCGGCCTGGCCTGGCTCTGCGCCCCACGCCGCGGGCCCACAAGCGAGGCGGGATCGGCGCGAGTGCCCAGCCCGGGACAGCCCGGCGCAGGCGGCCACCCAGCAGGCAGGCCCTGGCGCGGAGGACGCGGGCGGGCTGAGCGCTGGACCCTGCGCCGAGGCTTATCCAGGACCCCAGAAGGGGCTTCCCGGCGCCGCTGCCGCTGGGAGGCATTTATTTTCCGCTGGGCCCCGCGGCCGCCGCGGGCTGTGGGAGGAGGGAGGCGGCGGCCCCGCCCTGCCGTGTGCTCCCCGCTCCGCATGCCGGGCGGGGCCGGAGCCCGGGACCCGAGGGTGGAGAGACCCTTGGGGACAACGAGCTCTCAGAGCACAGACGCCCAGCACTGCGGGTGACACCCCGTGTCCCAGCCCGGGAGCCCGCGGGTGGAGCCGCTCAACCTTGCTCCTGGCTTGGCCCAGTCTGGCAACTGGAGCCTTGGGTACAGCCTCCTCCTGGGTGAGGGAGCGAGGGGCAGCACCCCCACCACACGCATGCTCCCCGGACCTCAGACACATGCACACACACACCCCCAGTACACATGCACATACACCCCCACACCCCACACACATGCACACACACCCCACACACATGCACACACATTCCCCACACCCCACACACCCGCACCCACACCACACACACGCACATACACGCCACACCCCAGACACATGCACACACACACACCCCCAGTACACATGCACATACGCCCCCACACCCCACACACATGCACACACACCCCACACACATGCACACACATTCCCCACACCCCACACATGCACACACACCCACACCACACACGCACACACACCCACACCACACACAGATGCACACACACCACACACACCCGCACCCACACCACACACACGCACACACACGCCACACCCCAGACACATGCACACACACCCCATACCCCATACACACAACCCCACACACCCCACACACATGTGCACACACACACCACACCCCACACACACACACCCCACACACACATGCACACACACCCTCACACCCCACACCCTACACACACCCCACACACACTCCACACACATGCACACACCCCACACCCCAGAAACACAACCCAACACACCCACACCACACACATGCACACACACCCCACACAACACACACATGCACACACACACCCCACACACACACCACCACACACACACCACACATGCACACACACCCCACACACCCCACACACACTCCACACACATGCACACACACCCCACACACACACCAGGCACACACATGCGCACACACACACACCACACCCCACACACACAGCCCACACACACACGCACACACACCCTCACACCCCACACCCACACCACACACACTCCACACACATGCACACACCCCACACCCCAGAAACACACACCCAACACACCCACACCACACACATGCACACACACACCCCACACACACACCAGGCACACACATGTGCGCACACACACCCATACCCCCCACACATGCACACACACACACAGCCCACACCCCACACAGGCACACACACCCGCCACACACGTACACACACACCCATGCGTACACCCTCCCCCTACCCACACCCCAGACACAAATACACCAAAACACACCCACACATACACCCCCCCAAACACACACATACACACAAACACAACCCTATACAGATACACATACACCCCCCCCAACACATACATCCCTCACATACGGCCCATCACACACACACCCCGACGCACACATACACCTCCCAAACACATACATCTTGGCCCTGCCACATACACGCACCTTCACACACACACACACACACACACACACCGTCTTCCCTACCCTCTCCCCACCGCATCCCCCTCCCCACACTGCGTGGAGCTGGGCAGGTGGGCAGGATGAGGAGGGAGAGCGCTGGGCCTCTGAAAAATTGGAACAAGGAAGGCCCCCCCAAAGGCCTGCCCTGGATGGCCTGGATAGGAGGATTGGGGCCTGAGGACATCCCTGGTCACTGCCAGGGACATGCCATGGTGGCCCACGATGTCAGGAAGGGCCAGGCCCGCCGGCAGCCAGTCTGGAGAGTGAGTCCTACACCGGGGTCCTCCAGGCCGAGTCGCGCAGACCTCACTCCTCCACCAGTCTGCACTTTAAACAGGGAGTCGCTCAGGGCTGCAGTGAACTGGGACCACGCCCCTCCCTGTGACCACGCCCCTCCCTGCAGCCTGGGCTGCACAGAGGGAGCCGTCTCTAAAACAAGAAAATAAAGCAGATCGTTTTACAAAGGTGAAGGGGTCCTCTCTGCATGGAGGCCAGCTCCAAAGCGTGGGAGGCTTTTGTCTGCAGGACCTCCTGGGCCTCATTTCTCATGGGATCCAAATGGAAATGGAAACACACACACACAGATACCAACTACCCGACATCCAGAATCAACAGCAGGCACCTTGGTCCCTCAAGCTGCAGACTCCCTGTCCAGCCTCGCTCCCCACTGGAGCACCAACTCTCAGGACCCCACTTTCTTCCCACCCCCATGGGCCTGGCCTCCCCATTCTCCTGCCACCCAGGGCTGCCCCACCCCACGGAGCCTTCAGCTCAGGACCACCAGGGACTTGGGCCGGCCCCTCCCGGTCACAGGATCCACCCTCTTCAGGATGAAGTTTATGACCATTTTTATTCCTGAGTTGGTCCTGGAGTTTCCGCCCATCCCAGTCACTTTTCAAAATAGATTTTTTCCCCTACACACAAATGAGACTTTCTCTTTTCCTCTAATTCATTAAAAGAAAGACGTTATTAATCAGATGTAGAGAGAAGCCCCATATATATCCGTCCCACACATGTAGCCTGCCCCACTGCACACGCTGCCCACCAGATTGGTCCACGGGTTACACCAACACACCAGCATTATCCAGAGGCCTCGGATTACATCAGGGCTCGCTCGGGCAGTGCCTTCTGTGGGTTTGCACGAATGTCTAATGCCCTGTATCCGCCTTACAGTATCATACAGACTAGGGCCGCTACCCTGAAACCCCTCCACCAAGTCACCCCTCTGCTCCCCACTAGCCCCCGACAGCCACCGATCTTTATACTGTCTCCATAGTTTGACCTTTCTAGAAGGTCATCTAGTTGGAATCAGGCAGTATGTAGCCTTTTCACATTGGCTTGTTTTACTTAGTAATCTGCATTTAAGATTCCTCTGTGTCTTTTCATGGCTTGGTAACTCATTTCTTTTTAGCTCCGAATAATAAATATTCCATTGTCTGGATCCACCCTAGTTTGTTTATTCACACCTCCTGAAAGGCATCTTGGTTGTTTCCAAGTTTTGGCAATGACAAATAAAACTGCTATAAACACCCGGGTGCAGGTTTTGTGTGAACGTAAGTTTTCAAATCATTTAGGTAAACATCAAGGAGCATTGGTTGCTGCATCATATTCTAAGAGTGTTTCGTTTTGTAAGAAACTGCCCAACTGTCTTCCAAAGTGGCTATACATCTTGCAGTCCCACCAGCAATGAGTGGGAGTTCCTGGGACTCCACAGCTCATTACATTTAAACATGCCTTTAAAGTCCAGAATTTAAGTTCAGAAGCTAGCACCAAGCCCTCATTATTCAGCTCCTGCATCCTTGGCTGTGGTAACTTTAAAACATGGCTCCTGCCGGGCGCGGTGGCTCACACCTGTAATCCCAGCACTTTGGGAGGCCGAGGTGGGTGGTCAAGTGATTGAGACCATCCTGGCCAACATAGTGAAACCCCGTCTTTACTAAAAATACAAAAATTAGCTGGGCGTGGTGGCGCCTGCCTGTGGTCCCAGCTTCTCAGGAGGCTGAGGCAGGAGAATTGCTTGAACCTGGGAGGTGGAGATTGCAGTGAGCCGAGATCACACCTCTGTACTCCACCCTGGCAACAGAGAAAGACTCCATCTCAAAAACAGAAACGAAAACCATGGCTCCCATGTTCTTTGGCATCCTCCCCTCAAGAACTGGTGTCTGTGCCCTTCCGTGGGCTCCTTGACTGTTTGGCCAACAGAATATGGCAGAAGTGATACCTGCCAGTCCTGGGTGCAGGCCCTAAGGAACTGGTGACTTCTGTTTCCTGTCTCTTGGGCCCCAGCTGCCATGCTGTAAGACGTCCAAGAGCTGGTGCAGGGGCCGCATGGAGAAGCCGACAGACCCACCCTAGAGGGAGCAAGTACACCTCCAGATCCTCCAGACTCAAGTCATTTCTGGCCTTCACGTTGGCCTGGCTACAGTGGGGTGCAGATGAGCTGTTTCCACTGTGCCTTTCTGAATTCCAGACCCGCAGGACCTGGGAGCTTGATAAAATGCTTGCTGAATCAAGCCAATTTCAGGCAGGGGTGGGTGCATAGGGTTTGTGGGCTGAACCATGGTAGGAACAGGCAGAGACTGGAGACTGCAGAGGCCTGCACAGCAGATGGCCCCGGGGACCCCTGGGGAGGTATTCACAAAGGGAAGCTGCAGACAGATTTCCCTATGATGGGGCTGGAGGGCTGGGCTGGGAGGCGCTTTCTTCTCTCTGGATGCTGTGGTCCCTTCCCTGCATCCACAGGCCCGCCCAATTCTGAGACCTTCTCACTTTTCTGGATCATTGTCCTCTGAGTCACAACTGCCTGTCCAGGGCAGGAAGCCAAGGGTGCCTTCACTGGGTCACCCATAAACATAAAATTTGCATACACATGCACACAAAAGCCACACCACATCCCAGCCCTCTGCTTGGAAGTAGCCACCTTTTGCTTTTATGTCTGATTCCAATGATGCTGTTCTTTTGCGAAGAATATTTAGCGGGGGCCTTATTTTGGGATTTCCTTCTGGAATTTCCGGGCCAGCCAAGAAAAGTATAATTCGATTTCATATCTTGTTTGGGACCCCAATCTTCATGCTCAGCTTAGGAGAAACCATGTCATTTCTGAGATTGGCCCCAATCACTTCTAACTGAAGAAGCGCGGTGCCCCTTGAAGGCAAGTTTGGCTGTTCGAGTCACACACAGGCTTCCATTGATGCATCTGTGGGCAGCACTCACTCTCAGCCACCAGGAAAGGAAATCCCATCTGGCCCTGACTCCGACAACCAAGGGGACTGACTGATGGCAGCCAAGAAGCCCGGAGACGGTGAGCATGTGGCTGTGCTGGGTGTGGGTGCCTGTCTGCTCCCAGGGGGGCGGGGCTTCATCACCGCACAGCTGCCCCCAGGGCTAGGACACATAGATTTGGCTCATCCGAGCCAGTCCCTGGCATGGAAGTGGGTCTTCTCCATTTCTGTGGCCACTCAGGGCCTATCCCTGGAGCTGGGGAAGGGTTGCTCCCTCCCCCAGACATTCAGCAGTTACACGAAGAACTGTGACCTGCAAGGCACAGAGAGCCATACGCTTGGTGGCAGCTGTCCTGCTGGCGTTTCACAGCCCTCGTTTCAACAGATCTGTGTGCACACCAAGAGCCTTCTGCCTGCCCAGCTAGCCTTCCCTGGGCTCTGTGTCTTGGCCTCTTCCTGCCCTGTAACAGTGTCCCTGAGGCACTGGGAGGGGAGGGAACAGGTGCAGTGATGAGCGAGGATGAGACAGTATTTCTGGGACAGGAACCGGTGCGTCGGTGGTCACGGGTTCACTGGCGCCACCATCCCACAAGGATGGGGTCACCGTGCAGGTTGCTTGCCAGCCATGTCCACACTTAATGCACACGGCGGTCTGAACTGATGAGTCTGCACACGCGACAGTGAATGTGATCTCAGAGATCTCGGATGTTCCTGCAGTCAGGCCTGTGGCTGGGAACTTCGGTGTTCTGGAGCCTGCCATGCTGAGGTCATCCTCCATCCCTGCTCCCAGGGCAGCCCTGTCCCACCCTGTCGCTGTGCAATGCGCTTTGTTACAAGGCATGAGACCTCTTTCAGCTCTGCGGATGCAGCCTCTCACTTCCTGCCAACTCCTGTGCAGGGCCTGGCCACTGTAGCTGTGTGTGTGTCTGTATCTGTGTGTCTCTGTGTCTGTGTGTGTATCTGCATGTCTGTGTATCTGTGTGTGTATACCTGTGTGTATCTGTGTCTGTGGGTGTGTGTATTTGCGTATCTGTGTTTGTACATCTGTGTATCTCTGCGTCTGTATCTGTGTGTCTGTGCATGTATCTGTGTATGTCTGTGTCTATGTATCTGTGTATCTCTGTGTCTGCGTGTGTATCTGTGTGTGTCTGTGTATCTGTGTGTATCTGTGTGTCTGCATGTGCGTATCTGTGTGCATGTATCTGTGTGGGTGTATCTGTGTGTGTCTGTGTATCTGTGTGTATCTGTGTGTCTGCATGTGCGTATCTGTGTGCGTGTATCTGTGTGCGTGTATCTGTGTGTGTCTGT
>NW_016807505.1:3507122-3510542 GCF_001698545.2 Rhinopithecus bieti | reverse complement strand
TACGTTTCTGTATGCGGGAATATATGGGCGGGTGTCGGTGGGTGTCTCCGAGTCTGCGTATAGCTGTGCCGGTGTCGTCGGTGTATGTGCGTGTATCTGTGTGCGTGTATCTGTGTGTGTCTGTGTGTCTGTGTATATCTGTGCCTGTGTACTCTGTGTATGTCCGTGTATCTGTGTATCTGTGTGTCTCTGTATCTCTGTGTGTATCTGTGTGTATCTCTGTATCTGTGTGTCTGTACCTGTGTGTCTGTGTATTTGTATATCTCTGTGTGTCTATGTGTCTGTGTGTATGTCTGTGAGTGTATCTGTGTGTATCTCTGTGCCTGTGTGTGTCTCTGGGTGTCTGTGTATCTGCGTGTGTCTTTGTGTCATCTGTGATTCTGTGTCCTGTATCTGTGTGTCTGTGTATTGCTGTGTCTCTGTGTGTCTCTGTGTGTGTATGTGTATCTGCGTATCTCTGTGTCTGTGTGCATCGTGTGTCTATCTCTGTGTCTGTGTGTGTTTGTACCTGTGTGTGTCTGTGTATCTCCTGTGTCTGTGCTGCAGGAGGGGCTGTCGGCAGGTGTAACCGTGGCGTCCTGGCTGGAGGGCCTCGCTGGGAGAGCTCGGAAGGGAACAGAATGTTCACTGCGCATTTTCTCGTTCTCGTTCGTAGGGAAAGGCTGTCTGCGGTCCTGGGCCGCCTCCTCAGCGGTAAAGCTGGAAGCTATCCCCGCGGAGAGCGCTGTCTGGGAGCTGGGGCGGCGCGGCCTTAGACGGAGCTGCTCTTCGCCAGCGCCCGAGACTCCGCCGCAGCCCGAGGCGCCGGGGGCTGGGGGGCGGGGTGAGGAAGGGGCGCTTTGTGGGCGGGGCCGGGTTGTAGGCGTGGCCGGGAGGGGGCGTGCTGTGGGCGGGGCCCAACCGGGGCGTGCCTGGGTGGGGACCCGCGGCTGCAGCGCCGAGCTTTCTCTGAGTTCTTACTTCGAAGGCTGTTGCTCCGCTTACCATCCAGAACGGAGATTCGGACCTTACACTAACTCCCGGAGAAAGACCAGCAAGTGGGCAGGTAAAGTGCACTTGCTCCGCGGTCGGGAGGAAGGAGGCGAGGAGCCAGCCTAGCCTGGGACCAGGCAGGGAGCGTTTACACAGCTCCGGCTGAGTCGCAGCTTAAGAAGCAAGGCAAGTTCCCCTAAAGGTCAAGGTGCACAGACGGGTGCGATGGAGCAGACCTAGCGCGGCTGAGTCCGCCTGGGCCTGCAGCGGCAGCAGCTGCCCCCTGAGCCCCCCCACCCCACCCAGCTCCCTGCCAGGCGACCCAGGAAAAAGTTGCCCCCTGGTGGGCCATGAGGTCATGGGTGGGGGGAGTTTGGAAGCGTTCAGACAGCAAATGTTCCACTTGAACTCCAGGGCAGCATCTGGCACAGAGGGGGCCTCCTAGCTGTGAGCTGTGGTCAGGCGTTTCCTTAGAATGGAATGCACTGGAGTGAAAACACTAAATCCCTCAAAGCCGCTTCTCTTTACTGTGGTCACACACAGTGAAATCAATGGGCATTAGTGCAGCTAGCGCTTTCCAAGGACACAATGTTAAGCACAGGCAGCCTGGTGTGTGGACGCTCTGGGTTTGCAGACCCAGGCAGGGGCCAAGGCTCAGGACAAGTGCCCGGTGCTCCCTTCCCACAGGGCGAATCATAGCCTGGGGCCCGGTGGTGAAGCTCCCCAGGTGACTCTAACGCGCAGTGCACTTTGAGGAGCACTACTTAGACCAATGTGATAGTCTACAATGTGTAGATTTAGGGTGAGTGATTCTGCGGAAAAGAAACCCGAGGCTGTTCGCAGTTGTGGGCAGCTGCTGTCTACCCAAACCAGCTGCGGTTTGCTTGCTTGGTGACGTGAGCTTCGCGGGGCGGGCATGGTGTCTGCCATCCAGGACCCTGGGACGGGGCCTGCCAGGGCGAGGAGCTGGGCATTGAACACATCTGGGGATAACTACCTCTCTTGGAAGAAATAATGAGGATTGAACCTGAACACAGAGGTGAAAGAGCTGAGTAGACTGCAAAGAATTGCACAAAAACTGCTTGTTCTGCAAATTTAGTTTACAACACTTGAGTGCAGTTCACATCGGCGTAATGTGATTTAGGATCATAAGTCCCTAAAATTTCATTACACTGATGAAAAGCAAATGCCTATACTGTTCTTGTTTTATGAGAAGACCAGAACCTCCGGCCCCTGGGGCAGCTGAGATCTGAGGATATCAGGAATACCAGGAATGGGGAGGTCCTGACTGTGGCTGGAGACCCAGCAGCATGACACCTGTGTCACCTGGGTCCCGTTTCTATGCTGGAGTGGCAGGCAGCAAGGAAATATTTTGAGTTTGAGGCCATATGCATGTGGAAAGGTCACTGTGGCTGGGTGGTTGGGAGCAGCTGGGGGGGTCAAGAAAGCCACTGCCAAGGCCTTCCCACTGAGTGTGGTTGCCAGGCCGGGGCAGGGAAGCACTGGTGAGTTGCAGGGGGGATTCCCCGTTGGTGATGGGTGATGGATGGCGGGATCAGTCACCAGGGCCCCTGGGAAAGGCCAGGTGTGGCTTCAGCACTCTGGGAGTTTTGGGTACCTTTATGTCTAGGGACACAAGAAAGTAGATGGACACAGTGGTTTGGGCTGCAGAAGAGAGCTAGGGGGCCATCTGTCCACAGGTGAAGATGAGGTCTCTTGGGAGAGTAGAGAGAAAAGGGAGGCTTTTAATTGCTAGTAGTGGAAAAAGTGGCTTGCAATGGAGATAAAAGCTACCACAAAGGGGAGGAAAGCCCAGAGACTGGAGGCCGGGGCAGGATCTGGGGCAGGGGCTGATCCAGCGTAGCATTCCCCATATGCTGGAAATGTGAGAAGAGACTCCACAGGCCGGAGCTCCCTCAGCTCCTTGGCGCCTCTGGCTGTACCAGCTCATTCGCTGGCTGTTGGTTTCTGCAGTTTTGATTTGGGGTTCTGTCACTGACCTGCAGACAGCAGGCTTGTCGCGGGCTGTGGCTCTTGGGCCGGCCACCCGCGGGACCCGAGCAGCTTCGGCGGAGCGCGGCGGGGTCCGTGTGGGTCAGACCCGTGGGGAGGTGCGGCTGGCGCACCTGTGCTCTCGGTCCGGCCACCCGCTGAGGCGTCGGGGGCGCATTCCGCAGGGCGGCGGGGAGCAGGTGCGGTGTTTCGAGGAGCGTGGGACCCAGTTTCCAAGCTGGCCTGAAGGATGGGCGAAGGGACACCGACCTACAGCGGCAGAGCGTCCGGCCAAACTGCCGGCAGCTGGGGCAGCAGAGGGGGTTTGCGGCAGGGGCGCCGCGGAGAGGGGCCCGGGGCCCGGGCTGGGAGCGGGGCTGGGCGGCCGCGTCCCCGGTGCGCGTTTGCTGGCGCTGCTCGTTTCTCCCCGAGAGGTGCGCCCGGCCTGCGGCGGGG
>NW_016807505.1:3415799-3504187 GCF_001698545.2 Rhinopithecus bieti | reverse complement strand
CCCCACCCCACCCCACCCCACCCCACCCCGCAGGACCTGAGGGCGGGCACGGCTGCAGGCAGGAAGAGCGCAGAGCTGTAGAGAGGGCCGGCAGCCGCCCACACGAAGGATTTGGGGTTGGGTGTGAGGACTGGAAGATTCCACCGACTCTGTACCATCTTTTTTTTTCCCCCTAAAAATAAGCCACAGCCATCTGTTTTTTCTTTCTAAAATTTGGTGACGACTTGGTCACTTCGGTGTGAGTCTTGCTTGGAAGGAGGGTCCTGGGCGCCATCGCGGGGAGGACCTGGAGGGGTGGGGTGGGGCTGTCGCGCCCTCCGCCCTGTGCCGCTGGCTTACGGCTTCCCCGTCCCGCTCCCCCAGCTGCAGGTGTCCCTACGGGCGGGAGCTCTGCCCAGGGTGGCCCTGCCCTAGGCAAGTCAAGCGCATGCGGCCCAACAAGGCAAAGCCAGGCTGAAGCTGTGGTGCCTGTGAGAGTGCAGCCACGGGCTGGGGTGAGGGGAGGGTCACCCCAGAGGACGGGCTGTGTGGTGGGGTGTGGGGTCACAACAGAGGACGGGCTGTGTGCCTGGGTGTTGGGATCCCCCAGAAGACAGGATGTGTGCTAGGGTGTTGGGGTCCCCTAGAGGTTGGGCTGTGTGCTAGGGTGTTGGGGTCCCCCAGAGGATGGGCTGTGTGGTAGGGGGTTAGGGTCCCCCAGGGGTTGGACTGTGTACCAGGGTGTTGCTGTCCCCTAGGGGACAGGCTGGGTGTTAGGGTGTTGGGGTCCCCCAGAAGACAGGCTGTGGGATTGGAGTGCTCCATCATTTTCGTGAAAGGCGATGACCAGGTGGGACCAGGAGGAGTTAGGATGTGTTTGGAAGAACTGGATGAGGAATGAGTGAGAAAGAGGGAGAGGTCTGGGTGAGCAGAGGCCTCTGTCTCCCATGGAAAAGGCAGGAAGTGGGGTGGAATGAGAGCACCTACTCAACCCCCCCACAACCACTAATCTATTCCTCATTTATATAATTTTGCCATTTCAAGAATGTTGTAGTTATGGAATCAGAGTAAATGCTTTTTTTCACTGAGGATTTTCACTCTGGATTCCTCTGTGTTGCTGTGTATGAATTGTCTGTTCCTTTTGATTGCAGCCTGGTCCTCCTGGGCATGCATGCAGCACAGCACATTCCCCTAGGGACAGACAGCTGAGTGGCTTCCAATTTTTGATATAGCTGCTATGAACATTCGAGTGCAGGGTTTTATGTGAATGAAAGTTTCGTTTCTCTGGGATTAGTGTCCAGGAGTGCAATTGTTGGCTGGTAGTTGCAATTTTAGTTTTTAAAAAACTGTCAAACTGCTTTCCAGAGTGGCTGTGCCATTTTGCATTCCCATCAGTGATGCAGGAGTGAGCCAGCCTCTCGAGTCCTTGGTAGCCAGTGGTATTGCCTCTCTTTTCTTTCTTTCTTTCTTTCTTTCTTTCTTTCTTTCTTTCTTTCTTTCTTTCTTTCTTTCTTTCTTTCTTTCTTTCTTTCTTTTCTTTCTTTCTTTTCCTTTCTTTTTCTTTCCTTCTTTCCTTCCTTCTTTCTTTCCTTCCTTCCCTTCCTCCCTCCCTCTCACTCCTCCTCCCTCTCTTTCTCTATTTATTTATTTATTGTATTTATGGTTTTTTTTTTTTTTTGAGACGGAGTCTTGCTCTGTCGCCCAGGCTGGGAGCCGCAGCTGGCCCGATCTCAGCCTCACTGCAAGCTCCGCCTCCCGGGTTTACCCCATTCTCCTGCCTCAGGCCTCCCCGAGTAGGCTGGGACTACAGGCGCCCGGGCTCGTCCTCGTCGCCAGGCTTGTTTTTTGTCTTTTTTAAGAGAGACGGGGATTTACCGTGTATACCCGGATGGTCGTAATCCACTGATCTCGTGATCCGCCCGTCTCGGCCTCCCAAAGTGCTGGGATTACAGGCTTGAGCCACCGCGCCCGGCCTATTTATTTATTTTTTTGAGACAGAGTTTTGCTCTTGTCTCCCAGGCTGGAGTGCAATGGCGTGATCTCGGCTCACTGCAATTTCTGCCTCCTGGGTTCAAGCGATTCTTCTGCCACAGTCTCCTGAGTAGCTGGGATTACAGGCACCTGCCACCACGCCTGGCTAATTTTTGTAGTTTTAGTAGAGACAGGGTTACGCCATGTTGGTCAGGCTGGTTTCAAACTTCTGACCTCAGGTGATCTGCCTGCCTCGGCCTCCCAAAGTGCTGGGATTACAGGCGTGAGCCACTGCGCCTGGCCTGTTTTCTATCTCAGCCTTTCTGATAGGTGTGCAGTGATAGCTCAGTTTTAATGTGCATTTCCCTAGTGGCTCACGATCTTGAACGTCTTCTCACGTGCTCAGTTGCCATGTCATGTGCATATCCTCCTTAGTGAAATCTTTGCCCATTATGCTTTTTTTTTTACTTTTGAAATTTGAAAATTGTTTAGGAGTGGTGAGAGGGAAGATTCTTGCCTTGTCTTCCTGAGAAGGCTTCAGGTTTCTCACCATTAGGCATCATGTTAGCTCCATGTCTTTTGTAGATGTTCTTTGATAGGTTTGAGGAAGTTCCTCTCTATTCCTAGTTTTCTTAGAGTTTTTGTTTTATCATGAATAGGTGTTGAATTTTGTTAAATGCTTTTCTGCATCAATTGATATGGTCATGTGATTTTTCTTCTTTAGCTTGTTAATATGGTAGATTACACTGATTGATATTTTTCACAGTTTTATTGAGATTATAATTAAATACCATATAATTCACTCATTTAAAGTATACAAATTCATACCTGTAATCCCAGGACTTTGGGAGGCTAAGGTGAGAGGATCATTTGAGCCCAGAAGTTTGAGACCAGCCTGGGCACCACAGCAAGACCCTGTCTCTACTGAAAATAAAAAATTAGCTGAGCGTGGTGGTGTGTGCCTGTGGTCCCAGCTACTTGGGAGCTGAAGTTGGAGGATCACTTGAGCCTGGGAGGACAAGACTACAGTGAGGCGTGATTGCACCACTGCACTCCAGCCTGGGCGACAGAGGGAGACCCTGTCTCAAAAAAATGTACAGTTTAATGGTTTTTTAAAATATATTCACTGAGTTGTGTGACCATCACCATGATCAATTTTAGAGCATTTTCATGAACCCAACTGAAACTCCACGCTATTAGCATTTGTTGTTCATTTCCCTCCAACCTTATCCCCTCCCCTAGCCATAGGCAGCAACTAATTTATTTTATTTTATTTCCCTATGGATTTACCTGTTCTGAAGATTTTATGTATACATGGAGTCAGGCGATATGTGGCCTTTTGTGACTAGCTTCTTTCACTGAGCATGTTTCCAAAGGTTATCCATGTTTTAGCATGTGTCAGACACCATTCATTTTTATTGTCAAATAATCCACTGGGTGTATATACCACATTTTATTTATTTATTTAGTAATGGACATTTGGGTTATTTGCACTTCCTTCTTTTCTTTCTCTCTCTCTCTCTCTCTCCTTCTTTCTGTCTTTCTTTCTCTTTTTTTGAGACAGAGTCTTGCTCTGTCACCCAGGCTGGAATGCAGTGGCACAATTTCGGCTCACTCCAACCTCCACCTCCTGGATTTAAATGATTCTCCTGCCTCAAACTCCCAAGTAGCTGGGATTACAGGTGCCCACCACCATGCCTGACTAATTTTTGTATTTTTCGTAGAAACGAGGTTTCACCATGTTGGCCAGGCTGGTCTTGAACTCCTGACCTCAAGTGATCCCCCATCTTGGTCTCCCAAAGTGCTGGGATTACAGGCATGAGCCACCGTGCAGGGCCGGGTTGTTTCCACTTTTAGGGTATTGTGAATAATGATCCTATTGTTATTGTACACATATTTGTGTGGACATACGTTTTCATTTCTCATGGGCATGTTCCTACACATGGAATTGCTAGGTCACATGGTAGCTCCATGTTCAACATTGATTGATTTTTTGAATACTGAACCAGGCTTGCATTCCTAGAACACACCCTACTTAGTTATGTGTGTAGTTCTTTTGATATATTACTGAATTCCCTTTGCTAATATTTTGTTAAAGATTTTTGCACCATATTCATGTGAGATATTGGCCTGTAATATTTTTTCTTTGTTCTGTATCTGATTTTGGTGTCAGGGTAATATTGTCTTCATAAAACTCACTGAAGGTGTACCTCATCTTCTGTTTCCTGGAAGAGATTGTATAGAATTGGTGTTAATTTAAATGTTTGGTGGAGTTCTCTAGTAAAACCATCTGACCCTAGCAATTTCTTTTGTAAAAATTCAAATTTAATTTACTTAATAGAAATTATAGAGCTATTCAGATTACCTGTTTTATATTGGATGAGTTGTAGTAATTTGTGCTTTTTGAGGACTCGGACTAAGTTTTCCAACTTACGTATGTAACGTTGTAAAATGGCAATCTAATATACCATTATTATTCTTTGATGTCTTCAGGGTCTGTAGTGGTATTTCCTGTTTCATTCCTGATATTAATAACTTTCATTCCCTGTTTTTTCTTTGCCAGTCTTGCTAGAGGATTGCTAATTCTGTTGATATTTTCAAAGAAGCCACTCTTGGTTTCGTTGATTTTTTTCTACTGTTTTTGTTGATTTGCTTTCTCTGTCATTGATTTTTAATCTCAGCTTCATTATTTCTCACTTCTGCTTGCTTTGGGTTTATTTTCCTCTTCTTTTTCGAGGTTCTTGAGATGAGAGCTTATATTATTTTTTGAGACTTGCTCTCCTTTTGATACTAGCATTTATGCTGTCAACTTCCTCCCATCCCTGGTTTCACTGTGTTCTGCCAATTGTGGTATGTTGTATTTTCACTTTCATTCAGTTCAGTATAATTCTGATTTCCCTTGAGACTTTCTTTTTGAATCCTGGATTATTTGGAAGTATGTTTAATTTCCAAGGGCGCAGATTTTCCTCCTCTCTTTCTGTTACTTATTTCTAATTTGATTGCATTGTGGCTACAGAGTACTCTGTATGATCTCAATTCTTTTCAGTTTGTTGAGGTTTGGTTCACGGTCCAAAGCATAGTCTATCTTGGTGTATGTTCTTCAGGTACTTTGTAAGAATATTCTGCTGTTGTTGGATGGAGTGTTCCACAAATAATTGATTTTATTCTGTTGGTTGTGGGTGTTGTTCAGTTCTTCTAGATCTGCACTGATTTTCTGTCTAGTTCTATTAATTGCCGAGAGACAAATGTTTACGTCTGTAACTATAAAACTATAATATAAATGTGTCTTTCTCCTTTTAGTTCTATCAGTTTTTGCATTAGATATTTTGCGGATCTGTTGTATTGTGCATATGTGTTTAGGATTTCTATGTTTTCTTGGTAAAGTGACCGTTTCATCACTACAAGATGCCTCTCTCGGTGCCTGGTAATTTTCTTTGCCTTGAAGTCTAGCATATGTTATGTGAATATAACCTCTCCTACTTTCTTTGGATTGATGCTTGAATGATACATCTTTTTCCATCCTTTTACTTGCACCCTACCTATATTGTTATTTAATTTTATTTTTCAACTTTTATTTTAGATTCGGGGATGCATGTGCAGGTTGTTACAAAAGCATGTTGTGTGACACCGAGGTTTGGTGTACCACTGAACCTGTCACCCAGGTAGTGAGCACAGTACCCAATAAGTAGTTTTTCAAGGCTTGATCTCCACCTGTTCCCTGCTCCAGTAGTCCCCAGGGTCTGTTGTTCCCATCTTTATGTCCATGTGAACCCATATACTGTTATTTTAGAAGTAAATTTCTTACAGACCTTGCATAGTTGAGTCATATTTTTAAATTCACTCTGCCAATCCATCTTTTAGTTGGTGTATTCAGACCATTTACATTCAATGCATTTTTCTGATATATTAGAGCTATGGGTAACTTGAACATTTTTTTAGAATTCCATTTTGATTTATCTATAATGTTTCTTGGTGTATCTCTTTTATAGCTTTTTAAAGTCATTGCTCTAGGTATTAAAGTATATATACACGTTACTTGTCACAGTCTACTGATGCCATCATTTTATCAGTTTGAGTAAAATCAAGAAAACTTACCTCCTTTTACATCCTTTACCTCTCTCACTTGTTATAGAATTATCTTGATGATTTCATCTGCATACATTGATAAACACATCAAAGAGTGTTATAATTTTTGCTTCAAACATTCAACAGAATTTAGGAAAATCAAGAGAGGGAAAATGTATTTACCTGTGTATAAATGTTATTCAATAGCGTGTTATCAACAGTTGATGACAGAATTACTTCTATTCTCTGAATGAAAACAGCACATGATGCATCTGTTAAGAATCTTGCTGGGACTGACCTTTTGTTTTTTTCCTTTGAGATGGAGTTTCACTTTTGTTGCCCAGGCTGGAATGCAATGGTACAGTCTTAACTCACTGCAGCCTCTGCCTCCTGGGTTCAAATGATTATCCTGCCTCAGCCTCCCAAGTAGCTAGGATTACAGGTGTCCTCCACCACGCCCGGCTAATTTTTGTATGTTTAGTAGGGGTGGGGTTTCACTATGTTGACTAGGCTGGTGACAAACTCCTGACCTCAGGTGATCCACCCATCTTGGCCTCCCAAAGTGCTGGGATTACAGGTGTGAGCCACCACACCCAGCCTGGACTTATTTTTATTTTATTTTATTTTATTTTATTATTATTTTTTGAGACAGGGTCTCACTCTGTCACCCAGGCTTGAGTGCAGTGGTGCAATCCTGATTCACGGAAGCCCCGACTTTCCTGGCTTAGTGGTTCTTCCACCTCAGCCTCCTGAGTAGCTGGGACTACAGGCACCACCATGCCTGGCTAAGTGTTTGTATTTTTAATAGAGATGGGATTTTGCTATGTTGCCCACGCTGGTCTCAAACTCCTGGGCTCAATGAATCTGCCTGCCTTGGCTTCCCAGAGTGCTGGGATTACAGGCGTGAACCACCACTCCTGTCCTTACTTATATTCTTTTACCTTCCTGATGTTCTAAAATGAATTCTTTCATTTTCCCTTTCTGTTTGGAGAACTTCATTTCGTCATTCTTTTAGGGTAGGTCTGCTGGCAATAAATTTTTAGTTTTCTTTAATCTAAAAACATCTTGATTTCTCTTTCACTGGATATAGGCTTCTGGCTTGACTGTTCCTTCCTCTCATTACATGAAAAATGTTATGCCACTTTCTTCTGGCCACCATGGTTCCTGTCATCTGAAATTGGTTTTTTCCGTGTAGGGACATTTTAATTTCTCTCTTTAGGACGTTTTTCTTTGCTTTTAGTTTTTAAAATTTTGCCTTCTATATGTGTTGGTGTGGATTTCTTTGGGGTTATCTTGTTTGGGGTTTGCTTAGCTTCTCAAATCTGTAGGTTGATGTCTTTTGCCACATTTAGGAAATTTTCAGCCATGACATCTTCAAATACTTTTTAAGCTACATACTCTTCATCATCTTCTTCTGGCATTTGGATTACATGAAAGTTAGATCTTGTGTTACGGTCCCACAGGTCTCTGAGGCTGATAAACTGTTTTAGACTATATTTTCTCTATTGTTCAGATTGAGTAATTTCTGTTGTTCTGTCTTCCACTTACTGATTCTTTTCTCTGTTCCCTCCATTTTACTGTTGAGTTCATTTTTGCATTTTAAATTTTGCTATTGTGTTTTTCAGTTTCATTTGGCTCTTATTTGCTGAGACTTTCTGTGTTTCATTTGTTTCAAATGTGTTTGTTATTGCTTGTTGAACCATTTTTATTTTGGCTGATTTAAAAATATTTTTTTCAGGCCAGGCGCGGTGGGTCAAGCCTGTAATCCCAGCACTTTGGGAGGCCGAGACGGGCGGATCACGAGGTCAGGAGATCGACACCATCCTGGCTAACACGGTGAAACCCCGTCTCTACTAAAAATACAAAAAACTAGCCGGGCGAGGTGGCGGGCGCCTGTAGTCCCAGCTACTCGGGAGGCTGAGGCAGGAGAACGGCGTAAACCCGGGAGGCGGAGCTTGCAGTGAGCTGAGATCCGGCCACTGCACTCCAGCCCTGGCGACAGAGTGAGACTCTGCCTCAAAAAAAAAAATAAATAAATAAAAAAAAATAAAAAAATAAAATAAAATATTTTTTTCAGATAATTCTAACATCTCCATCATCTTGGTGTCATCGTCTATTTTCTTTCAAGTTGAGATTTTCCTGGTTATCACTATGATAGGTGGTTTTGAGTGAAACCTGCATATTTTGAGTATTACGTTACAAGACTCTAATCACCACTTAAACCTTCTGTTTAGTTGGCTTCCTTTGACACTGCTCCAGCAGAAGGGCCTGACGTTGCTGCCCGATAGGGTTAGAAGTTCAGGTTCCCCAAGATGGGGAAGGATTCCCCCTTATTGCTGGGTGGGTGTGGGACCTCTGCCTCTTACTAGGCCTCTGCTGATATCACCCTGGCTGCGTGGAATGGGACATCTCATTACTGCTCATTACTGACCTCTAGTGACACCGCTGGGGGGTGGCCTCATTACTGCTGAGCAGAAGTGAATGCCCTGACACCCCATTTGGCCTCCTCTGACACCATGTCAGCAAGGAAGGAGAGGGGTCCCTTTTACTTCAGGGCAGGGATGAAGTCCAGGCTCCTCACATGGTGGTCCCCACTTAAGCCATTGGGAGAGGAATGTGTAGGGAGGAGGTGGAACTCCCTAGCACCCAGCAACTAATGAATGTCCAAACTCCCTACTCAACCTTTTACGAAGCATCCCGGTGAGGACTGGGGGCCAGGCACAGTGTAATATCCTTTGGAGGATGCCCACTCAGCCTTCGCTCTCCTGAGTGGATATGGGTCTACAGTATTAGGCTGCAGTAGAACAGATATTGTCTAAAAGCTTTCTGTCTTGCTAGGCTACCTATTTCCTGGTCCTTTGGCTGGGGGCAGGCTTCTCTTGGGGCTTTTTGTTCTAAACGTCAGGTTTTTAGTTGTACTTAGCAGGAAGAACAGGGAAAAGTAGGTCTTCTCTGTCTTTCTGAAAACACCAGTCCTGAGCTGTGTATTTTTAGTGTTGGCAGATAGGACAGTATGTTTGCATGCCAGTTTGTGAGGTTCAGGATGGGGAGGGATGCAACAGTGCAGTCTGGCCGAGGGTGGGAGCAGGTGGGCTCCACTGTACCTGGCAGGGCTGTAGATAAGTATGTCCTTGAGAGGCTGGGCTTTTGTTCTCATTGCTTCTAGTTTTGCCAGCATGGCTATTCTGGGATGTTTTGCTCTTGGAGACATTCCTCACTGTCGCCCTACTGTGTTCTGAATCCCAGTGTCTGACTCCAGCTTGGGCTCTGGCTTGGGTTAAGCCAATAGGAGACTCTTCTGGGCGATTAGGGGATTAGGGAAGGGAGGATGCCCCGTTCTTCTTTGGGGTATCTCTTCTGGGGCTCCAGCTCCTTCTAGAAGTGCTCAGAGTAGCTTCTATTTCCTTCTTGGACCTTGGCTGATTCGGTCAGTAAAGGGAGCAAGAGGCAGAGGCAGCAGCTGGGAGTGAAAGGGGGATGGGTGTGTGAGGTTTAAGCAGGGAGTGAAGGACAGCAGGTGCGTATACTGCCTGGGGAGGTGTGGTGGGATTGCTGGGCAGTACTGGGGCCCACCTGGGGTTCCTCATATGATGTCATCTGCAGGCATAAGCAGCAAGGAAGGTTTTCTACAGCCATGTTCAGCGGCTGAGAAGGGTTGGGATTTGGCCATGGGTGGCAGACTCCAGGGGCCCATGGTCCCCACCTCCTGGTGTTCACACCCTGGTTTAGTCCTCTCCCTTTGAGTGTGGGCAGGCAGGACCCAGGACTGACCTCCAGCTGACAGAATACAGCAAAGTGGTGGATGTCCCCCGACACGTAATAGCCTATAAAACTCTGCCTCACTGCTGCTCACTCTCCAGATGCTCCTTGCTGCCTGAGAAGGCAAGCAGACGTACTGGAGGAGCCCACATGGTGAGGATGCAGGAGCCTGTTGGGGTGAAGGGGGCCTCTGAGGGGGCCTCCTGTAACAAAACACCATAAACTTCTTGCTGGCCCACAGCCAGCAAGAAGCTGCGTCCCTGAGTCCTGCAGCCACCAGGATGTGGATCCTGGCTGCACTGAGTGACCTTGGCAGCAGATTCTTCCCCATTGAGCTTCCAGATGAAATCACAGCCCAGTGGCCCCTTGAGATCCCAAGCAGACAACCCAGTTGAGCCACCCTGGCCTTGACCCACAGAAACTCTGAGGTTATACACGTGCGCTTTTATACCTGTGTACTTTGTGGTGATTTGTTTTGCAGTAATAAAAAACTCGTTTATCAGGTAAGTTTGAGAGAATGATTTGGGGCAAGTAAGAGGAGGGTGTTTGCTGGACCACAGAGGTTCCACCGGGAAAGAGGGGAGTGAGGCCTTGGAGAAGGGACATGGCCTGAAAGAGAGTGGACATTTGTTGTACTAAGGGTGGGTGGTATGTTCCTGTGTGAGTCCATTCATGCTGCTGTAACAAAACACCATAAACTGATGACTTATGCCACAAACATCATTTCTCACAGTTTGGGAGGCTGTGAAGTCTCAGGTCACAGCACCAGCAGATTCAGTGTCTGGGGAGGGCCCACCTTCTCCCCGTGTCCCCACACGGTGGAGAGAGGAGCCGAGGTCTCCCACGACTCTCAGAAGGGTCTGGAGAGCTCTACCCTCAGGGCCTCCCCAAATCCCGATCACTCCCTGACACCCCACCTCTGAATACCATCCCATTAGAGGGGAGGGTTTCAGGCTCTGAGTTTGTTGGAGGGCACATACACAGTCAGTTTGTGACAATTCCAATGGCATGTTCTTCTAAAGAAGCTGGGTGTTTTAGGAGGGGCAGTGGCATCCTGGAATTGTCAATGGAGAGCAGGAGGACCCCCTCTGAAGTCTCAGCAGGACCAGCTCCATAATTTGTGGGGCCCTTTGTTCAAAAACCAGGGAAAATGCCATTAATGGTACTAAAATATAAAGTTTTCCCCTTTCGTCCATTCTCTCTCTCTCTTGGCTTGTCATGGTGCTTTTAAATTGGTATTTAGGCCGGGCGCGGTGGCTCAAGCCTGTAATCCCAGCACTTTGGCCGAAACGGTGGATCAGCTGAAGGTCAGAGATCGGAAGCCTATCCTGGCTAACACGCGAAACCGAGGTCCGTCTCTCTAAAAAAGTACAAAAACTACCCGGGAGAGTTGCGGGTGCCCTGTATCCCAGCTTACTTGGAGGCTGAGGCAGGAGAATGGCGTAAAACCCGGAGGCGGAGCCTTGCAAGATGATTGAGATCCGGCCACCTGCAACTCCACCCATGAGTCTGGCGCAGAGCAAGACTGTCCGTGCAAAAAAAAAAAAAAAAAAAAAAAAAAAAAAATAAATTGGTATTTAATGTCATTATTCTAAATAAAAAATTTAAATTTTAAATTGTTACTTTTACTAGTCATCTTTATATCGTGCCACATCAGTTTTAAATGCAAATACTGAAACATGTAGCTCGTGTGTGGAATTTGTGGAATCAGACTTTTTGGTAGCTGGTGTGTACATTTGTACTTTGTTCTTACCAGGCAGTGGAACCATTGTATAAAACAAATGCAACTGCTTTATCTCACTTTTATGATACAAGAACATTCTGCCGACAGGGCCTCCCTTCGGCTCACTGGTTTCTGAGTGATCACTCTCAGCATAAGTGGTTGGATAAAGCAGGGAAATACCAACGGTGAGAAGGATATATGGACTTCCTTGGTCGTTCAGGTTTCTTCGAATGTCATGTCTTTCTGTATTTGAAGTCAGTTCTGGCTCCACCAGGAAGTGTGCGTCTGGGGCTGTCAGTGCCCTGTCTTACTCAGTGGTAGACATGACACGCCTTGTACTTGCTTTGAGTCTCAGCAAACTCCTGTCATCCTGGGTCCACTGGAATTCTGTGCTCCTAGGGCATTGTGAAGGTGATTAGGACTGGCGATGCACTATTGTGCTAACTCCAACCCCAGCACGTGCCTCTGCATCTCAGTGCCAGAAATCCAACTCAGCCAAAGTGCACACTGAGTCCTGGCTTCAGGGCAACCCTGGACAGCAAACCAAGCGGCTGCAAGGCCAAAGGTCATTTCTGGTGCTGTAGGATGCTGGAAAAGGTAAAAAATAAAATGGTAAGTGGTTTGAAATATAAGTCCCAAAGTAGGACAGCATAACCTTACAAGTATGGGAATAGTTCTTACTCTTATGGTGGGTGTATTATATTCTCACCAGAAAAATATTAATTTGCTGAATGCAAAAAATGCAAAAATCACAGAAGAGACAAAACCAAAGGAAAAGGACCCCAGGGGTACCATCGCCATCCAGAGGTAGCCGTGTTTTGGAGGGCGTGTCTTTTGGGCTTCTGTTCTATGTATGTAATTCATAAATATTTATTTCAATAAAAACATCACAGTGTACTACGTGCCTGATTCTTTCCACATCCTTAGCATTTCCCAATAGCAAGAACCATCCCTTAGATCATTTTTAATGTAGCACAGAATTTCATGCTGTGTACACATCACAATTTACCTAAGGAGCTCTCTGTTGCTGAACACTTAGGCCATTGCTAGTGTGTCCAGAGTTAGTTCCTTCTGGTGGGTTCTTGGGCTCGCTGACTTCAAGAATGATGCCGCAGACCTTCGCGGTGAGTGTTACAGCTCTTAAAGGTGGCACAGACCCAAAGAGTGAGCAGCAGCAAGATTCATCCTGAAGAGCGAAAGAAGGAAGCATCCGCAGCCTGGAACTGGAGCCCAGCGGGCTGCTGCAGCTGGCTGGGGGTGGGGGGTGGTCAGTTTTTATTCCTTATTTGTCCCTCCCCACATCCTGCTGATTGGTCCATTTTACAGAGTTCTGATTGGTCCGTTTTATTACCGAGTGCTGATTGGTCCATGTTCCAGAGTGCTGATTGGTGCATTTACAATCCTTTAGCCAGAAAAGTTCTCCAAGTCCCCGCTCCACCCAGGAAGTCCAGCTTCACTTCTCGCTCCTGTGAGTTGCTCCTGCGTGGTTAGGACGCTGGAACTCTGGGAGCACCTCCGTGGGAGCAGCATTCCTGCTGTGTGGACTTCCAGGGTGCAAACGTGAGTCCCAGTGTGCCTTTCATCACGAGTGACTTTTTCTGGCTGCCCTAGAGAGAAGACTGGCAGTGGAGCATGCATCTGGAGGGCAGAGACGGCAGGCGGTACCCTGGCGCGCCGGAGGTGGAGCTCCTGCAGACGTCCGTGCCCCCTGGGCTCGCTGAACTTGCAGCTGGCAAGCGCAGGCCTCCGCGGGGAGCCGGCGGGGTTGACCCCTCGCACTCCTGCCCCAGCGGGGCCGCTGGGCAGAGCTCCTGGGCTCCTGCAGGCCAGGAGTTTGCTTCATTCCTCACAAAGGGGAGGTGAGTTTAAAATAGTGCCATCTTGTAAATGTGGACTTCACAAAGATTGGGTTTCCGTGAGCATCGTTCCCCACGTTTGTTGTAGGAAAATTTCCAGAAATTTTCCAAGAATTTTCCAGCGTTAGATCACTTTCCTGGCTTAGTTTTTGATGACTGATATTTGTAAAATATGATGAGCTTAATTTAGCTCCAAAAGATAATACAAATAGAAAAGAGAGTTTGTAGCATGAAGATTTAACACTTAATGTATTATTTAAGGTATTGCAGTTATTCTGCAGTGTTGGAAAGTGTCTCTTAGGACATGCTTTATTTCTATACATATAGCAAGTGAAACTGAGTAGTTTCATGTCAGAAAAGTCAGAATTTACATACAGGAAATTTAAAAATAATTTCAACATTTATTTTAGATTCAGGGGTTAAATGTGCAGGTTTGTTACCTGGATATGTTGTGTGATGCTGAGGTTTGGGGTACGACTGATCACCCGGGTAGTCAGCATGGTACCCAATAGTTAGTTTTCCACCCTCCCTCCTCCCGCCCCCGTGTGGTCCGAGTGTCCCCTGCTGCCTTCTTTATGTCCATATGCACCCGGGGGTTAGAGCCCACTTATCATGAGAATATGTGGTATTTGGTTTCCTGTTCCTGTGTTAACCGTTTGGATAATGGCCTCCAGCTACATCCATGTTGCTGCAAAAGACATGATTTCTTTCTTTAAGAGAAAATTTTGATACATCTTTAAATATTTACTTATGTAAAGACAATGAATGGATTTTACATGTCAATCCTTGCACTCCAAATCCATAATTTGCAGTTCACGCAGATGTCCTTGTAATGAGAAAAGCAGCATCCTATGAGTAGATGTCTCTGCCTGTCTTTAATGGGGGCGTATCGATTACATGGCAGATCTGAGGGCCCTCGTTCCCACAGCCAGAGCCCTGACCCCTGCAGTACTGATGGTCTCTCCAGCCTTTAACAAAGCACCGCAGAATTGCATGCGGGTGTGGTGCGTGCTGCTGCTGTGATCCTGCCCCCTCCAGGGGGAGCTCCCCAACGTGCGTGCTCATACTTTTACTGAGTGTTTCTGCTGACTTAGAGTCTATGCTGTCGTTTTGCAAATGGTGAAACTTCGAGTTGCTTTCTTTGGCAACGTGTTTTGAGGTTTCTCTGTGCTGATGCCTATAGATCTTGTTCATTCTTGTGAACTGCTTGCATAGAATTTCATTATGTGAACATGCCACCATTCATACATGTTCTCCTGTTGGCGGCTTTTCAGTTTCTGCTCCTCACCCCCCAGCATATACTATTAAAAACAGCCTGTAGTAAATGTTCTCTGTTATACACTGAATATATTTGTTTCTCCCAGATTCATATTGAATATTCTGAGAATTAACTTTCTCTGGTCCCATGTTGCAGGATCTTCCCCCAGCGAGAGGCTTGCCTTTTCCTTTGCTTTCAAGAGTGTTTTGTTGGGAAATGTCTAATATGGCCGGAAGGACTGCGTGGCCGTGTGCATGGGGGGGCAGACGAGGCAGCAGGATTGTTCCAGCCAGGATGTGAGTGATGGAAGGCTAATGTTCAGCTTCCAGTGAGACAAGAATCAGGAAAACCAGCCGAGCATATTTCCAAGTTCTTTGACCTCACTTCTTGCTTCGATGTACGGTGTACCAGGGGCAGACTGGGGCCCGTCATGAGCTCCACAGTCAGGAGGCCCTGGGCACCCAGGCAGGATTCCAGGTGGAGGAGAAGGGAGGGCGTGGAGAGGTGCTGACAGGTGCAGGAACGTGGGGGCAAGAGCTGGCAGGTGTGGTGGTCCAGTGAAGGGAGGGCTGAGGGTGCCCCGACCCCACAGCCTGCCCAGGGCACAGGGAGGGGGTGTTGGGATGGCACTGGCAACTACCTAGGCTGAGTGCGGAGATGCCAGAAGGTGCCACCCGTGTCCGCAGGCATGAGCCCTCACAAGTGAACAACACCTCCCATGTGGAGCTTCTCCCAGGAGGAGGAGCAACAGGGAACCGCAGCCTCAAGGGGCAGCTCTCAGCACCACGAGGAGAATGGCGTGTTGGCCCAGCCCACCCACGGTGAGGAATCTCGGGGGAAGGGCTCACTGGTGTGAATGTCTGAGTATGGAGGGCACAGGCTGTTGTCCACGTGCACCTAGGCGAGCCGCCGGAAACAGCACACTCCCGGACAGGTGTGGGGCCATGTCGCCTGGTGGCCATGTGTGGAGTATCCCAGCACTGTCATCTTAAGCTGAAGGTTACTGAAGGGTTTTATTACATTTTGCCTTTCTTGTTTCATGAAAACAGGCAGAAAATGAAAAACAAAACAAAACAGTATTCTTATTAGAGAGAAGATACGTAAGTCTTTGAACCTGGCATAGGTGGGAGTCTTAGGTATGTGGAAACCAGCAAACCCCTTAGCCTCAGTGAAGTCAAACCCATCTATTATGGGTTCAGTTGTGGAGAATGACCAGAGTGAAAGAACACTATGAGATGCTGCAAATAGATTGCTTCAGACTGTGTTGAAAAGGTAATTTGGGGCACTGAACTGGCCTATGTTTTAGCTCTCAGGGAATCATCCCCTTGCAGCCTGGTTTTCTGTCATTTGTGCAGGGGAGAAGCAGGCAGAGGCTGCAGCCTGCCGTGTTCCCTTTTTCCTTTGGCTCCCAGGCAGCTCAGGTGCAATTTCTTGGGTCAGTTTCATCACCTGTGTACAAACAGGTAAGTCGGTATTTTCTTAAAATGATTAAAATCTGTATGAAACAAGGCAGGATATACATATAAAGAAAGCTGGAAGGGAGAGTGAATTCATAATCTATTGCCAGGTAACAAATTTCTCCCAAACTTAGCAGCTTAAAAGAGTGCATATTTATTTTCTTAGTTTCATGAGTCAGAAATCTGGGCACAGCTGACCTAGGTCCTCTGCTCAGGGTCTTCATAGGCTGGGACAAGTCGTCAGCTAGAGCCATAGCATCTCAGCGTTCAGCTGGAGCAGGATCCGCTTCTGAGCTCATCTGTGTGGTTGCTGGCCGGCTGTGGTTCTTCCTGGGCTGTTGGACGGATGGCCTCAGTTCCTTGCTGGCTGTTGACTGGAGGCCCCCTCAGCTCCTTGCCAGGGGCCCACTCCATCTGGGCAGGCACAAGGGATAGTCTTTTGTGACCTAATCACAGAGTGACACCATCCCTTCTTCTGTATTCTGTTGGTTAGAAGCCAGTCACTAGGTCCAGCCCACACTCGAGGATGGGATTGTGGGAGGGTGTGAGTACCAGCAGGCCAATTCCTGGAAGCCACTCAGGCACCACTGACCCCAGAGATGAATAGTGGTGAAGGAAATTGTTGAGAAAAAGTTGGAAATGGAACACAAAGATGATTGGTGTCTTTTATAGGAAGTGAAGGGAGGTCTGGAATCCTTCCAGGTTATCTGCATTTTTCACTGTTTGCAACTCATCAGAAAGCTGACAATAATGCAGATGACTCTTTTCCCTAGAAGTAAAGTTGGATTGTGTCTGTGGAATGCATTGTTCAGTTTTGCATTTATTTGTAAGTTCAATTCAACATTGTCACCCAGGCTGGAGTGCAGTAGTGCAATCTCAGCTCACTGCAACCTCTGCCTCCCAGGTTCAAGTGATTCTCCTGCCTCAGCCTCCCAAGTAGCTGGGACTACAGGCACTCGCCACCACATCCGGCTAATTTTTGTATATTTGGTAGAGATGGGGTTTCGCCATGTTGGCCAGGATAGTCTTGATCTCCTGACCTCTGTTCCACCGCCTCAGCCTCCCAAAGTGCTGGGATTACAGGCATGAGCCACCGCGCCTGGCCCAATTCAGCATTTCTGAGTGCCCATGTATGTGTGGTTTTTTGCATCTTATCAGTTTCATCTGATTGATGAGTTAAACAAAAGATTGACCTGCATTCATTTTATGTTGGGATGAGAGCCATGGTTTTACCCTCCTTTAACAATAGTCCTATAACAGAGGGAACCAACCACAAAGACATATGGAGAAAGCAGACTTTGTTCTCTGGGCACCTCAACGCTTGTCTTTCGGACCCTGCACCTGCTCTGTGTGTCCAGCCCTGGAACGCTGCTGGACACTCCTCAGGGCTGTTTCCCCCCGTCTTAGCTGAGGACTTCCACCCTTTTGTTAGAGGAATACGTCTTGTCCATACAATCGTAATGACATGAAACACACAAAATTGCCAAATGAAAGATGATTTTTTTATCCAATATGCTAATTTTATTCATAAAAAAGTAAGCACAGGGCTGGGTGCAGTGGCTGACGTCTGTAATTCCAGTACTTTGGGAGGCTGAGGATCACCTGAGATTGGGAGTTTGAGACCAGCCCTGACCAACATGGAGAAACCGAGAAACCGGCCGTCTTCTACTGAAAATACAAAATTAGCCGGACCCTGGTGTCGCATGCCTGGTAATCCGCCCCCGGCTACTCGGGAGGCTGAGGTATGGAGAATCGCTTTGAACCTGGGAGGGCCGGAGGTTGCAGTGAGCCTGAGATCCAGCGCACATTGCCCCTCCAGCCTGGGCCAACAAGTGTGAAACTGTCCCTCAAAAAAAAAAGAAAAAAAAAAAAAAAAAAAGGTGAGCACAGAGTGACCATGCATGCAGACTTCCCCACTCTCTTCACTCTCTCTTTCCCGTTCGCTTTGCCTAAAATTAAATCTCAGAAAATTTTGAATCAATTTTTCTCTGTATCTCAAAATAGTATGTAAGAACAACAGATATACTTAAATACATTTGGTTGTCAGATTGACAGACTTAAATTATCTATTTTTTTTAAAGTCAGGATTGTGTGGGAAGGTTTATTTCTAATCAGTGGAAAATGTAATTAATTTTTTCTAATTGTTTTCACAAATCAGGAATTAATTGACCTTAAAATTTGCCCTTTCAAAATTATATAATTACCTTTCAGTCTTCCACTTAGCAGGAATACATATGATGGAAGGTTGGACAGGGAAGCAAATTGGAGAGAATATGTTAAAAATAATGAAGATAAATTATTTTAAGACAGCATTTACTATCATGGATTAGTTACTGTATTTCATTAGTATCAAGTGAAAATAAATATATTGCTGAAAATTTGGAGGTTGAAGGGAGAGCACAGCATTGTGTCCCTAACACAGTCATTACTGTCTGCTTGCATTTATCTGTGTTCCCTTCTGGTCTTTCCCATATGTAATACAAGTTTTTACATAATTGTGCTCAGAGTGTATCTCGTGCTTTGTAGTTTCTTAAATGTAACAATATGTTGTAAACACTGTCAGTGTTGCAGATTGCTCAAAGCTATTATTTTATATATTTTTAATTGAAGTATAATTTCACCAGAAATGGTGAGTAGATCTATGGGTTTTGACAAATGCATACAGTTGTGTAATTGTCAGCAAATCAAGATCTGGAATATTTCTATCACCCTACAAAAACTCCTTTGGTCACTTCCTCTTCCCATCAGCACTTGTTAGCCATCAATCTGTTTTCTGTTTCTACATTTTTGCCTGTTTCAAGCATGTCAAATAAATGGAACTACTGAGTTTGGTTCTTTTACTTAGTATAAGGCATTTGAGCTTCATCCAAGTTGTGTTTCTTTTTATTGCTGAGTGGAGCTGTGTGGACATATCACACTTCATTTATTCATTCTCCTCTTGAAGGGCACTTGGGTTGTTCCCAAGTTTTGGTAATTATGAATAAAAGCAATATAAGCATTGGCATACAGGTTTTTATGTGAATGTAAATTTTAATTTCTCTTGGATAAATGCCTAGGAATGAGATTGCTGAGTTATTTGATAAGTATGTGTTTAACTGTCTAAGCAGTGGCCAAACTACTTTCCAAGGAAGCTGTACCATTTTGCATTTCCACCTGTAGTGCATGAGAGCTCCAGTGCTCTGCATCCTTGTCAGCACTTAATATTGACTGTACTTTTAATTTCAGCTATTTTAGTAAGTATGTAGAGGTACCTTATCATAGTTTTATATATTTGAAGAGTGAGGTCTGCTTGTTTTCCTATTATGGGGTTTGTGATTCATTGTATATTCTCAACACAACTTTTTTTTATAAACTCCATTTTTCCCAATTATTTTCCAACAGTTTGTGGCTTGTCTTTGTATTATTATTTTTTGGTCTCTTTTGGAGAGCAGAAATTTAATTTTGGTGTTGTCCAATTTATCAATTGTTCTTTTATGGAGTATACTTTTGGTGTTGTATCTAAGAAATATTTGCTTAACCCAAGATCACAAAGATTTTCTCCTGTTTTTTCTTTTAGAAATGTTGTAGTTTTAGGTTTTACATTTAGGCATATAATCCATTTTGAGTGAATTTTTGCATATGCTGCTGGGTTTATTTATATTTTGCTTATAGATGTCCAATTGTTCCAGCACCATTTGTTGAAAAGACTCCTTTGTCCATTAAATTGCTTTGTGTCTTTGTCACAAATACATTGTCCATTTATCTGTTGATTTACTTCTGGACTCTCTATTCTTTTTTGAGACAGAGTCTGACTCTGTACCCAGCTGGAGTGCAGTGGCATGATCTCGGCTCACTGCAACCTCTGCCTTCTGGGTTCAAGTGATTC
Organism: Rhinopithecus bieti; assembly: GCF_001698545.2. NCBI lineage: Eukaryota > Metazoa > Chordata > Mammalia > Primates > Cercopithecidae > Rhinopithecus > Rhinopithecus bieti. Next base: position 3,484,254 of record NW_016807505.1, on the reverse strand, counting down.
TCCTGCCTCAGCCTCCCAAGTAGCTGGGACTATGCGTGCCCACCACCACGCCCAGATAATTTTTATTTTTTATTTTTGTATTTTTAGTAGAAATGGGGTTTCACTATGTTGGCCAGGCTGGTTTTGAACTCCTTACCTCAAGTGATCCACCCGCCTCGGCCTCCCAAAGTACTAGGATTACAGGCGTGAGCCACCGCACCTGGTCCCCTGAACTCTCTATTCTTTTCCATCAGTCTATGTGATTATCATGTCATGAATATCACACTGTCTTGTATGTATAAAGAGTTCTGAAATCAGATGGTGTGAGTCCTCCAGCGTGGTTCTTTCTCAAGATTGCTTTGGCTATTCGATGCCACTTGCCTTCCCATATAAATTCTATCATCATTTTGTTAATTTAAATAACATTCCTACTGGGAATTTTTTTGTACTCTGTGTGTGTGTGTGTCTGTCATTTTATCACTTGTGTAGCTTTATGTTACCCCTACTATAATCAAGATATAGACCTATTCCATCACAATCTCAGATTCCATGCAGAAATCTCTCACACAAACGCTTAAGTTACATACCCCTCCCCCTGCCATCTGTAACCCCTGGAAATCACTACTCTGTTTTTCATCTCTACAATTTTGCCATTTTGATAATGTTATATAAGTGAAATCATACATTGTGTGTGAAAATTTAAAATTCAACTTTTATTTTAGATATGGGGGTACCCATGTACAGATTTGTTACATGAGAATATTATGTGATGTTGAGGTTTGGAGTACGAATCCCGTCACCTAGGTCATGAGTCTAGGACCTGATAAGTAGTTTTTTTCTTTTAACCCACTCCCCCTTCCTCCATCCTCTAGTATTCCACAGTATCTATTGTTCCTGCACTCATGTCCATGTGTGCTCAATGTTTAGCTCCCATTTATAAGTGAGAACATGAGGTATTTGGTTTTCTGTTCCTGCATTAATTTGTTTAGGATTATGGCCTCCAGCTCCATCCATGTTACTGCAAAGGAGATGATTTCATTCCTTTTCTTTTGAGATAGAGTTTTGCTCTCGTTGCTCAGGCTGGAGTGCAGTGGCGTGATCTTGGCTCACTGCAACGTCCACCTTCTGGATTCAAGCGCTTATCTCGCCTCAGCCCCCCAAACAGCTGGGATTACAGTCGCTCGCCACCACACCCAGCTAATTTTTGTATTTTTAATAGAGACGGGGTTTCACCGTGTTGGCCAGGCTGGTCTCAAACTCCTGACCTCAGGTGATCCACCCGCCTCCGCCTAGCAAAGTACTGGGATTACAGCTGTGAGCCACCATGTCCGGCAGATTTTACTCTCTTTTTTAATGGCTGCATAGTATTCCACGATGTATATGAACTGTATTTTCTTTATCCAGTCTAGCATTGATGGACACCTGGGTTGGTTCCATGTCTTTGCTTTTACGAATAGTGTGGTGATGAACATATGAGTTCATGTATTTTTGGTAGAATGATTTTTCTTTTGTGTATCTACCCAATAATGGGATTGCTGGGTTTAATGGTAGCTCTGTTTTAAGTTATTTGAGAAATCTCCGGACTGCTTTCCACAGTAGCTGGACTAATTTGCATTCCCACCAGCAGTGCCTAAGCATTCCCTCTTCTCTGTAGCCTCACCAGCATCTGTTGTTTTTCAATTTTTGAAATAATAGCCATTCTGACTGGTGTGAGATGGTATCTCATTGTGGTTTGGATTTGCATCTCTCTGATGATTAGTGATGCTGAGCACTTTTTCATATGTTTGTTTGCCACTTGTATGTCTTCTTTTGAGAAGTATCTGTTCACGTCCTTTGCTCGTTTTTTAATGGGGTTACTTTTGTTGTTGTTGTTGTTGTTGTCGTCGGAATCTCGCTCTGTTGGCCAGGCTGGAGTGCAGTGATGCAATCTCGGCTCACTGCAAGCTCCTCTTTCTCGGTTCATGCCGTTCTTCTGCCTCAGCCTCCCGAGTAGCTGGGACTACAGGCGCCTGCTACCATGCCCAGCTAATTTTTTTGTATTTTTGTATTTTTAGTAGAGATAGGGTTTCATCGTGTTAGCCAGGATGGTCTTGATCTCCTAACCTCATGATCCACCTGCCTCGGCCTCCTAAAGTGCTGGGATTACAGGCGTGAGCCACCGCGCCCGGCGGGGGTTACTTGTTGATTTAAGTTCTTTATAGTTTCTGGTATTAGGCCTTTATCAGATGCATAGTTTGTGACTCTCTTCTGTCATGCTGTAGGTTATCTTTTTACCCTGTTGATAGTTTATTTTGCTGTGCAGAAGCTCTTTAGTTTAATTAGGTCCCACTTGTCAATTTTTGTTTTTGTTGCAGTTGCTCTTGGGGACTTAGCCAAAAATTAGTTGCCAAGGCTGATGTCAAGAAGAGTATTTCCTAAGTTGTCTTCCAGGATTGCTAGTTTGAGGTCTTATATTTAAATCTTTAAATCTATTTTGAGTTACTTTTTATATCTGGTGAAAGGTAGGGGTCCAGTTTCAATCTTCTGCATATGGCTAGCCAGTTATCCCAGCACCGTTTATTAAATAGGGAGTCTTCTCCTCATTGTTGGTTTTTGTTGGCCATGTCAAAGATCAGATAGCTGTAGGTGTGAGGTTTTATTTCTGAGTTTTCTATTCTGTTCCATTGGTCTGTGTGTCTGTTTTTGTGCCAGTACCAAGCTGTTTGGTTTCTGTGGTTTTAATGTGTAGTTTGAAGTTGTGTAGCATGATGCCTTCAGCTGTGTTCTTCTTGCTTTAAGATTGCTTTGGCAACTTGGGCTCTGTTTTGGTTCCATAGAGATTTTAGGATAGCTTTTTTTTTTTTTTTCCTACATCTGTAAAGAATGTTGGTAGTCTGATAGGAATAGCATTGAATCTGTATATTGCTTTGGGCAGTATGGACATTTTTATGATATTGATTATTCCAATTCATGAGCATGAAATGTTTTTGTATTTATTTGCACCATCTCTGATTTCTTTCAGCAATGTTTTGTAGCGCTTACAGAAATCTTTCAACTCCTTGGTTAGCAGTACTCCTAGGTGTTTCATTTTCTTTGTGTCTATTGTAAGTGGGATTGTGTTCTTCATTTCACTTCCAGCCTGGACATTATTGCTGTATAGAAATGCTGCTGGTTTTTGCACATTGATTTTGTATCTTGAAACTTTACTAAAGTCATGTATCAATTCTAGGAGTCTAGGATTTTCTAAGTATAGGATCATAGGGTCTGTGAAAAGAGATAGTTTGACTTCCTCTTTTCTTATTTGGATGGCTATTACTTCTTCCTCTTGCCTGACTGCTTTGGCTAGGATTTCTAGTACTATGTTGAATAAGAGTGCTGAAAATGTGCATCCTCGTCTTGTTCCAGCTCTCAAGGGGAATGGTTTGAGCTTTTGCCCATTCAGTGTGATGCTGGCTTTAAGTTTGTCATAGATGGCTCTCAGTATTATGAGATATGTTCCTTTAGTGCCTAGTCTGTTGAAGATTTTTATCATGAGGGAATGTTGGATTTTATCCAAAGCTTTTTCTGCATCTGCTGAGATGATCATATGGTTTTTGCTTTTGATTCTGTTTATGTGGTGAAACACATTTATTGATTTGTCTACATTGAAACAGCCTTGCATCACAGGAATAAAGCCTACTTGATCGTGGCATATTAACTTTCTGATGTGCTACTTGATTTTATTTGCTAGTATTTTGTCAAGGACTTCTGCATCTATGTTCATGAAGGATATTGGTCTGAAGTTTTCTCTTTTCATTGTGTCTCTGCCAGATTTTGGTATCAGGCTGATGCTGGCTTAATAGAATGAGTGAGGGCAGAGCCCCTTCTTCTTGATTTTTTGGAATAGTTTGAGTAGTATCGATATCGGTTCTTCTTTGTACGTTTGGTAGAATTTGGCTATGAATCCATCGGGCCCAGGGCTTTTTTTGGTTGATAGGTTCTTTATTACTGATTCAATTTCAGATGTTGATACTAGTTTATTCAGGTTTTCAATCTCTTCTTAATTCAATCTTGGGAGATCGTTGCTTCCAGGAATTTATCCACTTCCTCTAGATTTTATAATTTGTGTGCATAGAGTCAGTCATATTTGTCTCTGAGGATCTTTTGTAATCCTGTGGGACCAGTTGTAGTATCATCTTTGTCATTTCTGATTGTGCTTATTTGGATTTTCTCTTTCTCACATGCAGCAACACCCATAGGCTCAAAATAAAAGGGTGGAGTAAAGTCTACCACGCAAATGGAAAATATAAAAGAGGAGGAGTTTCTATTCTTACATCAGATAAAACAGTCTTCAAACCAATAAAAATTAAGAAGGACAATGAAGTGCCCTTATTATTATATAATAAGGATACAATCCAACCAGAAACCTTAACTATCCTAAATATCTGTGCACCCAACCGTGCAGGACCCAGATTCATAAAACAACTTACTGAACTGTAAAAAGGCTTACAGAACCACACAATAATAGCGGGAGATTTCAACACCCTATTGACAGCGTTAGATCACCAAGTCAAAAAACGAACCAAAAAACTCTGGACTTAAACTCAACACTTGACCAGTTGGACCTAATAGACGTCTGCAGAACACTCCATCCAACAACCAGAGAACGTACATTCTTCCCATCTGCATATGGAACATAGTCTAAGATTGACCACATTCTCAGTCATAAAGCAAGTTTCCATACATTCAAAAGAAACTGAAATCATAGCAAGCACACTGAGACCATAGCGCAATAAAAACAGAAATAAATACCGATAAGATCTCAGAAAACTACAAACATATATGGAAATTAAACAGCTTACTCCCGAATAACTCCTGCATGAACATCAAAATTAAGGTAGAAATGAAAAGTCATTCTTTAACGTTAATGAAAATAAGGACATAAGCTTTTAAAATCTCTGAGATGCGGCCAAAACAGTGTTAAGAAGAAAGATTGTAGCCCTGAATGCCTTCATCAAGAAGGTAGAAAGGTCCCAAATTAACAACCTAACTTTATGCCTAAAGGAACTAGAGAAAAAGGAATAAACCAACCCAAGGAAAGAATTAAAATTAGAGAAGAACTTAATGAAATTGAGATGCAAAAATCCATACAAAAGATCAATGAAACCAAGTTTGTCCTTCAAAAAAAAAAAAAAAAAAATTAAGATTGATAGACTCCTAGCTAGATTAACAAAGAAAGAGAAAGAGAAGATCCTGGTGGGATTTTTATTGGAATGGCATTGAGTCTATAAAATTTTGTTTTATTTTATTAATTAATTTATTTTTTGAGACGGACTCTCCCTCTGTTGCCCAGGCTGGAGTACAGTGGTGCAATCTCTGCTCACTGCAAGCACCGCCTCCTGGGTTCACGCCATTCTTCTGCTCCAGCCTCCTGAGTAGCTGGGACTATAGGCACCCGCCACCGCGCCCGGCTAATTTTTTGTATTTTTAATAGAGACAGGATTTCACCGTGGTCTCAATCTCCTGACTTTGTGATCTGCCCGCCTCGGCCTCCCAAAGTGCTGGGATTACAGGCATGAGCCACAGTGCCTGGCCGAGTCTATAAGATGAATTTATGGAGAGTTGACATCTTAATAATATTGTTGATGAGAAAAGCCAAACACTGTAAAATATTTGAAGACTTTCATTCTAAGCCAAGTGTGAGGATCATGACCTGTGGCACAACCCCAGGAGGTCCGAGGTTACAGCTTGATTTTATACATTTTATGGAGACAAAAGTTACAGGCAGGCATCAATCAATACACATAAGGTACAGATTGGTTTGGTTTGATCCAGAAAGGTGGCACAACTTGAAATGGGGGTTTACAGGTTGTAGGTAGATTAAAAGATTTTTTGGCGCCGGTGGCTCAAGCCGTAATCCCAGCACTTTTGGAGCCGAGACGGGCGAAATCACGAGGGTCAAGGAGATCGAGACCATCCTGGGCTACACGGTGAACCCCGGTCTCTTTTTTACTTAAAAATACAAAAACTAGCTGGTGAGTGGCGGCGCCTGCTGCTCCCAGCTATCGGGATCTGAGGCAGGGAATGGCGTTAAACCCGGAGGTGGAGCTTGCAGTGAGCTGAGATCCGGCCACTGCACTCCAGTCCGGGCGACAGAGCGAACGACTCTTGCCCAAAAAAAAAAAAAAAAAAAAAAAAAAGATTTTTTGATTTGGCATTGCGTTGAAAAGAAACTAAGTTATTATCTAAAGCCATGGAATCAAAGCCATGGAATCAATAGAAAGGAATGTCTGGGTTAGGATAAGGTTGTGGAGACCAAAGTTCTTTTTAGGTAGATGAAATCTCATAGGTGGCCACCTTTAGATTCAATGGATGGCAAATGTCTCCTGTTTAGACCTTTAAAAGGTGCTAGACTCTCAGCTCATCTCTTCAGGATCAGAAAGGGAAGGGGATTCTCTACAGAAAGTAGATCGCCCCCACAAGAGACAGCTTTGTAGGGCCATTAAAAAAGTGTCAAAGAAATATATTTTGGGGCAAAATACTTTTCTTTTACAGTCTGCTATTTGTCATGTGATGCTATATTAGGGTCAGGTTGGAATTTGGTATCTTATTGTTACAAAGAGTCTGCTTCATCTGTTTTAATGTCTCTGTTTTAAATGTTAATGCTAATCAGCTGTGCCTGAGTTCCAAAGGGAGGAGAGTATAATGAGGCATATCTAATGCCTCCCACCCCCCTTTCCCATCATGGCTTGAACTGATTGTTTAGGTTTCTCTGAAATTCCCTTGCCCAAGGGGAGGATTCCCTTCAGTTGGTTGAGGGGTTTAGAATTTTATTTTTGGTTTCAAATATTGAATCGTCTGCTCTAGGAACATGGCTTAGCTTTCCATTTATTTAGGTATTATTTAATTTCTCTCAGCAAAATTTTATAGTTTTCAGTGGGTAGGTGTTGGATGTATTTTGTACGGTTTAACTCCAAATGGCTCATTTTTTGGTGGTGTTTTAAAACATCAATTGACATTTTTTCAATGTTAGTACATAAAACAATTGATTTTTGTACATTGATCTTGTGTTGTGCAAACTTGCTAAAGTAACTTATTAAGTACAACAACTTTTTTGTTTGTAGATTTTTTTGGTAGGGGATTTTCTAAGTAAATAATCATGTCTGTGAATAAAGACAGTTTTATAAAGCAACACACAAAAACTAATTGTCTTTATATGTTAGTAATGAATAATCTGAAAATAAAATTAAGAAAACCATTTCATTCACAAACACATTAAGAAGAATCAATTTTTAGGATTAAATTTAATAAAAGAAGTGCAAGACTCATAATTGAACACCACAAAATATTGCTGAGAGAACTTAAGGAAGATTTAGATAAGTAGAGAGACTTCAGTGTTCATGGATTGGAAAACAACATGATTACGATGACAGTTTCCCCCAAATTTATCTTTAGATACAACATAATCCCCAAAACAATGACTTATTGCAGAGGAGTAGTGATGGCAAAATGGTAAAATGAGCAGTTCCAAGCTCTTGTCCCCTCCAGAAACATTGAAAACAAGCAGAAACTCTTAGAACCAACACTAGGAGTTGTGGAAACTGTAAATTATTGTGTTGGTCACAAAAAAATTTGTCTGTGGGCGAACGGAGGGATTGACACAAGACTCTGATCTCTGTTTTGCCTAACTCAGAACATAAGCTGGAAAAGTGATAGGCATTGCTTGAAAATACTGTCAGGGAGTCTGACAAACTATAGATGCCCAGGACAGATGCGTACTGATTGAGGCATCCAATAGACTGCCTAACAACTAGGTTCAAAAGCTGTAGGAGATTCCATGGGAACTTAGGATACTCAAAAGTACCTGTGTGTGGATGAGTTTAGAAAGCCACATACATAATTAGGGTGAGAGGCATACTCAGAAAAGACCATAGAAAACCCTAAACTTTCACCTCAAGCTTAATCGTAGTCTCAGTGAGAGCCTTGCTAATTGTTGATGTAGTGATCCAACAGAGCCACTTTGCAAAGACTGGGAGAGGTGTTGGCTTCTTTGTTTTTGTGTGTTTTCTCTTTTTCTGGTTTGCTTGTAAAAGCGCCTGGTATTGAAGAAAGTCTCTGTCAAAACATTAGCTGAACATGATGTTAGAAAACAGAGATGAAAAGGGATACAGTCCTTGGAAACATAGTTTGGAAAAGTACCTGAACCAATGGACTGCTACAGTATTTAATAACAGTGACAACAACAGCAACAACCACCACCAACACCAAACTGTTTCAACAACAATTAAAAAAAAACCCAAGACATACAAAGAAACAAATCCATTTAAATCCATTAAAGGATTTCCTAAATCCATTAAAGGATGTTTCTTTTCATCCTGGAGGAAGCCCAGACATCATATTAATACCTCCTGAAAAAAGTCCTTAAAACATCTATCTTAAATATGCTCAGATAGCTAAAAGAAGAAAAGGACAAATAAATGTGGGAAATAAGAAAAACACCGTATGAACAAAATGAGGCTATCAACAAAGTGTTAGAAATTATCAAAAGAAATCAGCAAGAAATTCTGGATCTGAAAAGTATAACTGAAGCGAAAAACTCACTACTGGCATTCAACAGCAGATTTAGGAAGGCAGAAGAAAGAATCAGCAGGCTTGAAGACAGGACAATTGAAACTGGCTAGTCTGAGAAGCAGAAAGAAAAAAGAATGAAAAAATGTGAATAGAGCCCAAGGGACCTGTGGAAAGCCATCAAACAGTACAACATACACATTATGGGTGTTCCAGATAGAGAAGAGAGAGAGAGAGAGAAAGAATCAGAACAAATTTAAAAGAAATAATAACTGAAAACTCCCCAAATTTGATGAAAGACAAATCTATAAATCCAAGAAGCTAGATGAACACCAACTAAGGTAAACTCAGAGAGATTTATAGCAAGACGCATAACCAAACTGTTGAAGGCCAAAGAGAGAATCTTGAAAGCACCAAGAGAGAAGTGACTTGTCACATATAAGGGATCCTTAATTAGATTCACAGGTGATTTTTCATCAGAAACCATGGAGGCCGGAAGGAGTGGGATGACATATATAAAATGTTAAAAGAAACATACTGTCAACTAAAAATTCTATATCTGGCAAAACTGCCCATCAAAAATGAGGGAGACATTAAGAAATTCCCAGATCAACAAAACTGAGGGAGTTCTTTAACACTATACCTTTCCCACAAAATTGCTAAAGGGAGTTTTTCAAGCTGAAATGAGAGCACACTAGACAATATCTCAAATTCACATAAAGAAAAACGGAGCACTGGTAAAGAAATCTGTATAGGAAAACATAAAGCACAGCATAAATGTTTTTTTTTCCTCTATGCAACTCCTTCATTCTACCACCTGCTTTAAGTGACAGTTGCATAAAGCAGTAATTACAGATCTGTGTTAAAGGATATACAGTGTGTCAACATGTAATTTCTAGTCAGCAATAGAACAAACAGGTGAGAGAAAATAGAGTTATATAGGAGCAAAGTTTCTGTATATAGCTGAAATTAAGTTGGCACTAGTTCTAACTAGATTGTTTTACGATGATAATTGTAATCCTCTCAGCAATCACTAAGAAAATAACATATAGTAGAAAAAGAAGAAAGGAATCAAAATGATACACTAGCAAATATCTATTTGACTTCAAAGAAGGCAGTACTGGAGAAGTGAGAAACAGAAAAAACATGAGGCATATAGAAAAAAATACCAAAATAGCAGATAAATCTTACCTCAATGGTAATTATATTAAACATAGATGGATTAAATGCTTCAACCAAAAGGCAGAAATTGGCAGAATGGGTAGAGTAAATGATCCAACTATATGCTATCTCCAAGAAACACACTTTAGAATCGAAACCCCAAATAGGCTGAAAGTAAAAGAGTGGAAAAAGGTATATCATGAAAACAGTAATCAAAAGAGAGGTGGAGAGACTATACTAATATTGGACAAAATAGACTTTAAGACAAAAATTGTTAGTAGAGACAAGAATTTCTGGTAATAAAAGTGTCAATTCATCAAGAAGCTATACTTACTATTGTTAAATGGAGTTACTACTCAAATTAATCTACATTTTGAGGACACTGATCCTGCAAGTCATAGAGAAATGCAAGCAATCCAGAAGAGCCAAAACAGCCTTGTGAAAGAATAGCGCTTGGAAGACTCATGCTTTCTGTTTTCAGAAGTTGCTACAAAGCCACAGTAATTTAAGACTGTGTGTTACTGGCCTAAGGATAGACATACAGATAATTGAAAGAGGATCGAGACTCCAGAAATAAACTCTTACATGTAAATTCGATTGATTCTCACCAAGGGTATTAAAACAAATAAATGCAGAAAAAGTAGTCTTTCCAGGCTGGGCGCGGTGGCTCACGCCTGTAATCCCGGCACTTTGGGAGGCCGAGGTGGGTGGATCATGAGGTCAGGAGATCGAGACCATCCTGGCTAACATGGTGAAACCCCGTCTCTACTAAAAATACAAAAAATTAGCCAGGCATGGTGGTGGGCGCCTGTAGTCCCAGCCACTCGGGAAGCTGAGGCAGGAGAATGGCATGAACCCAGGAGGCGGAGCTTGCAGTGAGCCAAGATCATGGGCGTCAGAGCAAGACTCTGTCTCAAAAAAAAAAGAATAGTCTTTCCAACAAATTGTGCTGTGATAACTGGCTATCCACATGCAAAAGAATGAAGTTGGACCCTTCACATCGTATACAAAATTAACTCAAAAGTGATCATAGACCTAAATGCAAGTTCTAAAACTATAAAACTCCTAGAAGAAAACATGGTTATAAATCTTTGTGACTTTGAAGTATGCAGTATTTTAGATTTGACGCTAAAAGCACAAACAAAAACAGTATGTAAATTGGACTTGATCAAAAAGAAAAACTTGTGTGAATAAAGAGGACATTGTCAAGAAGTGAAAAGACAGCAACAGAATGGGAGAAAATATTGGCTAACCGTGTATCTGATAAGGGACTAGTATTTGGAATATATATATAGAAGTCTTACAACTCCATAATAAAAAGACTCCCCCCATGCCCAGAGGCAACATATTAAAATAGGTATTTCTCCAAAGAAGATATTGAGATGGGCTGCAAGCAACTGAAAAGATGCTCAACATGAGTGGTATTTAGGAAAATGCAAATTAAAAGCTCAGTGAGATGCCATTTGACAGCCAATAGGATGGCTATAGTAAAAAAGATGGCAATGACAAGTGTTAGGGATGATGTGGAGAAGTTGGAACTCTCATGCATTGCCAGTGGGAATATAAAATGGTGCTGCCATTTTGGAAAACAGTTCAGCAGTTCCTCAAACTGTTCAGCATGGAGTTGCCATTTGATACAGCATTTCTGTTACTAGGTGTGTACACAACAAAATTGAGAAGACGTGCCTGTGTAAAACTTGTGCATATGTGTTCAAAGCAGCATTATTCCTAATGGCCAAAGAAAGAAACAGCCTCATTGCCCAGCAATTGATGAGTGGATAAACAAAATTTGGCATATCCATGCAACGGAACATAGTTCCCATAAAAATAGAAGAAGTACTGATATGTACTACTGCTTGGATAAACCTTAAAGACATGCTGAGTGAAAGAAGCCAGATATAAAAGACGATAAATTGTATGCTTCCATTTATGTGAAATGTCAGAGTAGATGTGTTAGTCCATTAAGGCTACTGTAACAAAATGCCAGAAACTGAGTAGCTTATAAACAACAGAACATTATTTCTCATAGTTCTGGAGGCTGGGAAGTCCAAAGTCAAGGCGCTGGTGAGGGTCCGTTCCTTGTAAATGGTGCCTTCTCTCTGTGTCCTCACTTGGTGGAAGCGGTGAGGGCACTCTCTAGGCCTCTTTTTTTTTTTTTTTTATTGAGGCGGAGTCTCGCTCCGTCGCCCAGGCTGGAGTGCAGTGGCGCGATCTCAGCTCACTGCAAGCTCCGCCTCTCTGGTTCATGCCATTCTCCTGCCTCAGCCTCCTGAGTAGCTGGGACTACATGCGCAGCCACCTCGCCCAGCTAGTTTTTTGTATTTTTTTTTTAGTAGAGACGGGGTTTCACCGTGTAGCCACGGATGGTCCTTGATCTCCTAGACTCGTGGATCCGCCCGTCTCGGCTCCCCAAAGTGCTGGGATTACAGGCTTGAGCCACCGCGCCCGGCCTCTAGGCCTCTTTTAATATGGACACTAATTCCATTCACAAGGACTCCAACCTATTTACCATTTTTTTTCTTGTGTATGGACCATACATGTCTTTCCATGTCTATATTTTTGTCAGATTGGACATTTAAAAGAATCTAATATGGAAGCTCTAGTAATCAGATTCTTCTCCCTTCTCAGGCTTTTTGCTCTTCCTGTTTGTTTATGACTTTCCTGAACTCATGTTATTGAGTCTGTATTCTTGGTTGTATATGGCCAGTGAATTCTCTGTTCAGTTAGTGACAGGACAGAGGTATTCTTAAATAAGGGTTGGGACCGTTCAGTCTCCCTGCCTTTGTCAAGGGTCTGTGTGTGCATGTTGGGATCGGCCTTCAGCTTCCAGCCAGACATTCTGCCTTATTCTTCACTTCTGGCTTCTGCAGAGCCTCACGGTCATCCAGAGGTGAGTGGGTAGGACTTCACAGGTCCCTCTTGGGCACAAGTACAGCCCTGTGCTTGAATGCCTAGAAATGTGTTGGAGCTTTACAGACTCTGCTTTTTCTTTTGTGTTTTTTGGTTGGCTTCTTGTTAGCCCCAATGGCTGTTGCTGCCTCAGGAAGCTGTGATGTTAAACATTTGCTGCTCATTGTTTGTGGCAAACACGTGGGAAGAAGGCTGTTCACCTCTGGAGCTCTGAGCCAGGTCCAATACAGATGGTACCTGTGAGAGGGGTAGTCAAGGTACTGCCAGACAGCTCCAGTACTGCCGGTTCTCCATCAGGGAGATTTGGAAGTGCCCCAGTCCAATTCCACTCTCTTCAATGACTGCTAGGCCTCTGGTTTTCACCATCATGGCAGGGCTGATTTTCGAGCCCAGCACAAAACCGGGTAAAGGGATATGGCAATAGAGCAAGTTAAAATGTTCTCACTGAAACTTGACCTTCCTCTTGAATACATGCTCCGTGGATTGCTTTATACTTTTGTGAATTTCTGAAGTTCTGAAAATATTGATTTTGACAAGTTTTGTCAGTGTTTTTGCTGCTTCTATGGAGGAGAGAACGTCCACAGGTCCTTTCTCTGCCATTTCCTGCTGTCACCTCGTCTTGCTTTGATTTGAAAGCAAATCTCATCTTATAAAATTAATAATTTTGAGATACTAAGTGGAAGTGCTTTTCTATGCCCACAAGGGTGCAAGAAGATTAGGTTTGGCTTAGAACAAACAAGTCATTGCTCATTTTGTATTTCAAGCTAGGATTAAAAAAATAAAATTCATAGCAGCAAGGTGATCGCCTTGCAAGGCCGGGTAGGAGGTGCTGGTCTGGTCGGCACATCCCAGCCTGCAGTGGCCCAGCTAGAGGACGTGCAGGCATTGCTGGAGCAGTGTCCGTGAGGTGGTCTGAAACTGATTCCTGGCCTCCAGTTCCAGGCACGCATGCTGGGGACCTACACTTCCCACCTGCCTCAGTGTGGGGCCGGCACCCTGAGGAGCCTGGCAGGGACCAGGTGAAACATGAGACTGCAGCAGAGGTGCTGGCACCAGGGGTGGGAGCTCCTGCAATGCCCTGAGGGTTGGTGGAAGCAGCGGGTTGCACGAGGGGCGTGTGGCGTGTGCCCTCCCACAGCCTTCGCCTTTCAGGGTGCCATTGTGTGTGTGCTGCTCCTTGGGTGGGGAGAAATCCTGATTGGGAGTGTGAGCTTTAGTTGAATGAATGTGTACATAAAGAGAGACTCTCAAATAGGAAGACACTGAGGAAGCACTAATTGACTTCACATGCTCCCATTCGTCGAGGGGACTAAGCGGCCGGTTATAGTTAATAGAAACTAGAGTGAATGAATTACACGCGAAGTGACCCAGGGCGTGTTCCAGCTCTGCTCGAGCATCCTTCCTTCCAAGAGGAGCTTTGCTCTTCCCTTTCTGGGGTCAATAAAGTGGAAAATCTGCAGAAAACTTTACCACTGGGGAGCAAAAGGCATTTGGAAGTCTTTAAAAATTGTTCTCTTTTCACATAATTTTAATGTAGTACATCTTTTAGCTAATCTCAAATTTAGATTTATTTTATTAGTGTTATTATTACTATTTCTGAGACAGGGTCTTGCTCTGTTGCCCAGGTTGGAGTGCAGTGGTGCAGTCGTAGCTTTCTGCATCCTTGACCTCCTGGGCTCAAGCGATCCTCCTGCCTTGGCCTCCCAAAGTGCTGGGATTACAGGCAAGGGCCACCACACTCAGCCTATCTTATCCTTCTGACGATTTTAATAAGGAAAAAATAAGATTTACCTTATTCCTTTGCTGATCAGTTTTGGGTTATTCAAATGAACAGCTGATTTTCCTGGCCACTGCAGTAGCTCATGCCCCACCTCCCTGCGGCTCCAGGGTGTTCCCCAAATGCAGAGCGGCTTTGCCCTGTGTGGCTCCTGCAGGCCAGCCTGCACCTTCTCAGTTGAGTGGACAGGGCAGGCTTTCAGACATCGTCAGAAAGTGCAGCTTTGTCGCCTTCTAAGCAGCGAGGTGCATTTGGTGTGATCTAATGTCCTATGCACTCTCCTTTTCCTGGGGGTAGGCAGGCTTCACTGAGTGCTCTCTGGACCCAGTGGGAATGTACCCCTTCATCCAGCGCCAGAGCTGTCCTCATCTGCGTGGCCCTTGGGGACCTTCACCACGTTCCCTGAGGACTTCTGAGAGCAGGGAGAGGACCCAGGACCTGGACCACAGCCTTGCGCCCCAGCACACTCTTCCCTGCGCACCTGCCCCCTGGGCTGGGCTCTGGGGTGCTGCGCTTATTACCTCTTCTAGTCCCATTTGCCTGCAAGGGAGGAGCTGTTCATAGCTATTTTTTTGGGCTCAAATAGTGACAATTTTCTGTTAAGTCTTTTGGTCACCTGGATTATTACTATTTATACAAAAGAGTAACATGCATAAAGTCACTAACACTGGTCTCTAAGAAATAGAGAAGCCGACAGCATCTTCCCAGCAGGGCACCACCCCGTCTCTCTGAGATGTGTCTGAGTTTGCCACCTCAGGGGGATCAGGAGGTGACAGGGGGTCCAGAAAACAAGCAGTGCAGGGGCACAGGGTGGCAGGAGTGGGGCACAGGGTGGCAGGAGCTGGGCACGGTGGTGGGTGGTGGGGCCTGAGCCAGGCGGCCAGTGTGCCCCGGGCCAGTTCCTCCTGCGTGATTCCTGCAGCTGCAAAGGGAGCCTTCCCTGCTAGAGGCAGATGAAAGAGGGAGTGCTCAGAAAAAAACAGACAAAGACCCCACCACAGAGGAAGGCCAATTCCCAGAGGAGATTCCAGACGGAAGAGGCGGTAGAGGCGAGGGTGGCAGCAGCCAGGTCCGGCTCCCGGCCTCCGTCCTTCCCTGTGGGCAGTGGATCAGCACCCAGAGCCGCCCCTTATCAACCCTCCTGCTGCAGTTTCGCCTTCAGCATCCAAGTGGGTATGCATGTGGACAGCATTTCCCCAATGTCTCTCATTTCATTATTGGGGAGACCTCAAGCTTTGAGGATCAGTTCCCAGGCCCTTATAAGGCTCCGAGAGAATGTTTGCCAGCCCTTCAGGGTACCAGGGCACTGCACTTGGTGGGCCAGGGTGACCTGCCTCAGGTACCCGGCCCTGGGTGGGTCCTCGTGCGCCACTCCCCGCTGTGCCAGGACCAGGCAGGCTGCCTCCCGGCGTGTGAGGCTGGTTAAGATCCAGTCGTCACAGGACCCAGCCTGGAAGCTTAGTTTGGTTGATCTGGGAAGGGGTCAGGCTTGTTGGACAGTCGACTTTCCCCTCCTGCTTCACCCCTGAGTTTTCTGAGTACGAATCCCGCACCTGTCTTGGTGATGACATTGTTCCCACCTGTTCCCCTGCAGCAGCGGCTGCTTACCTGTCTAGCTCTCAGAGCGCTTGTGCCCAGGAAGCTTTGCTCTCTGAGAGCAGGGAGTGTGTCTTGTTCATGCCTGCCCCTGGCCAGGTGCTCGATAAATATTTGAATGCAAGAGCAGCTTATATATACTTTTGAGCCAATATTTTTGGTGTGTGTGGTAGGGCCATTTCCTGGTGGGGAGCAGGTGTTCTGGGAGTGCAGGAGCCTTATCTGTGGGGCCCTGTCTGTGGAGCCGATTCAGCAGGGACGGTGGCTGGGCAGGCCAAGGGACCCACTGATCTCCAGGACGTCTCAGGGGCACAGCTATCCTGACAAGGGCACAGAGGCTCCTCACAGTGCAGGCCCCGTAAAGAGCTGCTGTTATGTTGAGGGCCATGGTAATGTCACAGCGCAATGTCTTGGAATTTCGTGGAGTTGGTTTCCATAAGCACTGGATTCTAACTCCTACAGGTTGCCAAGTGTTCTTCTGGATCAAAAATAATGAGACCATCACCGACAAGCACTGGAGAATTGGATAGTTTCAAAAAGGTGCCTTCTTCAATGTATTCATAAAATGTAAAGTCTACATGCATTTCCTATTTGAAGTTCTTAGGGAATCAGACTTTTTGTGCCAGAATCCTTTCTGAAACGTGTGTTCTATTTAATACTGTCAATCACTGCGACTTTGCAGCAGCAGAAGCGTGCTCAGAAAAGCAATACAAACCTAAAGCACGCATTCCTATGGCCCTTCCTTTCCAGAAATGCAGCCACTGGCTGGTAGGTGACAGGCAGCTGGGGCAGGGGCCACCCCACTGGCCTATGTACCTGTCCCCATGCCTGGCTCTGAGAGAGACACTCAGCATCGTGGTACTCCTAAAGGCTCCCGCACCTGAATCTTCATAGAGTGTGGAGCCCTGTTGGGGCTCACCCTGGCAGGGACTTGCAGGGGCAGGGATAGGAGCGTGTGATGAGCCCCACTGGGGTGTCACATGGACAGCCCTGGAGGGTGTGGAGCCCAGCGGTGATGCAGGTGTCTCTGGGAGCCACACTACCATCCCCCACACACATATGTCCACTGCTGACGCTTTCCTAACGACTCGGTTTTCAAAGAGCAGTGGAAAGAAGTAAAGCAGCGTGCCTGCATGTCGCCCCAAAGGACAGGAATGCAGTTTGCCATGCTGATGTCCCTGAGCAGGGAGGGCGACCGTTTTCCTAGTGCAGGGTCCTACATCCTGACAGGTGTTGGCTTTGACTCCCAGCCAGTGAGTCCCGGACAGCCCGTCTTGTTCCTCCTGTGGACAAATTTTCTTGGGCAAAACTTAAAAGTTGCACAAGCAATAGAAACATCTCCCATCTAGTCAGTGGTAGAATTTTGTCATGAATGCCAGTGCTCAAGAAGAGAGGCTCCTGTCAGCGGGAATTCTTGAGAAATCATGGCCGAGTGGACTGTCTCATGTTAGACTTCTCTGCATATGAAAACACTGTTTCTACATGGGAAGCACACAGGCAGGTCCCATGGTGGGCTGTGGAGCGAGGCTCTCCCTCTGGTTATCCAAACTGAACTGGCCAGCCCCAAATCAGCGTCGCAGGCACTTGTACAGCAGGGCGGCCAGAGCCCAGGGCCACGAGGCTCCAGGGGCCCCCGGAGTGCAGGGGACCAGCAGACGGTGTCCTTGGAACAGACACTGCTCTGGGTCTGCTCTCTGCCTTCTTGTGTCTCTCCTTTCTCTCTGGCCTTTTCTGCTCCCCCAGTCAGATCCCAGTTGAGTTCTGGAATCCCAGGGCTCCTGGCAGGTCCTTGGGGACCACTTGCTGTCTCCTCCAGAGATGAAGAATCCATGCTGGGGAGCTAGGGCTTCTCTGCATCTGAAGCAGGGGTCAACTGGGGTTCCCAGCTTCCTCTGTCCTGCTGCACCCTGAGGAGGGCCAGGCACCTGGGGGTGGGGGACATAGACCGGGGAGGTGGCCCTCGGGGAGGCTGCCGGTGAGGGAGCCAGCCTTCCCTGCTCAGGTGGGCTTGGCTCCCCGCTGGCCATACCCACTCACTTGAGGAGGCCACTGTGACGTGGCCTGGGAGGGGCCAGGCCCCATGGCATTCCACACATAGCTTTCCTGAGCCTTGGAAAATGTAAGGAAGATACCCATTGAGGATACCACCCCAAACAAACCACCTAGGAGTGCACTTCCATGGATATTCAGGACCTACATGAAAGGCCAACTCTGCCCAAAGTCACCGAACTTCTGCAATGAGCAGTTCTCAGGGGAAACAGCATTGAAATGAAAGCAATCCTGGCAGAAGTCTCAGGGCAATTGCTTCACAACCTGATGAGGCTTCTTTTCCAGATAAAAGTTTTGGGGAAAAATGCAAGTGTGAGATCAGATATGTGAAAAAACAAATGTGTGAAGAGAAACACGAAAAATGAGAAAGAGTGAGGGAACTTTGTCCTGTAACTGGCCACATTTTATATAATGCCACACCAACACAGGAGTAACAGGAAAGCCCCAGTATAGGGGTACGACAAACTCAGCAAACCCAACCTCTTAGACAACTGCAAAGGAGTGGCTCACGCATGTTATGAAAGTGGACACACATTTTGAGGGGAACTGATATGGTTTGGCGCTGTGTCCCCACCCAAATCTCACCTTGAATTGTAATAATCCCCACATGTCAAGGGTGGGAACAGGTGGAGATAATTAAATCACCAGGGCGGCTCCCCCCATGCTGTTCTGGTGAGAGTGAGTGAGTTCTCCCAAGATCTGATGGTTTTATAAGGGGCTTCCCACTGTTTTCTGCTCTCATTCTTCTCTCTCCTGCCACCATGTGAAGAAGGACATGTTTGCTTCCCCTTCTGCCATGATTGTAAGTTTCCTGAGGCCTCCCCTGTGAGTCAATTAAACCTCTTTTCTTTATAAATTGCCCAGTGTCTCTGGCAGTTTTTATATAGCAGCATGAGAATGGACTGATTCAGCAACAAAAATTTGCATTCAGTTTTTTCTCAAGATAAATCCTGGACTTAAGTGTAAACAATGATGTAAGAGTACTAGAAAAAGTACATGCGAATAAATCCTTATATAATTTTGGAAGAGAGGTATCTCTAACTATGGCAGCAACATAAAATTGCCTTCATGAAATGTGATGTCTTAAGGCCTCAACATTTGGGACCTGTGCCAGGGCAGAGCCAGCCAGGCTCTGGAGCCAGTCAAGATGGGTGTGGGAGGTGTTGCCAGGATCAGAAAACACACTGAGATGGGTGGGGTCCTTCTGGCCACAGACATGCTGCTGTGCCTGCAGGAGCCATTTGGCCATCTCCAGAGGACCAGCACACACATGTACATAGCTATGCACACACGTAAACACACTTATTTATACATGCATGCATACATATCCACACAAAGTTATACATTTATACATGCATGCACACATGGTTATATGTGGCCACACACATTTATACATGTATACATGCATAGACACACATGCATATACATACATGTGTGCACATATACCCATACACACATATACGTATAATACATATACATACAGTATTTGTATACATACACACAGTTACATGCCTGTGCACCTATATACATGCACATATTTACACATACATATATATGCACTTACACATACCCACATACATACATGCACATATTTATACACATACATATATACACATTTACACACGCACACACACACACACACTCACACAGTGATTTCTTTTTTTTTTATACTTTTTTTTATTATACTTTAAGTTCTAGGGTACATGTGCATAACGTGCAGGTTTGTTACATATGTATATTTGTGCCATATTGGTGTGCTGCACCCATCAACTCGTCAGCACCCATCAATTCATCATTTATATCATGTATAACTCCCCAATGCAATCCCTCCCTCCACCCCCCTCCCCATGATAGGCCCCAGTGTGTGATGTTCCCCTTCCCGAGTCCAAGTGATCTCATTGTTCAGTTCCCACCTATGAGTGAGAACATGCGGTGTTTGGTTTTCTGTTCTTGTGATAGTTTGCTAAGAATGATGGTTTCCAGCTGCATCCATGTCCCTACAAAGGATGCAAACTCATCCTTTTTTATGGCTGCATAGTATTCCATGGTATATATGTGCCACATTTTCTTAATCCAGTCTGTCACAGATGGACATTTGGGTTGATTCCAAGTCTTTGCTATTGTCACACAGTGATTTCTATCTTCTATTACTCTGGACCTTCATGAGTTTAGAAGGGGGTGAGCCAGGGCGGGGGATCCTGAGACAGCTGTCCACTTGCCTGTGGGGGCAGTGGTTGGGAGCAGATGACCTGAGATCAGTGGGCTGCCACTTTCGCTAGGTATTGGTCTTGTCATTCTAAGACGGACATAGCCCTGCCCGTGGTTGCCCTGAGCATCGTGAGACAAAGTGCCCAGAATAGGCTCCTAGCTGTAAGAGCTGAGAGTGTGATCTTGTCCTGGGAGGCCCTCTGAGGTGGGGCCTCTGAGTTGAGGTCCCCAGGGGGACCTCGTGGGCTGGGGCAGCATGTTTGGACTCTGCAGGGTCCACCAGCAAGAGCTCAGGCTTGTTTTGGGAGCCTGGAGGGAGGTGGCCATGGTAGTCGCCCTGAGTGGAACAACTGTACCCAGCACAGTGTGGGTGATGCCTTGAGAAATGCTTGGAATCAGCCAGGGACACTTTGAGGGCCTAATGTCTGGCCCAGGGGCTGGGAGAGGGTTGTGTCACTGTGCTTTGTGCTGAAGGAAGAGCACCTCCCCCTTGGTCAGGCTGTCGAGGTTGGGGGGCATTTCCTGGTCCCCTCTGCCCTCCCACACCTCCTAGGAGGCACCTTCCTTCCCAGGTGTGTGGAGGTGAACGTGGCTGTCGTGGGCCCTCCACGGCCCACCCATGGAGATACACACCATGTGTGTGCCAAAGACAGGTACCAATGACTGTAATGATGACACTGTGGCCACAAGCCCCTCCAACTCTTTGGTGATTTTCTGATGTCAGCGTACTTACATACACATGCAACTGAGGCTATATCAGAATGGCCTTTCAGTCTCGCTTTTGAAAGTGGAATCCCTTTTAATATTTTCATTCTGATCTACATGAAATTCGAACCTGCCTTAAAGACCCACCTCAAATACGCTCTGTGAAGCCTTACCTGGCAGCGCAGTCATTGCCATCACCATCCTTGTCTGCTTCTACAGTCTTCACTTTGCGTTATACTTGCTCGTGGAGTCTTACGTGCCTGAGTAAGGGGATAGGCCAGTAACTCACCTGTCCATTACCCCCTTCCTAGAACAGCACCTGGGCCAGTACCCACTGAGGAATTATTGGTGATGCTCTGATAAAATACAGAATTGCAAAACTGAACATTTCTCATTTTGGAATTTTGTTGAAGCCTGGGAGCTTGCTTAATGCAGGGCATTAGACCTCTGTGAAAATGCAGAAATAGTATTCTAGTGTTACATCGCATCATAGTGTCATTATTTGCTTTGCATCTATTCACAGTTTATAGAGTATCTGATGGGGTGGAATTATTTTGGGGGTTTATGGATTTATTCTCATGTTTCCCTGCCAGCTCCTACTGATTTCCCTTTTTAACTTGTGGATTTGCATTTGGGTTGATTAGCTCTGAGGCCAGCAGTGCTCAGAGCTAGACTGAGGTTCATCCCTGCATGATTCCGAGTTTGGAAGGGTCATGAACGGCCTCTCAGCAGAAGGCATGATTATTTTTATCTGTGGCTGTACTGTAATTAGAACACAGCTGTGAGAGTTGGTAGTTTACAAGTTTCTAATGAGCTATTTCCTTCCCCAATCATATTAGTTGGGGAGTTAATTGGGTCCATCTGGTGCGTAATTCACAGTATCTCTAATATCTGTGATTTTATAAGCCTGTGGCGAACTTGGACTCTTGATTCACAAGGGGGAGTTTTGGTGCTTGAGTTCAAAGGCAGAGTTTAATGAAATGCAGGGGCAGCAAAGCTGAGCAGGGGCTTTGCAGGAAACATGCCCTAGGAAGCAGAGCCGCTGGTTCCAGCGAGGTGGTCAGGACCATTCAGCAGCCCAGCCAGCCGCAGGGATCTGGTTCTTGAGGATGGTCACGGATCTGTGGGTTACCTGGCCAGGCCCAGCCTCTGACAGGAGGATCCTCTCCAGCTCAGTGAAGCAGAGAGGGGGTTAGACAGTAGCTACAAATGCTGGCTTTCTTCTCACAATGAATGTGTGTTCCTGATTTTTTTTTTTTGCAGAATAGTGTGCTAGAGGGCACAAGGCTATGGGAAAGATAACATGGGGCATATCAGTAAAGCCCCGGTCACATGAGGACCAAATCCAACCCAATCAACCAGGGCCCAAGCATCCCAGGGTCCCCGCCTGCACCCTTCAGAGATTACTCCTGGTCTGGAGGCTGGGGCAGGAGGATTGCTTAAGGCTGGGAGTTGGAGGCTGAAGTGTGCCATGGTCTGGCCTGTGAATGAATAGCCACTACACTCTAGCCTGGACAGCCTAGTGAGATCTGTCTCTATTAAAAAAAAAAAAAAAAAAGGAAGGCCAGGCACAGTGGCTCAACGCCTGTAATCCCAGCACTTTGGGAGGCCGAGGCAGGCGGAGCACCTGAGCCCAGGAGTTTGAGACCAGCCTGACCAACATGGAGAAACCCCGTCTCTACTAAAAAAACAAAATTAGCTGGGCGGTAGCACATGCCTGTAATCCCAGCTACTCGGGAGGCTGAGGCAGGAGAATTGCTTGAACCCAGGAGGCAGAGGTTGCTGTGAGCAGAGATCGCGCCATTGGACTCCAGCCTGGGTGACAAGAGTGAAACTCTGTCTCAAAAAACAAAACAAAACAAAACCATAAGGGGAAACGTCTGTAGATTTCCC
Organism: Rhinopithecus bieti; assembly: GCF_001698545.2. NCBI lineage: Eukaryota > Metazoa > Chordata > Mammalia > Primates > Cercopithecidae > Rhinopithecus > Rhinopithecus bieti. The sequence goes on along the minus strand of NW_016807505.1, from coordinate 3,461,450 downwards.
AGCTGTAGTTCCTTGCCCAGGAGCATAGCATACTGCACAGTGTGGTGGTTCTGGGAGCCAGTGAGCCAGGATGTCCTTTTGAGGCCAGCGCCCTCCACAACATTCTCTAAGTGTGAGAAAACTTGTCCCCTTGCTTCGACATCCCTGTGGGAAGACCTGCAGAGGTCCCAGCCCCAGAGGCCTCCAGGCAGGGTCCACCCTCATATGGGTGTGAGGCAGGCACAACCGAAGTCTCCATGCCCTGTGCAGGGCCATGCATGCAGCCCAGCTCCAAGCGGCTGTACTGGGGTGGAGGGTAGTGGGGGGTGCAGTGCAAGGATGGGGTGGGATGGGTGAGATGGAGGTGGAACCATTTTCATTTTCCCTAGTGGCATGAGGGAGAGTAGCCCTGGCTTCTCAGGGTCTGCTCCTGACTAAGAGCCATTCCATGCCACATCTTTTACCTGCAGTTGACATGTCTGTGTGGCCTCATGTGCAGGAGAGAATAGTTCTGCTGGCAACAAGAATGACACAGCAGTCATCATGAAATGCATTAAAGACAGTCTGAAGTGTATGAAGCAATAGGTGCATATTACGTCTGTCTCCTAGATGAGGAGGATGCGTGAGCATGCTCATTCCCACGCTTTCCCAGCACTGGAGGGTATTGGCCTTCTTTTTTTTGAGATGGAGTCTCACCCTGTTACCCAGGCTGGAGTATAGTGGCACGATCTCGGCTCACTGCAACCTCTGCGTCCTGGGTTCAAGCGATTCTCCTGCCTCAGCCTCCTGGGTAGCTGGGATTACAGATGCCTGCCACTACTGCCGGCCGTCTAATTTATTTTTGCGTTTTTAGGAGAGACCGTGTTTCACCAAGTTGGCCAGGCTGGTCTCAAACTCGACCTCAGGTGATCTGCTCACCTCGGCCTCCCAAGAGGGTATTTGATCTTTTCCTTTTTTTCTGTAAAACAAAGTCTTGCTCCTTTGCCCAGGCTGGAGTGCAGTGGTGCAATCAAAGCTCACCACAGCCTGAAACTCCTGGGCTCAAGCGATCCTCCTACCTCACCCTCCTGAGTAGCTGGGACTACAGGCATGTGCCACTATACCCAGCTAACTTTTAACATTTTTTCTGGAGAGATAGGGTCTTGCTGTGTTGCCCAGGCTGGTCTCCAACTCCTGGCTTCAAATGATCCTCCTGCCTTGGCCTCCCAAAGTGTGGGGAGTACAGGTGTGAACCACCACCCCGGACCAATTTTTTCAATTATTTTTATTGTGGAAAATAGATATTTCATATAATTTATAATGTTAGCCATTTTTAAGCATACGATTCAGTGGCATTAATTACATTCCTCATGGGCAGCCATCAACACTAATTCTAAAATTTTTTCGTCACTCCAACTACAAACTCTGTGCTCATTAAGCAATAACTCTCTGTGCCCTCCTCCCCACAGACTCTGGAAACTGCAATTTACTTTCTGTCTCTGTATTTACCTTTTGTAGATAGTTCATACACGTGAACTCAAGCAGCATTTGTCCTTTTGTTCCTGGCTTAGTCATTCAGCATGATATTTTCAAGGTTCATCATGTTTGGCATGTGTCAGAATTTCATTCCTTTTATGAGTAAATGATGTTTCACTGCGTGTATATACGGTATTTTATTAATCTTTCATTGATGGACACAGGCTGTTTCCACATTGTGGCTATTTTGAATAATGTGGGAATGAATATTGGTGTATAAGTATCTGAGTCCCTGCTTTCCATTATTTTGGGATACACATCTAGGAGTAAAATCGCTAGATTATGTGGTAACCATGTTTAACTTTTTGAGAACCTGCAAAACTGTTTTTCATGTAGTTTTCCACACTTTGCATTATTACTAGCAGTGCATGAGAGTTCCAATTTCTCTGTATACTCACCAACATGTATGTTCCTTTTTTAAAATTTTGGCCATCCTAGTGAGTATGAAGTGATATCTCATAGTAGTTCTGATTTTCATTTATCTAATGACTAATGATGTTGAACATCTTTTTACATGCTTATTGGCCTTTTGTATATCTTCTCTGAAGAACTGTTCATATAAGTCTTTTGCCTATTTTAAAATTGGGTTGTATTTTTGTTGTTGAGTTGTAGGAGTTTTTAAAATATTGGATACTAGTTCCTTATCAATATATGATTTTTCAAGCAATTTATTTCATTCCATAGGTTGTCATTTCACTTTCTTGAGAATGTCTTTTCTTCTCTTGTTTTTGAGACAGGGTTTTGCTTTGTAACCCAGGCTGGAGTGCAGTGGTGTCATTATGGTTCACTGCAATCTCTGTCTCCCGGGTTCAGGCCATCCTCCTACCTCAGCCTCCCGAATAGCTGAGACTACAGGTACCTGCCACCACGACTCACTAACTTTTGTATTTTGGGTAGAGACAGGGTTTCACCATGTTGTGCAGGCTGGTCTCAAACTCCTGAGCTCAAGCAATCTTTCCACCTTAGCCTCCCAAAGTGCTGGGATTACAGGCGTAAGCCACTGGGCCCGGCCCTAAGGTCTTTTGAAGCGCAAAGGATTTTAATTTTAATGAAGCTCTATGTATCTATTTTTTTCTGTTGTTGCTTGGGCTTTTGGTGCTATAGCTAAGATCCATTGCCAAATCCAAGGTCATGGTTTGTTTTCTTCTAAGAATTTTATGATTTTATCTTTCAAATAAATGATCTATTTTGAGTTAATTGTTTTATAGGGTGTGAGGTAGGGGTCTAACTTCATTCTTTTGCATGTGGAAATCTAGTTATCCCAGCACCATTTGTTGAAGAGACTATTTATGCTTTGTTGAATGGTCTTTGCACCCTTGCTATGAAACTGGTTGGCCATAAGATGTATGAGTTTATTTCTGGACTTTCATTTGTATTCCACTGGTCTATATGTTTATCCTTATGCCAGTGTCACATGATTTTTACTACTGTAGCTTTGTAGTAAGTTTTGATATTTGAAAATGTGAGTACTGAAAACTTGTTCTTTGTCAAGACCGTTTTGGCTGTTCAGAGCCCTTGAAGTTCCATATGAATTTGATGACCAGCTTTTACATTTCTTTGGAATTTTGATAGGTATTGCATTGAATCACTTTGGATAGTATTAACATCTTAATGACGTTAAGTCTTCTTATCCATGAACATGGGTGTATTTTAATTTATTCAGGTCTTCTTTAATTGCTTTCAGTTGTGTTTTACAGTTTTTGGTGTACATGTCTTCTACCTCTTTGGTTAAATTTATTTTTAGCTATTTTGTTCTTTTGGATGCTATTGTAAATGGAATTGTTTTCTTAATTTCCTTTTTCAGATAGTTCACTGCTGATGTATAGCAACACAACAAATATTTTGCATTGAAAACTGTACTTGCAACTTGATGAATTAATGTATTAGCTCAATAGCTTTCTGGTGGATTCTTTGGGATTTTCTACATATAGGCTCATGGGATCATGTCTGCAAATGGAGATATTTTTACTTCTTCCTTTCCCATCTGTATGTCTTTTATTTCTTTTTCTTGTCTAATTACTCTGGCTTGAACTTCTAGTACAAGGCTGAATTAACAATAGTGAAAGCAAGCATCCTTGATTTGTTCCTGATCTTAGGGGGAAAATTTTTAGTCTTTTACCATCGAGTATGATGTTAGTTGGCTGTGGGTTTTTCCATACATATCCTTTATAATGTTGAGGCAGTTCTCTTATATTCCTAGTTTTCTGGGTAATTTTCACCCTACTCCCAGAGAGCTTATGCTTAAGATGGAAGATGGCAGGAAGACGTAACCAGTGGGGGAAGAAGCCTAGACCACATGTTTCCCTGGACTCTGTCTATACGACATGAAGTCTGTCTGTATGTCTTAATGGGCATGAAGTTGACAATGTTCAAAGGATGGTGCCATAGACAGACACTCATGCCAGGCTGGAGAGGTCCGAATTCATCGTCTATGCCAGTGTTTCTCATAGTGTGGTACTATATCAATATCTCCTAAGTGTTAAAAATATAGCTCTTTGAGCCACACACTCTTCTGGATCACAATCTCTCGAGGAGGATTCTAGGAAATTGTCTTTGAAGTAAATTCCTCAGGTGATTTGACTGTGGGCTTATTTTTGGAAACCACTGCTATAGGTCATGGTGGGAGAGAATGAGGTGAGAATGGTGTTTTGGGGAGTCTGAAGTTTGTGAGATGGCCTGGGATATAGGCCAGGGCAAGTGTCAGGGCTGACCAAAGAGAGGGATGCACAGGCAGGCACGGGAGCGTGTGCTGGCAGATTTTTTCGGTGGGGGGAGTCCAATGACCTTTGGATTGTTCCAGATCTGGAGTTGTTCCTAATAATTCTAGGATCCCACAGTTTTCAAAGAGGATGACAAGAGGGACATCTTGAGCAGGTGGCTTTTAGGAAAACATTAATTCATTTTTAGGCATGTTGATTTGAAGTAAGCGTAAAGCCAGGCTTGCAGCTGCCTACCCTGTGTGAAGAGACACAGCCTCTGTAAAAGGAATACCCCTAAATTCCCATCACAATATTGGTTCATTTCTTGCTTTTGGATGAGGTCCACTTGGCAGTGTGGTGGTAGTGCTGTGGTCATTATTCAGCACCAGGATGATAGGTGCCCTGTCCTGTTATTGTCAACACATGGTTGGTTGCCCCTTCCCTCCTTTCCCCCTGCCCTCTGCCCTGTGATATGACCTCTAGGGATTTCTTAGAGCTCCTGGTGGCTTCTGGATGGGTTCAGCCCATGGGAGCATGGCAGGAGATGGAGCATGATGCCACTGGGACTCTTACTTCTTCAGTCCTCCCTTTCCTGTCCTCCCAGAAACACCCTTGTGACTGATGTGTCCTCAACGAGAGACCTCCATTCATCTCAGAATGGCCCTTCTGCAAGACTCTTTGCTTCTGGGTTCTGACAACTGCCTCCTCCCTTTATCCCCTTCAGGGCAGGGGTGGTAACAGATCTGCTGTTCCTAACCCCATCATACCGCACGTGTGTTTTCCCCACACTCTGCCTTCTTCTTCTTCTTTTTTTTGCAAATTTTTGCAAAACTTTTGCAAATTTTCTCTTTATTGAATCCTCCTCGAATTATTCTGACTTAGTGAGCTGCCCATTTCCTTCTGGTATCCTGACTGGTAGAATAGCTTCCAAGATGGCGCTGCAGGTAAAGTCCATCTGGAGTGCTGAAGAAGAGAGAGGGTGGACACTGCACAGGAAGAGAGAGCCTGGAGTGTCATCCATCATGTCCTCCTCTGGCCACTATCTGGGACTTGGTTCTGTGGCCCCCTGAAATGGAAGGGGTGGGACACGTGGCCCCTAACCAGCCAGCCATCTCATAGCAGCAACTCCACACCGAGCAGCTGCCCTGGTGAAGAGCTGGTGGTCTGTGTTGCAGGAAGGGGCAGTTCTCAAGACTGGGGGTCTTGATATGAATATTCAGTATCACTTAACCTGATATCACCAGGATATTTTAGGTGTCTTAAGAGTGATGATAGCACAACACCTTGTTTTAGAGACTAGTATATATGAGTTTGGAGGAAACTGTGACAGACAACTAAGAAGTATTTGTTGGAGAGAAATACTGGATTTCTCTGTAAAATACTGAAGCCTGGATTTAAGTAGCTCTGGCATTTTCTGTGCATATATGTGCCAGGTGCTGTGCTGGGAGGCAGTTACATAACCAGGGGGCCCTGATATGTTGAGTTAAATGTGGGAGTGGTGAGTGTGGGGTCCAGCTAGGCAGAGGGTGTATGAGCTCCAGCTCCATCAGAGGAAGATGGGTCTACACAAGGGAATGGAGGGTACCAGAAACACTGACAGCTTTGTAAATCTACACATTCCTTCTTCTTATCAGTAAAAGGTAATTGGCAATTGAAATAAAAATAATCAAAATGAAGTGTGGGTCTCATATCACATGTGAAAGTGTGACAGCAGTGACACAAAGGCTGAGAAGAGAGAAACGGAAGCACATTCTTCTTGTCTGTGAACCACGGTGTACCACAGAGGTAAAGTGTTATATGCTCTATATGTGTACATACATGTATATATTCCTGTTGTGTGCTCTATAGCAATGGGTATAATACCATTTTCAGTTAGACTGTGGGAAGTTCAAGATGTATACTGTAAACCCTAAAGCAACACCTAGAATAAAAAAGAGTTATAACTAATAAACCAATAAAAGGATAAAATGGAATCATACAAAATAATTAATGCAAAATCAGGCAGAAAAAGGAAAAAGGGAACAAGGATCAGATTGACGAACAGAAAACAGGTATCGAGATGGTAGATTTAAACCTAGATCTATTCCTAACCACATTGTGTGTGAATGGACTGATGATCTCGATTAAAAAGTAGACATTGTCATATTGGGAAAGAAATCAAAATTGAACTATATGCTACTTATAAAGGAACCCATTCTAAGTATTAAAAGCATTCTAAGTATTAAAATAACATATGGAGATAGGTTAAATGCAAAAAGATGACAAAGGACATACAATGCTAAAAGTGATACTGTTCAAGGAAAAATGGGGTGTCTATATTAATATCAGAAAAGTAGGTTGCAGAGCAAGGAATATTACTAGGGACAAAGAAGGCCAGGCCATAATGATACAGGGGCCAAGTGATCAGAAAGACATAATTCACAGTGCGTATGGACTTAGTAACACAGCTGCAAAATACATGAAGCAAAAACTGATAGAACACAAGAAAGAATCATAGTTAGGGATTTAAATACCCCCTTCTCATTAATTGATAGAACAAATAGAAAATCCTGTAAAGCCATGACTTATTCAGATGCCTGTAGCATGTGGCAGGGAGAATTGCCATCCGCAGAGAAATGGGCTGTTATTCACTGTGGTGAGTCTCCAGGCCATGTATGTGTCAGGTCCATGCCGGCCACTGGGACAAGAATCTCCTGGACAAGCATCCTGGACGGGTATCCAGGAAGGCTAGTGGGTTCTGAAGAAGAGCTTAGGAAATATACCTAACCAGTGAGTCACTGGCAGGTTCTAGTAGTAACATGAGCTAGGGACAATCTGCCAGCTGCTTCATGCGTGCTTTGCCACCTACTATCATTTCAGAGAATGCCCTTCAATGTTTCATTGATTTCAAATTAGATATTGGTTAAAATAATTTTTTAAACATATACTTCCCCTTTTTTATGTGGGATATCACTGTTGAGCAAGTTGTACGCCTACACATATATAATATGAAAAATGTTAACACCAGCTGTAAAATGGTCTTTCAGAGAGCTGTCTACTCTGGCAAAATGGAATGAGTTCAGGCTTCATCCAATAACATATGGAGGTACTATCTGCCCATCTGTGTTCCTGTTGACATTGCTCAATGTTTTCCTTTCCAGGACTCAAGCATTCATTGGTCTTTCTGTGAAAGTATGGCTATTAGGAAAAGATACAGCTTTTAACTCACAGCCTGCAAACCATTCATTAACATGAAGAACCTTATCTTTCTTCCTTGAAAAGCATAGCCCATCTGGTTTGTTTTGGGAGAAGTATACTTCTGGGTTTTGTGCAATAAAAATGATTTATCTCTTCAATAACCAGCCCCGTCACAAGCCTATCTAATGTTAATAATTAATTTTGGGGCTTTCCAGCTAACTGGAGTGAATGTTGGTCTGGTTTCTTCCCTCGGGTTTTTTCTGCCTGAAAACAATTCTTCCAGTACTGATTTCTTTGCTCACTGGGCTGAGATTTGAAAACTTGCTTAATTACACGGCAGTGGTTCTCTAAACAGGAGGCTTTCACATTCCATCCATTTGCTTTGAAAAGGAAGGATTGCATCCTTATGTCTGAGGAATTACTTAAGCCCAAGGATTGAATGTTCTGTTTCACTACCTGTGTGCAAGCTCCAGAAAAAGTGGGCACCAATCTTCCTTATTGTGATTTCTGGACATTTATCGAGCGATCACCAGTTTCACAGCAAGCTGGATAGAAACAGCTGTGCATGTTTGGCTTTATTTCTGATATGTCTACTTCTTGTGTCTCACTGGGCTTGGGCACTACCCTACCATCTCTCCCTCTCTCTATTGAATTGTAAACTTCAAAAATCGTACCACTTGGCCCACTAGCTGTTTAAACTACTTTCTTTAGGGGAAAGGACAATTCAAATTAGACCTTAAATACACATGATGTTCTTACATCCAAGTAATCCTAAAATTGCTCCTGTAAATATTTCTCAGTGAATACCTCCCCAGGCTTTGGGGCATGTGATTATACTTTTTGCCAATTATTAATATCCATTTATATTCAACATTTCTTGTGTTAACTGTCCTTATAAATTCTCTGGAAGCATTTTTTTTTTGTCTGTAGACATTCTATTAAAAATATTAATTTGCACCATCTGTAATGAAACTAGTTGTTCAAACAAAGGTTAACATCAACCCTAACTATTTTCCAAGTAGGGGGCACTGCTAGGATTGGTAGAGTATAAATGAATAAAATTTTATTATGTTGGCAGAAAGTGAAAAAACTTTTCACTTGTAAAGACTGCATTCTGTTAATCTCTTTTTCTACTACTACTAATATGTAACATACAGGGCATCTTGGTTTGGCAATTCATTGGAAACTTTAATATTTCTGTTAATACTCACTTTCCCTCCAAGTTCCTTAATTTTTAGAAAGTATTTTATTTATTTATTTATTTATTTACTTATTTACTTTGAGACAGAGTCACACTATGTCACCCAGGCTGGAGTGCAGTGGTACAATCTTGGCTCACTGCAACCTCCATGTCCTGGGTTCAAGTGATTCTCCTGCCTCAGCCTCCCGAGTAGCTGGGCCACCACGCCCAGCTAATTTTTTTTTGTATTTTTAGTAGAGATAGGGTTTCGCCATGTTGGCCAGGCAGGTCTTGAACTCCTGGCCTCAAGTGATCCACCCACCTTGGCCTCCTAAAGTGCTGGGATTACAGGCATGAGCCACCGCGCCCGGCCAGAAGGCATTTTTAAAATAAGAATTTCATTTCATAGAATAACTAGAAATGATAAGTATAAATGATTAGTTTTCATCTTGTATTTCAGGGTTTCAATACAGTCTTTCATCCCGTCATTTCTTGAATTCCTATTTTCTATCTATCTCTGTATCATTTATTTACTGTGCAAATTTCTCGTTTTTAAGTTGATAAGTTCATTCTTCCTTTAAAAATAGCATGTAATATTTGATCTACACGAAATAATATACGTAACACATGGATAAATTTTGAAGTTTAGTTTTTACAAACCCCTGTATGCTCACCAACCAATTGGCTCCTCTTTTACCCCATCTCTTTGCTTCCCAACATGGAGATTACTCTCTGGAATTGTGTGTTTAAAATTCCTGTGTGTGTATGCATGCCTCTCTCTCTTATCTCACACACACTCTCTTTCTATCTAAAACCAAATACATTTATCCTAAACAATGTATTCTTCAGTGTTGCTTGGTTTGGAGCTTTATAAAAATTGCATCATGTATGTATTCTTCTATTTTTCTTCATGCAACATTATGTTTCTAACATTTATCCATATTGATTTGTTTAGCTGTAGTTCATTTATTTCCACTACGGTGCGAAATTCCATTGTGTGACTATACCATTGTGTGTTGATTTTGTATTTTTCAGCTATGCTGAATTTATTAATCCTAATGGTTTTAAAAAATGGAATCTTTAGAGTTTTTACACATAAAGTTGTATCATCTATAAATAGAGATGATTTTACTTCTTTCTTTCCAATTTGGATGCCTTTCATTTATGTTTCTTTCCTAACTGTTCTGGCTAGAACTTGCAATACTACATTGCGTGAAAGTAGCAAAACAGGCATCCTTGTCTTTTTCTTAATCATAAAGGAAAAACTTTCAGTCTTTCACCATTCAGTATGATGTTAGCTGTGGGTTTTTCATAAGCAGTCTATTATGTTGTGATATTTTCTTTCTATTCCCAGTTTGCTGAGGATGTGCATGTTTTTTTTCCATCGTGAAAGGGTGTTGAACTTTGTCAAATGTTATTTTCTGCATCAATTGAATTAATCATGTTTTTTTTTCTTTACTGTGTTAATGTGTATTTCATGGATTGATTTTCCTATTTTAAGCCATCTCAGCATTCCAGGAATAAATCCCACTTGATCATGGTGTATAATACTTTTAATGTGCTCCTGAGCTTGATTTGCTTAGTATTCAGTATTTCGTTGAGGATTTTTGCATCAGTATTCACCAGGAATATTGGTTTGTAGTTTTCTTTTCTTATAGTGTCTTTGTCTGGCTTTGGTGTCAGGGTAATGCTGGCCTCATAGAGTGAGTTAGGAAGTTAGGTCTCATGGAATGAGTTCCCCTCCTTTTCAATTTTCTGGAAGAGCTTGAGAAGAATTGGTGTTAATTTTTCTTTAAATGTTTGGTAGAAAGCATCCGTCAATCTATCTCATCCAGGGCTTTTCTTTGTTGGGAAGTTTTTGATTAATGATTCAATCTTTTACTGGTTGTAGGTCTATAAAAATTTTTCATTTCTCCATGATTCAGTCTTGGTAGGTTGTGTGTACTCAGAAATTTGTCCATTTCATCTAGGTTATCCAATTTTGAGGCATACAGTTGTTCATAGTATTTTCTTATAATACTTTTTATTTTAAAAAAATTGGTAGTCATGTCCCTGATTTCATTTCTGATTGTAGTAATTTGAGTTTTTCCTTAGTCAGTCTAGCTAAAGATCTGTCAATTTTGTTAATCTCTTCAAAAAACCAACTTTTGGTCTCATTAATTTTCTCTATTTTTAAAATTCACTACAGATCTCTTCTCTAATATTTATTATTTCTGTTAGCTTTTCAGTTTAGTTTGTTCTTCTTTTTCAAGTTCCTTATAGTGTAAAATTAGGTTGCTACTTTGAGATCTTTCTTCTTTTTTAATGTCGGCATTTACAGCTATAAATTTCCCTTTTAGAACTGCTTTCGCTGCACCATACAAGTTTTGATGTGTTATGTTTCATTTTCATTTGTCTTAAGGTATTATATTAGTTTGCTAGAATTGCCATCACAAAATGCCAGACTGTGTGACTTAAACAACAGAAGTTCATTTTCTCACTGTTCTTCAGGCTAGAAGTCCACGGTCAAGGTGCTGGTATGGTTGGTTTCTTCTGAGTCCTGACTCCTCGGCATGTGATGGCCCCACTCTTCCTTCCTCTTCACATGGTTCTGTCTGTGCATGTGTGCTCCTGGTGTCTCTTTGTGTGTTTGAATTTCCTCTTTTTTTTTTTTTTTTTTTTTTGAGATGGAGTCTCCCTCTGTCACCCAGGCTGGAGTGCAGTGGCACAATCTCGGCTCACTGCAACCTCCGCCTCTTGAGTTCAAGCAGTTCCCCTGTCTCAGCCTCCCGAGTAGCTGGGATTACAGGCACCTGCCACCACACCCGGCTATCTTTTTATTTTTAGCAGACACAGGGTTTCACCATGTTGGCCAGGCTGATCTTGAACTTCTGACCTCATGATCCACCTGCCTCGGCCTCCCAAAATGCTGGGATTACAGGTGAGCCACCATGCCTGACCAAATTTCGTCTTCTTATAAGGACACCAGTCAGATTGGGTTTAGATCCATCCTAATGGCTTCATTTTAACTTAATCATTTCCTTAAAGACCTAATCTGCAAACACGTTCACACATTGTGAGGTACTAGGGGTTAGGGCTTCAACATATGAATTTCAAAGGTACACAGTTCAGCCCATAACAGGTGTCTTCTAATTCCTCCTTTGATGGATTGGTTAAGAGTACGTTGTTTAATTTCCACATTTTGGTGAATTTTCCAGTTTTCCTTCTGTTACTGATTTCCAGTTCATTCCTATTATGATTGGAAAAGATATTTTGTATTACTTCAAACTTTAAAAAATTATTAAAACTTATTTTGTGACCTGTGGTCTATCCTGGAAAATGTTTCATGTGCACATTAGATAGAAGTGTATTCTGCTATTGTTGGGTGGAGCGTTTTGTATATGTCTGTTAGGTCCAATTGGTTTATAATGTTGTTCAAGTCTTCTGTTTCATTATTGATCTTCTGTCTGGCTATACTATCCATTATTAACAGTGGAGTATTGAAGTCTTCAACCATTATGGTAGAGCAATTTTTCCCTTCTGTTCTGTCAGTGTTTGCATCATATATTTTGGAGCGCTAATGTTTGGTGCATATTATTTGTAGTTGTTGTAACTTTTTGGTGAATTGACTCTTTTATATTTTTCTTTGCCTCTTGTAACAGTTTTTGTCTTAAAGTCTATTTTGTCTTATATCAAGATAGCCACCCTAATTCTCTTTTGGTTACTACTTGCATTGAAATATCTTTTCTTATCCTGTCACTTTCAACCCATTTGTGTCTTTTGATCTACAGTAAATCTCTTGTAGACAGCATAGAATTGAACTGTGTGCATGTGTGTGTGTGTTTTAAAATCCATTCTGCCAGTTCTGCCTTTGGATTGGAGAGCTTAGTCCATTTACACTGGTTTTGTTTAGTTATTTATCAACGTTTTGCCAACTGGCTTTGTGCTGGGTCAGTTCTTCATAATTGGCTGGGTGTGCCTTGAGCCTAGAGACCAGCATGAGGTGAGTGCTTACAGTCTTCTCAGATGTTTTCTGAGCATGCATCTTGCTTGATCATGTTTGTGGTTTTTTTTCAATTCTTCAGTATACTTTTCAATATTTTAATTTCCCAAAGAGTCTCATTCAAACTTCTCCTTGGTGCCTTAAATGGACTGTGGTCTATCTTTGCCCACAATCTCTTTCCTGAGAAGTCTGTGAATCTGTACTCTCCCTGTTCTGCGACTCTATCTCCTGAATATGTGTGCAAAAGGCCACTATGCAAAGCTGTGCTGAACTTTGCACTGTATTTTTTCTGTGTTATGTTACACTTAAAGGGCTGACCTTGCTCATACAGAATGATGCCAGACTCCCAGAGGCTCTGACTATACATGGGTGAGGAATCATAGTCTCCTTCCAAGTCTTCTGAAAAAATTGCCCATGAGAGCTGGCAGCTTCCCCACTCATGTTTCTTCCTCATAACTGCTTTCTGTCCATGGGAAACATGTTTGGCTGTGCTCTGTGTCGTTGCTTTTGGGGTAAACCTAGCTTTACCACTGCCTGCTAGTTTCCTTTTTCCTTCTGGAAAGGTAGCTTGGGTCAGTGAAGCTAGGGTGAAAACAGGCCACAAACAAGAGTCCCTATCAGAGAGAGGGATAGAGAAAGAGAGGAGAAGAGAGGAGAGAGAAGAGAGTACTTAGGGATACAGAAAGAGAAAGAGAGAAGGGAGGAGATAGGGATAGAGAAAGAGAAAGAGAGAAAGAAACAGACAGGTAAAACCTTGCTAGTCAGCCTTCTGGGCAGAGGGGGCTACAGGAGGGCTGGGCTCTGCTGGCTTGCTGTGGCTCCCCATGACTGCTGCTCCATGCAGAGTACATCTGTAGAGAGGGCACCATGCCTGGCACAGTCCTCAGGCTGGGATATGTTGCCTCCTGGTGGGAGGGAAGGGCTGGGGGATGGCATCGGGTACTTGACATATCTTGGCCCTGCCCTCAGCAGCTGGGAGCTTATCCTGAGTCCCATTTGCTCCTTTTAAAATGGGGATAGTATTACCTACCTTCAGGGTTATCATGATAACAAAGGTGATAGCTTCAGCAAGAGCCTAACACAGAATGTACTCACTTAAATGACCATTAATACTCATCAAATAAAATAATAATATGGTGGGGAAAAGGCCTTTTCTCTACAGGATACTTCAGAGATACTGTCAAGTAATCGGGACAAAGACAGTGAAGAGCCCCAAATAGAAGGCCTAATCCCGCTTCTGCTGTCTGCAGCCTGTCTCTTACCCTGGGAGATACTTCCCATGAGGGGCCCCTCCTGGCCACTGCTGCACAGGCTGTTACAGAGAAGGCCTCATTGCTCAGCTTGGTTTTCCCACAGCTGATCTCCAATGTTACCGACCACTGGGGCCCTTCCCGTTTCAGACCTCCGGACCTGGGTGTTGAGGTACCACCAGCTGCCTTCCTGCCCTCTGACTTCTGCTTGATTTATTTTGGTCCCACTCCCAGTCTGGCCCTCTTTTGATTTCTCTTGATCCCACTCCCAGGCTGGTCCCACTCCCAGCAGCTCTTCTACAGGGCTCTGCATGGCTGATGCCATCTGCCACCTGCCACCTGCCACCTGCCCTCTCTCCTGAGCCCTTGGCTCTCGACTTTCCTGCCTGCTCTGTGGTCTTCCTGACTGGTGCCTGGGAAAGAGGCTGCCTATGACTTGAGCAGAGCATCCCTTGGAGAGTCTGTGGATGTGAATTTGGTCATGCACAGGTGAAGGCAGTGAAAGCATTTTGCATTCCTTGTTACTGGCTCTGCATCATCTTGTCAAGCAGAACTGACTTCAGCAATGGCTGCATAAATGGTCCTATGTGGCACGGGGCCTAAAAAAGACTTGAGGGCAAACCTTTTCCTCCACCCCTGGTACCCCAATCACCACCTCCCCAGACTGTTGTTTGCACTAACCATTGTCTCTTTTTTGGCCTTTAAAAATGTAAATTCTCTTGAAAGTGTTCATATATTAGGTATTCAATATTTTCAACATTTTTAGCTCTTTTTTTGTCAATACGATGATATAAGCATCATAGGACTGTTAAATGTTTTGATTTAGAAAGAACTAAGGGGTCTAGGGATGAGGAAACTGTTGAAGAAGAGGGCAGAAGAGGCAGAGGCGTGCACAAGAAACTGTTTCCATAGCACAGTCTGGCATGAACCTGTCTTATTAATAATCATGGTAGCAAGGGTTCTTGGCAATGGTGGATCTGCCTCAGCCCCATCAATTCTGGCTGCTTAAAACTTACTGTTCGAGGATTTTAAACATGGCTAATACCCAGGACTGGTGGAGATAGGAGTTTGTTCCTGCCTGTAACTGAAACGTGGAGTAATGGGGATAGACTCTCTTCCAGCAAGAGGACCATGGGCACCAGGAAACTTCTTGATCCAGTGACCTCACTTCTAGGAATCTATCCTAAGGAAATAATTAAAGGCACACACAAAGACTTATCTACCAGAACTCACATAGTGCTTGTTATTTATCCAGGTAAAAAACCAGAAATCCCCTAAATTTCCATCAACAGACAGATGGTCAGGCTTAATTTGATGATCCAAGTAATGGAATATGATGGCTGACATTAAAATCACGTTGTAGAAGAATAGCTATTGTTTGATAAGCTGTGAAATGCTAATGAGATAGCTGAGCTGAACGATTAGAGGACAAAGCAATTTGCATATGTGAATATATATATGTGTGAATGTGTGTCTCTGCACTCATATGTATGAATCTGACCTAAAAGTATTCATTTACATGTAGGAAAAAAACATTGAAAGGAAATTCTCTAAATGTTAACATTGGATATCTCTGAATTATAGAATTATGTACAGGTGCAGTTGTTTTATGTGTTATCTTCTGTAATTTCCTTTAAAATAAGTATAAATGTATAGACAGATATGGATTTTGTAAATGTATACACAGAGTTTGTTGAGACATGGGGGAAATCAGACAATGTGGAAATTAGTAAAACTAGACAGTGCCCGCCCAGTCTTAGAGTGAAGTCAGAAAAACGTCAATGCGATTTCTTTTTTCGGAAGAGGAAAAGTCAGGAATGATACAGATCGCATCAATATTTTCTACCTTATTGAAGTCAAAAGGAGAAAAAATTGGGCTTTCAGCTTTGTGGACTGCCATTTTTATTTTCAACCTCTGGAAAATGTTTCTGGGCAATCCTGAATCTTCTCTACATGTGATCTGTGAGCTCTGTGGGTCACAGGCCCGGGATTCTATCAAGCAACAGGGCCCCAGAGTCTCCTTGGTGCTTCCCCTATTTGCAGACAGGAATGGATTTGGAACATTGAAAATGGTATCTGCGTGGTGGTAAGTTTACATTGGAATGGCCCAAAGTCTCTTTAGGAAATTTCCTGGTGAAGCTCATTTTACTTTTGGATTTTTAGAAATATAATTACATAAAAAAGCTCAGAAACGATTACCTATATGCTTAATGACAATTATAAAATACTTTGTGTACACGAAGTGCATAAATGTAAATGTTAAACAGTAATAAAAATCAGCCAGATATGGCCACCACAGAGAAGATAAAATGGACTTTGGATTTTTCCCCATTTCTAATTTTCCTTCTTAGTGGCAAGAAGGTAAATCCTCCATACTGGGTGACGTGGTGCTGCCACTGCATGACGTGGTGCTGCCATGGGCTCTTTTGAGACCCCATGGATCATGCTTTCCAAGGACCAATAGTGCCTCCACTCTCCTGAGCACTGTCCTCTCTTCAGAGGGTCAATATTGAGTCTATAAACATTATTGATTTAATGATTTAGGAGACTTGTTTTGAGTTAAAAAGCCAATCTCATGCAAATAAGCTATGATTGCTAGATTTTAACCCATTCATTATTAAGTATGTGTGTATGTGTTTTTGTGACAGGATCTTGGTCTATTGCCTAGGCTGGAGTGCAGTAGCACAATCTCAGCTCTTTGCAGGTTGGACCTCTCAGGCTCAAGCAATCAACCCTTCACCAGCCTTCCCAGTAGCTGGGACTACGGGCGTGCACCACCATGCCTGGCTAATTTTTGAATTTCTTTTAAAGACAGGGTTTTGCCATGTTGCTCAGGCTTGTCGTGAACTCCTAGGCTCAGGCAATCCACCCGCCTTGACCTCCCAAAGTGCTGAGATTACATGTGTGAGCCACTGTGCCCAGCTCATTATTGAGTATTTATTAAGAACTTACTTTGAACTGGGTACCACTTACAGTACCAAATAAAATAAGATGAAAACATGGCAGCCATTCTTAAGGAGCTCACAGTCTAATGAACCTCAGTGAACCAATATCCACAATCTATCTTTATGTTTTCCATTTACATCTCCTTAGTTAATGTAAGAAAACCAAGGGTTTTTGTTTCTTTTTTAAAGTGAGAGGGTCTCCTCCAGGCTGGAGTGCAGTGGCTCCATCATAGCTCACTGCACCGTTGAACTCCTGGGCTCAAGTGATTCTCCCGCCTCAGTCTCCCAAGTAGCTAGGACTACAAGTGTGCACCACTATGCCCAGATAATTTTTTATTATTTTTACTTTCCTTAGAGATGGGGTCTTGCTATGTTGCCCAGGCTGGTCTTGAACTCATGGCCTCAATCGATCCTCCCACCTTGCTGGGATTACAGGTTTGAACCACCATGCTTGGCCTTGTTTTCTTTAAATCTACATTGCATGACTGAGAAAATGGAAGCTCAGGGCTGTTAAATAATGTGAGGAAGGTCACCGTCTCCATAACACGCGGCTCTCCTAGACTACCCCAGGGAGCATCAGAAAACATCTGGTTGTTTGGGCTACTCACTATGACATTTTCTAAACATATATAGGGGGTTACAGTTACAGATTTATAGTTATGGGAAACAGGGTTGGGAGGATCTCAACTGTACGCCAGTTTGAGCAGCTAAAAGTATGCTAATTATTAAATTTCTTGGGCAGAGAGATTCTTCAAAATCTCTCTACTTTCATTTGTCAAAGTTAAAGCACCTACTTTATAATTCTCTCTTCTGCCATGCTGACCTCTACTGGCCATTAAACCTCTGAGGAGAGTCCTCAGTCACCTGTGTTCTCCATGGGACGTGGCCCAGTGCTGCCCAGAGATGACGCCCAGCGGATACTCACTGGCCCCAGACAGACACCTTTTCTGACTTCCTAGAGACATGGTGCTGGTGTTAGATACAACTCAGGGGCCCATGTTTTACTCATCCACAGGAGTCTTATTGTCTATCTCACAGGTGAATGCTTGAATGAGAAAGAAGCAAGCAAAAATACTTTCCTTAAAATTTCTTCCATTGTGCATTTGTGATCGGAAAGAATTACTGTTATTTCCCCAGGTAAATGTTTCAGAGCATCTGCAGCATCTCTACCTGGCCTGGGATCCTGTGAGAAAGGCAATGCATCAGCATATAAAATGACATATTCTCAGTGATCAGGAACGAAAATTGTTCCTGCAGCTTCTCATGGAAAGCTGGTTGTCTTTTAACATCAAGTGTCCTTTAATGAGGGTGACCATATATGCCGGTGGACTTAGTTGTGGCTGTGCAGTTACTTCCCGTTCAACAAGCTCCTGATTTGAATGATACATTTATGGTGGTCCTTCCATATGGCAGGCAGGCCAGTGTGGTGGAGGACCACCCTGCCCAGTGCGAACTTTTGCTTTGCTTCAGTTGTGGCTGCTGACCTTGGAGAGCTTCCTCCTTGCCATTCTGGTTGTTGTCTCATTCCAACCCCTTGGTCCTGACTTCTGCTGATTGGTCTTCCAATGGCAGCCATTAGTATATTTTAAATGCGAATTTCTTGTTATTTTAGCAAATAGAATTTTCTGCCTACAAAAGGGCCGACGAGGCTCTGATTTTTTTTTTTTTTTTTTTTTTTTTTGACAAGGAGTCTTGCTCTGTCGCCCAGGCTGGAGTGCAGTAGTGTGATCTCGGCTCACTGCAACCTCCGCCTCTCGGGTTCAAGCAATTCTCTGCCTCCGCCTCCAGAGTAGCTGGTATTACAGGTGCCCACCACTACACTTGGCTAATTTTTTTTTTTGTATTTTTAGTAGAGGCGGGGTTTTACATTGGCCAGGCTGGTCTTGGACCCCTGACCTTGTGATTCACCCACCTCAGTTTCACAAAGTGCTGGGATTACAGGCGTGAACCACCGTGTCCCGCCCTCTGAATGTTTTTCTTGAGGAGAAGCTCTGCATGAAATAGCAAAGGTGGCCTGAATCTCCTGCTAATGCAAAAGTGAGCATAAAAGTGTCATCCCATAGTATTTGGTCTCCTGTGCGAGTTTCTGCTGTGCATTTTCAATTGATTTGGGGAGGAGAGGTATTTCTTATGGTGTCTTCTAAAACTTCAGCCTTTTACAATTCAGACGGACCCTTAGGCAAATTTCCTTGTAAGATTTATCACTGAATCTTGGGCACATTCTTGAATCTAGCACCCAAGTGCTGGGAACACATTCGTTATTTCTGTGTTGATGATTCTGTTTCCTTCCTTGTCTCTTTCAGGTCTCACTCTCCTTTGCCCCAGATGTCCAGCTCCAGGTCTAAAGATTCCTGCTTTACAGAAAACACTCCTTTGCTGAGGAATTCCTTACAAGAGAAAGGGTGAGATATTTCCCCCGTAATATGAAAGTAAGAGCTTCCGAGCATTGCATTTGGCACGTATGCTGGAGAACTTCTTGAGATATGAATTTTTACTGGATGTGTTTAACCTCTGCCAGATCCTTGACAATTTATTGTCGTAGATGTTCATGATTCGGGTGGTTATATTCTGTGGATATTAATTTCCAGATGGCCTTGAGCATAACCCTGCAGCAATTGCACAGCACACACACATGCATGCACAAAGCTCTGACGCATTGTCTTACCAGGCTGGGGTTTCTCAGCTAGGGGTGAGGCTGGCATTGTCTGGAGACATTTTTGGTTGTCACACTGAGGGCTGAGATGCTTCTGGCATCTAAGGGTGGAGGCCAGGGATGCTGCCAAACTTTCTGCAATGCACAGGACAGCCCCCACCACAAAGAACTATCCAGCACGTATGTCAGTAGTGACGAAGTTGAGAAACCCTGTATATGTGTTTCACAAGAAAACTCAATTTCCTGCAAACTTACAGGTCCTTTTTGGACACAAATCAGGGTGGTTTTGGAATTGCCTGAGCAGAGCTGACCTAGAGGGTAAGTTACAAATGCTTCCTTCTGGGGTGAAGGACCTTGGGCCAGGCCTGCAGCCTCATCTTCTTTTCTTTCTGCAAACAAACTGCCAGAAGCCTGAGCCACCTGCTCCATGTTTCCTGGGTCCTTGCACATCACAAACTTGGTGACATTGTCACTGTCAATCTGAAATAATAAAAAAGATCAGAACCCAGTTTAAAATTATTTATTCAAGCACAAAGCTGAGGATAGCCATGTGGGAAACGTAGGATCCAAAGGAATGGGATCAGTGCTCCAAAACTGAAAAGTTAAGGTCTTATTCTTATCCATATAGGCAGAAAACAAAGAAATGTAGAAGGACTACATTTCCCATACATGGCTGGTTTATGAGTTACAACAGTTTGATTAGTTACAGCTTTGCCCCCCTCCAATTTCAAAGAGTATATTTGACGTTCCATGTTAGACAATGTGATAGTCATGAGGTCTTTGTGTGAGAGAAGAAAGAAGGAAGTTAATCTATCAACGAAGATCAACAGTGAAGAGGGAAGGGGTCTTCTCTGGTGCCGGTTCGTCTTTTACAACACTTTACAAAACAATGTAGGTAAGGAAAAAGGCAAACCTAGAATCAGAGAAAAGAAGGCCACAGCTGCCTCTTATGTGACTCATCCCATAATCACATTCTTTTAAGACTGAAAATAAGAGTTTCAACAGCTTTGATTGTGAATCACCTATTTGCACATCATGGATTCTCCTTTCCCTGCCCACTGATGGTGTGTACCTGCATTGACAGGCAGGCTGTTGTGTCTCCTTCACTCACTTGAGCTTCCAAGGAGCTGCCTCCTCTCTCCCCAGCCCAGTCTGCAGCCAGGGCAGGGGGCCGGGCTTCACACTTTAGGTGGGGCTTGCATGCCATGTGCATTCCTGTCCTCAGCCTCCAAATACTCCTGCTCACAGCATTTGGATGGGATGCAGGCATCTGGATTTATTACTTCTCAGTGCAGGGATGATTTGTTCACAGGAAGCCCTTGACTAGAGGAAACTCCTTCCCTCTCTGTCTCTCCAGGGCAGTCAGTCCTACTCCTGTCAAGGGCATTCAGATGTCACTTCCTTCGAGAACCCTTGGTTGTTTCTGCCCCACCCACCAAGAGTCAGTGCTTCTCCTGTGCTCTCAAACACTGCATTCATGCCCTTACTTCCAAACTGGCCTGTGTGCTATCTATGGTTATGTCAGCCAGCCTGTGCCCTCTTCATCGTGCATCCTGGCACCTAGCACAGTCCCTGCCACCAGCCCCTCAGTGACTGGATGGGTAAGGAGTGTAAGCTGAGGCATTTCCACTGACCCAGCTGCTTCAAGCTTCTGTACTGGGGGATAACTTAATTATGCTCCATTGCTCCTAATTAATAACTTAAGACTAAGACTTCACACACCTATTCCCTTAATGCTTTCTGTTGAATTACTTGGTAAATTGTGAAGGCCTGTGACATTTTAGAATTTGCAATTCATTGGAAAACCGTTAATGTGTCAGCATTTTTCCTGGCACGCGGAGCACAGACACGTCCTGGGAGGCTGAGCTGGGCCTCACGTCCCAAAAACCATTTCAAGGGAGTAGAACATCCGTCAGTCTTGCTTACAAAATGTATTCCTTTTCTCTTTTTGCATGAAGCTAATTAAGGTGTTGGTGGTAGGAATGTCTTCTTCATATTTTACTTTTATCAACTTTATTTTGTTGCAGTTTTAATCTGATCAAATGGCTTATTAGGATAATATCCATTGATTTACATATTTTCAGAAGTATTCTTTTAAGGGTGTTGAGAGCAGGAATGTGTGGTACAAAGGTCAGAGCATGCCCTGTATCTGCACTGACAACTGGTAGCCATTCTTCACAGATGGTTATTTAAATTTAAATTAATTTACATTAAACATTCACTTCTTCAGTTGCACTAGCCACACTTCAAGTGACCAACAGCACATGTGGCTGCCATACTGGACAGGGAAGCGAACATTTCTATCACCACAGAAAGTTCTATTGCACAGCACTGCTCTAGAAGGCAATGACATTAACTTGCTTTCCTCTTTCTTCTTAGAAGAAAAGTTTTTTTTGTTCCAGTTTTATTACAGTTGTGTTTTTTTCAGCAGTTGGTGTGATATTATTTCTCACACACCTGAGCATTTTCCAGTCACAAAATTGATCCGGATTATCGACTATTTTCAAAGTCATGTGTTATCTTGTTACACATTGGTTATACACAGCCTAATTGGTGTCTCTGGGCTTCTTCTTCTGAATATTTTTCCTTGTGAACCACTTCTAAAGCAGTCATAAGTGTTCAGGAGGATCACAATGCCCCATTGAGCTGGCTCCATTCCAGTCTATCACAGATCACATCTGTTAACGTCAGTATTGTGATCCCAAGAATATTCTATGTGATACATGAAAATTCTGGCTTTTGGTACAACCTTTTAAGAGTCAAGTGCATCTAAACTGAAGGAATTGATCAGAAGGTCAGGGATTCAACCAAAAGTAAATGGAGGCTCTGTACAGTGGCTCATGACTATACATCCCAGCACTTTGGGAGACCAAGGCAGTCAGATCACTTGAGGTCAGGAGTTTGAGACTAGCCTGGCCAACATGATGAAACCCCATCTCTACTAAAAACACAAAAATTAGCTGGGTGTGGTGGCGTGTGCCTGTAATCCTAGCTACTGGGGAGGCTGAGGCAGGAGAATCGCTTGAACCTGGGAGGCAGAGGTTGCAGTGAGATGAAATTGCATCACTGCACTCCAGCCTGGGTGACAGAGCAAGACTCTGTCTCAAAACAAAACAAAACAAAACAACAACAAAAATTCCAAAAGTAAACGGATGTGTTTTCAAGTAATTCTGAGAAAAGTTTATGATTCCCGTTGAGTCATCTAGATATAGGCCCCCTTCTTGGCCTGTCTAGTTAGATGCTAATGTTCCCTCTTCCTGCTCGTGCTTCTGTGGATGTTGTGTGGGCAGCCAGGCAGCCCACCTTCCTTACAGCTCCACTGCAGAAAGAGATCCACACAGAGGAGGAGAAACTGACACCACTCACCCTGGACAAGTCTCACACATCTAGGTATCGACTACTGGAGCGCGTGCAATGAAAAAGCAAACGCTGAAATCAGCGGGAACTGGTCTGAGCCAGAAACAGCTTTCTTGGAAAGTCCCAAACTCAGAAAAAGCTGGTTTCTTGAAGGCCCACAATTCATTTTGAAGACTTTAGTGACTCCAGGAAATTTCCTTTGACCTAAGTGTTCTGTGAGGTCACAAAAAAACCATTCCCATCAGTATGTGAGCGGGCCACTGTCGGTGGTCCTTTGAAAGACCAGGGTTGATTCGGTGCCATTTCACACAGTCAGGACTCAGAGGAAAGCTTGCTTTGCAGCCATTACTATTTCAGGAGAAACAACCACACCTCTCTTGCTTTCCAGGTCACGGTGCATACCTGTTTACCACCCAGAGTTCATCACTGCTGAAGAGTCTTGGGAAGACGGCTCTGCTGATTGGGAGCGAAGGTACCTGCTGAGCAGGGAGGTGTCGGGTCTGTCTGCGTCAGCCTCCTCCGAGAAGGGGGACCTTCCAGACAGCCCGCACGTCCGGCTCCGTCTTTCCAAGCTGAGGTAGGCAGACGTGGGGTGCCCACCCTGGCAGCAGCGGCGGCTGCACATCGCGTCCTGCGTGCCCCCTCCATCTTTCAAACCAGCAGGGTGAAGAAGAGGATGAGTTTTGTCCATCTGGCCAGGCTGTACTTTTCCTTCAAGGTGATTTATTTTCACCCGGGCCTGGGGAGACATTTAAGGCGGCCTGCAAATCATGCAGGCCTGAGAGGACAAACCTAAATGATTGACACAGTACACTCCTCTCCTTCCTGCCCGTGGGGTTGGGGTCTTCATGGCCATTAGGTTTGCAAATAGGATCTGTTTGCTTCAGGGGTCCCATGGCGTTTTGGAAGTTGATATACCTTTGCAGTTACTGAGGAAGGAGTGGGTCTGGCTCAGCGCACAGCCTGAGGGGTGCGGTTCCCTCCTGTGCTGGGGGCCCCAGAAACCCTGTGAAGGCTAGGAACATTTTAGAACTTACGATCCGTTGGAAAACCATTAATGTGTAAGCCTTTGTCTTGGGCACACGGAGCACAGAGCCATGCTTGCGGAAGCGGAGCTGCACCGAGAAAGTGGATGGTGCACATGCGTATGGGAGGAATGCTGGGGCGGGGATGCGCATGCGCAGGGGGACGGCGGGCGTGGGAGTGGGGGTACGCGTGCGGGTGCAGGCCTAGGGCGCGCATGCGCGGGAGGCCCAGGGTGCGCGCGCGCCGTAGCGCGCTCACCTTGCCTGCTGGGTTTCCCCCTATGCGCCAGTTCATTTGAAAGGGTTCTTTTGAGAGCGACATGTTTGAAAGCATCATTTCCGGGACAGAACAAGGTTTGGGAGCCAGGACCTGAGGGCTTCCATTCTGGATCCCCCCGAGGTCGCTGAGTGCCCGTGGCAGGGCCTGGCCTGGCCGCGCAACTGTACCGTGTCACGCTTGCCCTCTTGGCTCTGTGGCATCTCGCGGGCCTTCACTAAGAGAGTAAGTGTGAAAGCCCTAGATGGGTGAAAAAACACTACTCAGTCATCAAATGTTAGCGTCTCCGTGTGTCTGTGCGTGGGGACCCGTCTTTTCTGAAGATGCTCGCGGTTGGTTGGACGTGTACCCGCCTGCAGGCTCCAGGTGCACCTCCCGGGGTGGGAAGAGGCCCGCCTCAGACTCCCCGCGGTACCTGGGGGAGCCGCTATCCTATACATCTTCCCAACAATCCTGGGAGGTTCACGGAGGGTGTCTCGAGGAGGGTAAGGCTTTTGCCCAAGGCCACACTGAGCCAAGCCAAGGGGCAGGGATTCGATCCTAGATCCCTCACTCCGCCGCTTGACATGGAGCTGTCTCTTCCCACTGTGACTCCCAACCGCATGTAGCTTCTTCCTGATGAGACGGGGGCGTGGATGCAGTAAACATTTGGCCAGTGAATCCGCTATGAGATGATGTGACTTGGGTGAAATTGTGAGTGGAGTTCTGGCGCCATGGGTCAACAAGATGGCAAACGCTGACACTGTTCACGCCTTTTCCCAGCTGAATGGGTAACCACTCCCGAGGATGCCGTGTCCTCAGCTGTCCCACAACATGGAAAAATAGAATCAAGTACATTTGAGACTTCTGCATTCAGTGCTTGTTTTATCTTCTCTGATTCATGGAATATTTGCCTTTGAGCTTGCCACTGAACTAAAAGACGTTAGCGCCATTCTTTATAACATGTCTAAAAAGTACCATGCGTGATCAGTGAAGAATCTTGTAAAAAACCTTTTATTTTGGGTTGTCAGCTCTGCTGCAGATGTCAGTTATGTAGAAAGAAATTTGTATTTAGAATAGCTCAATTAATGCTTCGTGCTTTAAAAAGAAATGTCATTTTGATTCCTATTTAAGTAGGAGCTGTTGAATCATAATTGGGAAGCGTGAACTGATTATTCATCAAATTCATTAAATCTAAGAGAATGCAAAACAAGATTTTACCATTTTCAAAGGATCAGAAAGAAGGTTTTCAAAGACAGATGAAACTTAACTAAGTGAGGAGAGTGTTAAAAAGATGTTCCAACATGGAGTTTCTTACTTCATTCTACACACATACATCAAGCATGGGCTATGTACCAGCATCCTTCCCTGTGTGGGGACAAAGCAGAAATGCTCTAGTGCCTGCCTTCACGGAACAGCTGGTGGGAGACCACAACCTGGACTGGGCGGTGATGGTGCCATTGGGCGATGGGGTCTGGCTGCTGAATGAACAGAGATGGGCATGATGGGAGGACTGCAGTCAGGGAGCATCCTGGCAGGGCAAAGGCCCTGTGGTCCTGTCTGGGTGCAGCAAGGATGTTGGTGGAACAGAAGGGCAGCAGAGTGCAGGCCAGGTCCCGGTTCATGTAGGTCCTGGGGGTCATGGTTAAGAAATGGATAATGCTGAGGGGGCCAGAATGGCTTTGAAAGTCCTTGGTAGGGGCTGAGTGTGTGGCTTGATGGTTAATTAAGTTATTGCCTAAGGAATTCTTTTTTTTTTTTTTTGAGACGGAGTCTCACTCTGTCGCCCAGGCTGGAGTGCAGTGGCTGGATCTCAGCTCACTGCAAGTTCTGCCTCCTGGGTTTACGCCATTCTCTTGCCTCAGCCTCCTGAGTAGCTGGGACTACATGCGCCCGCCACCTCGCCCAGCTAATTTTTTGTATTTTTTAGTAGAGACGGGGTTTCACCGTGTTAGCCAGGATGGTCTTGATCTCCTGACCTCGTGATCCGCCCGTCTCGGCCTCCTGCCTAAGGAATTCTTAAAAGACTCTGCTGGTACAACCAGTAACAGCATAACAATTTCTTTCTTAAGTTATTTGTTTTTGTATTTGATGATCAATCTGTATTCCTACCTTTCAGAAAACTTAGGGGAAAATAATTGATAAATATGAATCAGAGAGACAAGATAAGGGATTCAGTTTACTTTTTTTCCAGGAAACGGGAGGCTTTAAACAGCTATCAAAGAGTCTTAAATCTTGAACTTTAGTTTCCTGAACAACAAGCTATGTGCAAACACTTTGGTTAACTTTGTTCTCCTCTGAAACCTCCACCATGTTCCTTTGGATGGGGCTGTAGGTTTACTGGTCACTGATATGAGGGTGTTCTCCCTCATATCACGTTATGGAAAGAATTCAGAACACATGCTGTGAGATAAGGCTGCAGAAAGGTGTCTGAGTCTGGGCAACGGGACTGCTGCCCTTGCCACTAAGATCCTACCTTTTCTCTTGCAGGTGCTGTGTGCAGTGGCTGAAAGTCACGGGCCTGTTTGTCTTTGTGGTGCTGTGCTCTGTGAGTACCGTGGCTGCCCCAGCACTGCTGTTGGGTCCGTGGAAGCCCTGTGTGCCTTTGGCTAAAGGGGGAACCTGAGGTGTGGGGCTCAGTGCCTGGCCCTCTTCACCTGATTATCTGACTTTCTTTGGAAGAGATGCGAGGGTTGTGGGGCAGTGGGCTGAGGGGGTCGAGGGCCGCAGCTGTGCCCTCTGCTGTGGTCGCAGTCACACAGCAGAAGCCGGGCAGCATGGTGTTGCCATGTGGAAGGCCAGGTAGCTGGCTGTGGGGCTCCCTTCCCTCCTCGCGTGGTTTCCCACTTCCCTGTTCAGCCCCGGACAGTAGCACTCTTCATGTGTGTTGGGACACGTCTGGAGATCGTGGAGAGCCCAGGGTGTCTGGTGAGATTGTGCGCTGGGCCTCTGTCCAGCGGTGTGTGTTGAAGCTCTGAAGTTTGCCCCCTCTGGGGAGGTGTCTCTGATTTTATTTGCCCAGACTTCTCCATCCTTTCAAATACATGAACATTCACAACAGACACATTCTGGAGCCAAACCAGCGTCAGATGCCCTTGCAGGGAACAGGGTGTGGGAACGAGGGGAGGGCGAGGGCTGCTTTGGTGAGCCCATGGCAGTGGGCGGTGCTGTTCTTCTCTGGAGGGTCCCAGCAGATGGACGCACCAGGGGAAAGGCACAGGAGCACGGGCAGGGAGCCAGGGCCGCAGGGACACCTCTGTGCCCTCTGAGGTGACAGTCATGAGTCCCACTGCCAGCCTTGGTGTAGCCTGAGTCAGGGTCACGTAGTGGCACTCAAAATACATTTGCCCAATGAGTGGGTGTGTGGTCCCCTGTCTCTGGTTGTGTGTCTGTGTGTGCAGGTGGATTTGTAGTCTCCTGTTTCTGGTTGCGTGTCTGTGTGTGTGCAAGTGGGTGTGTGGTCCCCTATCTCTGGTTGTGTGTCTGTGTGTGTGCAGGTGGGTTTGTGGTCTCCTGTCTCTGGTTGTGTGTCTGTGTGTGTGCAGCTGGGTGTGTGGTCCCCATCTCTGGTTATGTGTCTGTGTGAGTGCAGGTGGGTGTGTGGTCCCGTCTCTGGTTGTGTGTGTGTGTGTGTGTGGTCTCCTGTCTCTGGTTGTGTGTGTGTGTCCAGGTGGGTGTGTGGTCTACTGTCTGGTTGTGTGTCTGTGTGTGTCCAGGTGTGTGTGTGGCCCCTGTCTCTGGTTGTGTGTCTGTGTGTGTCCAGGTGGGTGTGTGGCCCCTGTCTCTGGTTGTGTGTCTGTGAGTGCAGGTGGGTGTGTGGTCCCATCTCTGGTTGTGTGTAGGTGGGTGTGTGGTCTCCTGTCTCTGGTTGTGTGTCTGTGTGAGTGCAGGTGGGTGTGTGGTCCCCTGTCTCTCGTTGTGTGTCTGTGTGTGTGGAGGTGGGTGTGTGGTCTCCTGTCTGTGGCTGTGTGTCATGTCTGCATATGGTTGTGTGATCCCTGTGCCTGCTCTGTGTTTGTGTGTGTGCACCAGTGTGAGCTGTGTAGGTTGTGTGTGGTCCCCTGTGCCTGCTGCATGTCTGTGTGTGCACCTGTGTAAGCTGTGTAGCTTGTGGTCTGTGACCATGATAGGTTGTGCTTGTGCTTTGCGGAGTTGTTTTGGGTGAGTGCCGCTTTTGAGTGTTGCTCTAAGATGGTGTGCATGGGCAGTTGTTGGGAGACCACAGTGGGTGGTAGGTGCTGCTGTGATGGGGGTGTGACTGTGGTGGTGGGCAGGGGTGGGTCTGAGCTGTGTTGCATGATGTGCGCCAGCTTGGAGGGGTGTGCTCTCCCATGCAGCCTGCCCTGGTGACAGGGCCCCCTGTGCATGATGTGTGTGGCTGTTGCTGGCTGTTTCATGACCTGCATGCGTGACATGTGTGTTGTGGCTCTGTGTGCGTGCAGGAATGTCTGTGGCCCTGGGTCAGCTCTCAGCTGTGACATGAGGACAGCAGGGTGGTGTATGAAGTCAGTGCTGATTGCATTGAGCTGAGTACAGTCAACTTCTTAATAACCAACCCGTGAGGGAGGAGCTCTGTGACCCGGAGAAAGGAAACCTGTGCTAGAAAAGGAAAACCAATTACACTGAGCTCTGAAAGCTTCACGATTTGATAGTTTTGGCTACCAATTTGCCTCGCCACTTCCTACTCACATGAATGTGTGGTTCTGAAGCCCCACTGCTCAGCAGGACCTTGCAGGTGCTCTAGGATTTCAAAGGAACCGGGCGGGGTGGGCCAGGTCTCCCCTGGTCCCTAAGAGCTGACCTGAGCTCTGTGTCCAGTCTTAGCCTTCTTCTGTGAGAGGGAGTTTAGGTGATTTGTGGATATATCCAAAACAGAATTTGAGGAATGATTTGAACTTCTGTAATCTCATGTTATCATCAGTTTAATTTACTTTTTGACGTTGTATAAGGTGCTTTGCAAATTTCACAGACACCTACTACCACAAACACATGCTCTAACCATTAGAGGGGTCATATTCCTTTATTCTCCAATGTGAGAAAACCACATTTGTCCCTCTTTGATGATTTAATTTTATGGCCAGGCATTTAATCCTTAAAATTGGCAGTTATCAATAATCAGGGCCCATTGTAGCTGAACACTGTAATGAATCAGAATATTTTAATATTTAAGACAAAGCTATTCAGACTAAGCTGCTGCGTTCTGGATACACACAGTAGCCCCATCATCACACCGTTTTCAACTGTTACCAGAATTATTTCTACCGTCCTGCTGTCATACCACACCTCCGTCATTCAACGTTTCTGATTCTTACAGATTTTGTTCAGCCTATATCCGGATCAAGGAAAGCTCTGGCAGCTGTTGGCCTTGTCACCGCTGGAGAACTACTGTATCCAAAATCCACTCTTAGATGGCCAGCCACCTGGCTGAGATCTGAAACGCAAGGAGACACTCACGGACGATTGTGACTGCTGCTGACGGCCACGGCACAGGCCTTTACCATTCCCACCCACCTGCATTTTGTTTCTCTAGATGTTTGATGAGAGATGGAGTCTCAGGACAGAGGGGCGGGAGCTCCAGGGAGACCGTGGCGGGGTTGGTGGTGGAGCTCTCTGAGTGAGGGAGGGGGAGAGCAGGGCACAGTCCAGCCAGGACCTGGCTTTCCCGAGCTCCTGGATACTCCTTTCCCCCCGCATCTCTCTCGCGTTCAGCGTGACCCATCTTCCAGTTCATGCCATCCTGGCTGTGTCACCTGGCTCTGGTGACTGCCGTAGCACCTCCTGCTGTGCTTGCTCTGGCCGTCTTGCATGCCTCAGAATTTTTAGTCAGAAGTCATACACATCCTGTAGGATAGTAGACACAGAGGCCAGTGGTGTTTAAGCTTGGAGATGAGCACGCCTTGACTCCTGCAGGCATTAGTTGGAGGGTTCATGTAAATCTAGCAAGAATTCGGCTGTGTTGAGGTTTGTGGTTGCTGTGGCAACCTGCGGTGCACTGGACACTCAGAATTGCCGGGCGCCCTGCCAGCTGTCTGCTAGACCTTGCTCTATGCCCACCCCTCCCACTGGGGTAAGAGCTACTTTTTTCCCCTCCTATCTTCTCTTAGCTGCAGGAATTCCCACTGCACCCTCTGGCTGCCAGATCTGATGCACTTCCCAAGCAAATGAGGGCCTTTGCTCCTTAGGGGAGATAGAGGCAGCGGGAGAGGGTGAGGCTTGGCATCACTGGGGGATGCTTTCCCGTGATCTTCCCCAGGCTTCCTGTCTTCCTGGGGAGCGTCCGCTGGGGTTCCTGGAGGAAAAGCCTGCGAGAAGATGTGAACACCTCCGTCTGTGGCTCTCGGGCTCCCACGCTCATGTGAGCCCACGCTTGACCTTGAGCAATGTGTACATTTTCTGGTTGAATCCTGCTTGATTCTGAAGTGTGGGGCTGGCACCTGTCCCGGGGAAGCAGCCTCTCCCTACAGTCACCTGTTTCCTCTAGCTTTCAGGCGAGTTGTTTCTGCTGCAGCCTCATTCTGGGATCGGGAGTGGGCAGTTAACTGATGTCCGCCCAGCCTGTTCTGGGTGAGAGGGTGGGAGTGCTGTTTCCCAGCTCTCCGGCGGGGGTCCAGAGCCTCTTTTGGAATGAACGTGGTCATTAAGGTGTCTGTGCATGAAGGTCCTGAAGCCCCCGGTGCTGCTAGGGTGGCGGGCGTCTGGGGAGGGTCCTGGAGAGGTGGGACCCTCCGATGGGGTGCTCTGATCAGGCCAAATATTTTTGATGATGATTATTTAAAAAGGAATTAATTTAGTTAGCTAAATGGCAAGATGTTTTTTTCTTTAGTCTACTTGCTTGATAGCCTCAGTGAACTGAAATTTTAGGAAACTGGCTTGCTTTCCTTGCAGTTGCTGTCATCTGCTGCGTATCCTTGGTTTTTGTAGTCCTTCTGGCAGTCTCACTACATCTTCCCAGGACACCCTCTCCTTAGCCAGCGACCTGCCCAGCAGCCTTCCAGAAAGGCCTAGCGCTTGAGGTTTCCTGGTGAGTGGGGGGCACACTGGTCATGGTTTGTGCCTCCCTCTGCTCAGTGGACAGTTTTAGAAGCTCCCACTTCCACTGGGGTCAGGGCGGTGCTGATGTCAGCTGAGCGCGTGTGCACGTGTTTGTATTTTCCTCATCACTTTAAAACTGTGCCTGAGCCTTAAAGTATCTCCGTGTGAGAGAACCAACGACCTGTGTGATGCTGACAGACTTTGTTTCTCATTCTTGGGCCTCGACCTCTGCATTGCTTCCCCAGGATGAAGAAAGGCAAGACGTGCCCTGTGTTCCTGGCCCCCTTCATGAAGTTCCCAGGACACGCCGCCCTCCTGGGCACGACTTCCTGCAGGGGGCAGGGGAGATAGAGCAACCAGCTGCCAGGCTGACCCAAGAACCTGAAGAGGGAGGCAGGATCCTGTCCAGAAACCGTCCTCAGTGGGACGCAGGCAGGAGGGGGAGATTTCGGGGAACACTGGCACCGAACTTGATCAGTCAGTGGAGATCCCAGAGGCCAGCATGACAGCTTAGGGCACCAAGATGGGACGATAGCCTCAGCCCTCTGTTCATCCCACCCGGGACCCAGTGTGCCCCCTTTATTCTAAGGCATTTTGCCGAGTTCCTTCTCGAGCAGCCTGAGTGCCCCAGGCCCACGCAGGACCCCACAGCCTGAGTGCATCCCCGCAGGGGGCAGGCCAGCTTGCCTTTCTTGGCAGGGGTGGGGATGGGTGGGGCCGGGAGTTCTCGCCTGCTCCCTGCGTGGCCTTCGAATTTGGATGAAGAGGGTGAGCGCCTGGGAGAGATGAAGGCCGCAGCGGGGAAGATGGGTTACCAGCCACGATGGGGGTGATTTGAGCCTCCAGCAGGCTCCTTGGAAAAGGGTAGTGTTCTCAGGGATTAACAACGGTTTCTGGAAACTCACGGACCTTCTCGAAAGACCCTGAGCTTTGTGAAGGCCTGAGGTCTGCTTGGGGAGGAGGGGAAGCCAGCTGGACCCCGCCCCTGACAAGGTGATTCTCAGAGAAAGGGCGTGCAGTGTAGACGTGAGGTAGGAGGGGCCTCGGGCTGGTTGGAAAGGCCCAGAGCAACATCCTCAGGGCTGTCGTCTGAGCAGGGAGCTCTGAGGCCTCCTCCCGGCCCTCCGGCCTGCCCTCTGGGAGAGCCTGGGTGAGGGACACCGGGGGTGGCTGCTGTGAGGGGAGAGCTTCTGGAGAAAGCACCACTCTCCTTTAGCTGGTGAATAGCAAAGCCACCTTTCTTTCAGAACCTCAGTGTCTCCCGCAGCATAGTCGGGCTGTGTGGGTTCCGTAGTTGCAGGGTCTATTTTAGAAGCCTGTAATTGCAGCACCTGAAGTTCTTTGTCCCTGAATGGTTGTCTGCGGGAGGCCTGTCAGAGGCTCCCAGGGCAATGGGCAAATGAACAGAAGCCAGCAAACTTCTACAAGCAGGTCAGTTATGAGCGCCCTCCCTTCCTCCCTTCCTTCCGCTCTCCCTTCTTTTCCTCCCTCCCTTCCTGCTCTTCTTTGCTGCCTCCTCTTCTTCCTCCTCTCCCTTTCTCTCTCCTTCCCTTCTCCCCATTCTCCCCCTTCTCTTCCTCCTTCCCTCTTTCCCCCTCCCTGTCTTTCCTTTTTCCCAGGTGATGCATTTTGTATCCCACCCAGCGTGGCAGCCTGGGCTCTCAGAGGATGTGGAGGAGACTGTGATTCAGAGGGGAGGAGAAAACACGGTTTCCCCACCCTCTTAGCTTCTCCAAGCAGGGCCCTGCAGATTAGACACGAAGGACAGGTTAACAAGAAAAAGGCATACTCATGTGTTTCATATAAGTGTTGCCTGACAAGAAACAGCTGAGCTTGGTGTTCTGCTGCTAGGTTTGATGAAGAGTGGACTCGTGAAAGGCGTGATAGGACGAGAGCACATGAGCAAGTGCAGGACATAGGCCAGGAGGGGCCCTGGCAAGGCCTGTCCATTCAGGTCCCTCTTGTCCTCCATCCATCTTTGGAGCTAAGGATGCACCCTTCCCCGGTGTGGGGGGCGCCTCTCGTATGAGGGCCACGACCTGCTTCAGGGGAGTTAGGTCTCGAATGAGGGCTGAGATGTGGGCAATGAGAAAGGCAGGAAGATTGTGTTGGTGGCTGAGGGCACGGGGCACCTGGGGAAGTGCGTTTCTTCACACACTGTCGGAGGAGGGTGTGCGTCTGGTGGGCGGTGGGAACATGGGGTTCCTCCTGCCTGCTTTATGGTTGTCCTTGACACTCCCCCAGCCGTGAACCTCAGCAGCCACGGGGACTCCACGCTGCTGCAGGTGGACCTGGCTGGGGCCCTGGTGGCCAGCGGGCCGAGTCGTTCTGGGAGGGAAGAGCGCCTCCTGGTGGAGCTGACCCAGGCCGACACTTCAGGCTCCAGGTGGCAGCGGCCACAGCAGGTTATGCTGATAATTTATTTGAAAGGATTGTGAAATCTCATTTCATCTCATACTAAATTGTGTTTCCTCTTGAGTGGATTTGATGGGGAGCCACAGGCGAGGACACCATTCTTAGTCAGTTCATTAGCTCTTCTTACCTTTTGCTTTGTCTTTGAAATTCTCTGTTTACCATTTCTCTATTTATAAAATTCTTGCCATTTCAGTAAAATCAGGCTTGCAAGTTCTTTATTCAAAACTGTTTGCCGGGCCATTCAGGAAACATACATTTGAAATGAAAAAACTTTTTTTTTTGGTGCTGTAAAAGTGCAGTTAAGTCTGGGCCTTACGTCATGGTTCAGAAGACAATTCCACAGCACAGTTACTGTGTTTGTGGACACCTGCCTAAGTTCTGAGCTGCTGCATCTGTGTAGGCCTGTGCACAGCCTTGTCTCTGAGCCTTGTCAAGCCTTCATTCACATCCTGCAAAGGCAGCCGGGGAGCGGTGTCTGTCGTGGCAGCCCAGAGCCTAGACTCCAGAGGCAGGGCTCCTTCCATGCAAGCCTGGCCCCCGAGCCCTGGCCTCGGAGACTCCACTCTGCATTGTCACGGTGACTTCTGCGTGGAAGTCATAGCCCCGGTTCATGGATGCTCCGTTATAACCAGCAGAAGGAAACCCCGCCCATGCGCAGGCTGCCTCACCTGCAATGGAGTGTGTGAGGAATGAATGCACCCTCACCTTTCCTGCCTTGCAGAGCATGGTCCACAGAGCTCAGGTCTCATTATGAACTAGCATGCAGTGTCCTGGACCATGGCTGACGCAATACCGATGTTCTGAACCGGCTGCCCCGGCCAGGGTCTTAGGATGTCAACTTGGTTCCCCGTGTGAAGAGCAGAGCCCCTTGGCAAGGGGCTCCTTGGTGATGAGCGATGGCCTTTGCCCTCTGACCTGGGCCTTGCATGGAGAAGGGCAGGACCTCACCCAGCCTGCGGTCCTGCTGCCTCCCCAGCACTTGCATATTAATAACCCAGGTTAAAGGATCTGTATGGCACCCCCCTGCTCTCTCGGGGTGGCCCTTCCTAACGTGCTGACGCACCCAAAATGCCCACAGGCAAATCCAGCCCCAGAAACATGGGAAACACAAGAGATCTTTACTAAAGGATTTTTTCCCCCAGACACGCTCTTTGCAAACACTGAGGTACTTAAAAGAACTTCTGTTCTCTCATGCATATGCTTCTTTGCTTTAATCAGTTTCAGAGATCCTGTTTTCAGTGTCCTTTGTGATTTGTGGGTGAGATTCGCATCTTCCCATTGAGGATCCCCCTCCCTCCCCGGGCTGCCTCCCTAGCTGATCACTGTCCTGTACCCCAGGGGCAAGAACATGCAAGGCAGGGAATGAAGCTTCATCCTGGGGCCCTTCCTTGCAGGGGCTTCTGTGCACAGGGGTGTGGAAGGTTTGCGGGGGGTGGGTTTGTTGCCTCCAGGTTGCAAGCAGTTGCAGAAGCAGTTCTCAGGACTTAGAGAGCTCAGAAGACTCCTCCAAGTCTCTAGTAACTTGTAGTGATTCATTTTTTAAATTAAAAACATTTTTATTAAATTTTTAGAGTCGGGGATCTTACTCTGTTGCCCAGGCTGGAGTGCAGTGGTGTGATCACAGCTCACTGTAACTTTGAACTTCAGGGCTCACGGGATTCTCCTGCCTCCGCCCCTAAGTGGCGGGGACCACAGGCACATGCTACCAGGCCTGGCTAATTTTTAAAATTTTTTTTGTGCAGACAGGGGTCTTGTTCTGTTGCCCAGGCTGATCTTGAACTCTTGGCCTCAAGTGATCTCCCCCTTTGGCCTCCCAAAGTGGGATTACAGGTGTGAGCCACCGCGTCTGGGTGTGATTTGTTTTTCTTGTATTAAATCACTACTTCCATGCCTTTTGCACTTTTGTACACTAATTCTGCATTTTTTTGTTTTGAATCCCTTTTCTTAAAGCTCTCCAAATTGTGGAAATTCTCAGCTCCTAACATCAGAGCTAACATAGGAGCAGTAGCTCCTAACATCAGAGATGTGAGAGCTCAAATAAAGATGCCCCCGTTTCTTTCTTTCTCCTTTTCTTATTTGAAACAAATACTTAGAGTGAGCAGTGCCAGATCCCAGACGGTGTCTCAGGTGAAAAGCCTCACCATAACTTTATGCTTTGGCTTGTACAGGTCACTCACAACTGGACGGTGTATTTAAATCCGAGGAGAAGCGAGCGCTCGGTGATGAGCAGGACCTTTGAGGTACTGGGCAGGTGAGTTCTCAGTGAGTGAGATGTTGGGGCAGGCTCTCCGGGACATACGTGTTTAAAGGAGTCTGACCTACAGGACACTGAGTTTCGGCCCACGCAGCACACCAGGTCAGCATGTGGCTTGGACACGGTGCTCATGCTGTGTAGACAGTGAACTCAAAGGCTGTGAGAAGGCATCGTAGCCATGGGTGTTATGATGTAAGAGGGTTGACTGCAGCAGTCATTTTGAAACAAATGGCAGTTTTTGGTTGATGTTCTAATTTCATTAATATTGTGAAGCTGTACAATGGAGAGTTCTAGGAAATTTAGGATTCTTATTCCTTAACTAAAGATGCTTTATATTCAGTCGGTACTCTTGGTTGGTGTATTAGACAGCTAAGGCTGCCGTATCATAGTGCTACACACTGGGTGGCTTAACTGTCAGACATTTACCTTGTAATTCTAGAGGCTGGAAGTCTCAGGCCAAGGTGTCGACAGGGTCCGTTTCTCCCAAGGCCTCTCGCCTGGCTTACAGGTGGCCATCCCTCTGTGCCTGTCTTCTGATCTCTCCTTGTATGGACACCCATCCTACTGGATTAGGACTCATCCCCATAACCTCATTTAACCTTTCTCACCTTTGTAAAGACCCTACCTTTACCTACAGTCCCATTTGGAGGTACTTGGGGTTAGGACTTCAACCTAGGAATTGTTTTTGGAGGAAGGGGACACAATTCAGCCCATAAAACATATTGACTGAACTTGAAAAAATGCTGTGGTGTCCGCCACAGACCTGTGGTCACTTGCAGGCTTCTCGTCTATAGTGTGTCTCCTCACTCTCAGGGACTGGAGTTCAAATAGCTGGCTTTGCTCTTAGTTAGCAGGTGAAGTGGTTGGGTATGTTGGGGAGGAGGAAGAGCCAGTTCAATGGCTAGCGTCTTCTGTGCAGGCCCCTACTCACTCTTCACTGTCGGGTGGTGTCACAGGGAGGCTGAGGGGCCTGCTTGAACGGGCCCGGCTTGGCCGCAGGGAGGCTGCGTCCTGTGTCTCACGCCGCTGGCCTGTGCTCACTGCTCTTCCAGCTGTGAGATCAGGCGTTGGGCTGAATCGTTCTGAGATCCATTTGGATTCTGGTTAATGCCTGGCTGATGTAGAGGAAGGGGCCCTAACTGTTGACCTTGTGACTAGTGAGGTCATCGTTTCGTTCTGCAGAGAGACGATGTCCATCAGCATCCGGGCCTCCCTCCAGCAGACCCAGGCTGTCCCTCTTTTGATGGCTTATCAGTACCTCCGCGCGAGTGTGGAAGCCCAAGTGACCATCGCCACGGCCATCCTCGCGGGCGTCTATGCGTTGATCATATTCGAGGTAACTTTCACACCTGCTCCCCCGATG
The DNA here is from genome assembly GCF_001698545.2 of Rhinopithecus bieti. NCBI lineage: Eukaryota > Metazoa > Chordata > Mammalia > Primates > Cercopithecidae > Rhinopithecus > Rhinopithecus bieti. The sequence goes on along the minus strand of NW_016807505.1, from coordinate 3,424,368 downwards.
TGTCTGGGCCCACCGTCAGGGAGGCTTGAGACCTCCGAGACACTCTGGATGGGCTCGGTCCTGACTCCTAAATCAAACTGGACTAGCGTCATCATTCCTGAAGATTAGCGTGTCCCTCTCTCTAGGTAGAAAGGGAACCATACAGGAATATTTGCTGAATCTTGGCAACTGACATGAGAAGGATGGGTTTTAGGAGCAGAAGTGTACCTGAGAAAACAGAATGTGCATTCGATTTTCTACCCTCTCTCCGCTGCTCACTCCAAGTGTGACCATGAGGGAAGAAGAGTCGCGGTCTCCTCTGAGACTCAGAGTCTGCACCTGTGTGATGAGTACACTCATTTGCGCCCACCTGCACCGTGGGACTGTGGGTGTGAGGGGACATGGATGGCCTGGGGCTGTGTGCCCAGAGGGATTATCTGATTATCTGTTCTGTCTGCCATCTTGGCTCATGGGCATTTCCACATGTGATCTTAAGTCCAGTCAATGTGATGTTTCTGGAAAGTTCTAAGTGTGGCTGTGCCTTCAGCATGAAGCAACGTGCAGACCCTTCCTGGGCTGGGCAGGTCCATTGTTGATTTAACTATGAAATCAAACTTCCTCACAACACGGACAGGAGCCTGGAAGGTCAGTGCATGACGTGACCATTAGAGGTGCGTCCTAGTGAACTTGGGATAGGTCTGAGAAATACCTGGGGATGTTGAGGAGATGGCAGGCTGGAGGAGTGGCCAGGAAAGTTCCAGAATTTTGCCTGTGGTTGTTGAGTCCACCTGCTGAGGAATGATGACCCCAGTAAGTTGAGCCCTTACCTGTCTTAACAAGGGCCACTCAAGGGATTGTTATCTCTTACGTCTCCTCTGTTCTAGAACAGTTTTGTTCCCTCCGTTTTCTATCAATTTTCTTTTAAATCTATATTACTGTTGTTTCACGGTTCCCATGACCACCCTGTGATTTGACATAGGAACTCGCAGCTCAGGGGCAGCTGTCCTCTGGGCTGGGGTTTATTGCCAGGCCCGGCAGTGAAAACCTGCTGAGCCTGGAGGAACCCAGGAGTGGGCTTCTGAAAGATCTCCTCTCCTGGGAGGGCCCACACAGAGCACGCCCCTCCCTCCAGCAGCCAGAGACAGCCCCGTGCAATGTTTCTGCCCCGGGCAGCCTGTTGGAGCCTGAGTTTTTGTGGGGGCCGATTAGATGGTCACCCTCAGCTTACTAAGATCCCGACTCCCAGAAGGCAAGCAGGTGCACACCATTTATAAATCACATTTTGTACAGTCTGGGCATGCAGGACATGCCCAGAACACACTGGGAACAGAATACAGCAGAACACACTGCCCCAGGCCCACAAGACAGCCTTCTCCTTGGTAACGAGGGAATAGTCCTGAAGCTGAGTACCCAGAAGCCAGCCAAGGGCCCTTCTAATAGTGGAGTTCTCAGACCAGGCGCAGTCTTTACCACACCCACCATCTAGTTGACAAATCCTATTCTGTTGTTCTGTAGAATGTTCTATACCCTGATTCAGCTGCTGGGTTCCTCATGGGATTAATTAGCTGCTCTGTCCTATTTCCTATAGACTACAGTTGAGATCTGAAGCCTGCAGGTTCCATTTTGGGGCGCCTATGCTTCACAGGTGGGCAGGGGTCTGGGCTGCATCCAGGAGGAGGACCCTGTGTCTGGATGTCCCGCTCTCAGGGGTGCGGAGAATGCCCAGGGAGTTGAGGTGGTGGAGAAAGGTGCCCAGCTCCCTGCCACCTTTTCTCTTAATGATTTTAATACCCACCAGGGCCCACTGCCCGCCTAAGATAAATCCTATTTCTGTAATGATCAACTTTCTTAGTAATGAGCTCTTCCCTTAGTAACTTCCAGTGGTGTCCACTGAATTTATTTAGTTTCTCTCTTCCCCTTTTTTTACTATTATTTTGCAATTATAGATTTAATAAATTAAATGTGCTTTAATTAGTTAACAGTCATTAATTAAAAAATAAAATACAATGCCAATTATTTATTATTTTTTATTTTTCATTATACAGATATTTTAATTGTATATATATCAGGTACACAGAATAAAAGTCCTACTGTCTAGAACATGAGAAGTCAATAAATAGAAAAAGAGATATACAAATGGAATGAACATAAAAACGACTGAGCATGTGATCTTCAACCACATTCATACAGTTTTTAAACTAATCTTTTACAATTAAAAAGTCACTTATTTGAAACTGCAGAGTTGACAGATATGTGCCATATAATTATTAGTTTGGAACCTTACAAAACAACTTTAGTAGTGTTATTTATGTGTGGAGAGAAAACTGTATGTAACTATCATGTTTCAGGGGACATGACTTAACAGTGAAGTTTTTATGTTATAGGGAACAAAACAAGCATTAGTATCAGGTATTTTAGAAATGCTGTCTAAACTAGAATGACATTTATGCAGTATGATATACTTTCCCTAAGTCCATTCTAATTGTTTAAAATCTACCAAGTGAAGTTACAGAAGTTAAACCACTAAATCTGGCATCTTTCCTTTGTCACACAAAGTATCTTCTCTTAGAAATGGGATATTTAATTAAGCATCCTTCTTGGTGACCCCAATTATAATCTAAAGAGGCCACCAGACCACAGACTACTACTGACAAAAAGTGACAGTACAGACACTTTTCATCAATCAACAAGCAGTCCAAGGGACACAGAGAACACAAGTCTGGGTAACATGAGTTTGGTAAGAAAGCAAGCTAAACCTCCTGTGTCTTAGTACTCCAAGTGAGTCATTCTCTACAATTTTGATTAATCCAAGAAAGGCCAAAAAAAAAAAAAAATCGCATTCTGTTTAAAGGCAGAGGTACATCATCACTTTTAAAACATGTCAAGGCAAACATACACATTTTACCTAGAATACCTCATTTGCTAATGATGCATCATTACTGTACTTATATTTAGTAAAGTGAACAGGGTAGTATTATAACCTGTTTATATTCAAGGAACATAGTAAACTAGCTGACAAAATTTACCTATCTGAAAGAAAAAAGTCGGTTGAGATTGACAAGGTAGGATTAGCTTTCCAATGCAGAGCAGGACAACTCTTGCCATAACATGAATGTTAATAAAGGAGTTCACTGCCGTGAATACTTAGGATACATAGGTACATGGCCAACTCCAGACCTAAGGGCAATATAAAGCTACTCAAAACAAAATACCCCACACATAATAAAAACCCTGTTCCCTATCAGAGCTTTATTTCTGTTATGGTATATCAGCCTCATAATACACCCGGCACAGTGCTGCATTAGGGAGGCATACAAAAGCATCGGTTTCTCTTCCCAACTCCGTTAGCTGTTCCAATGAAGACACACAAGGATAATGATCTTTTAACATATCTGAATGCCAATTATTTTTAATGGGCTTCTCTGTTATTCTAGGGTTTGTTCACCTTTTTTGTAAAACTGTTCAACCTTTGAAAACTACATAATTAGCAAAGATTAATTTTCATTAATTAATGGTCATTATTATTAGTCATTTAGAAAAAAACCTCTCCTTCTCTACAGAAAGCCATCTCTAGATTTTAAAAGTCCTGTAAAGAGGCCCGTTCGACGTGGTTTTGCCCTTGTAGAAACAAAAGCAGAGGCCACCACACAGAAACCAGCCACACACAGAAGGAAATGCGGCAGGTCTCAGGAAGGGCCTTGGAGGGCAGTCCCTGTATTCCACGAGCAGTGTGGCAGCCCAAGACCTCCAGAGGCTGCCTCCCCATACAGCCCATCTGTTTCCTGGCAATCTTTCAGCAGGTCTCCCTGCACGGCTTGGTCTCCACATCTGGTGGTCCAAGGCCCTTCTGTCATAGCTGTCCATGTGCCCCTGCCTGTGACAGGGTGTGGTCTTTCTGTTGGTGTGCAGTGATATCTTACTGTGCTTTCAACTTAATTTCTCTCATGATGATAATGTTGGACATTATGTTTTCATGTATTTATTTGCCACCTGTGTATCTTCTTCAGTGTGATGTTTGTACATGCCTTTTGCTTATTTTCTAATTGAATTGTTCATTTTTGTAAATGTTGAGCTGTGACTGTTCTTTATATATTATGAAGACTTTGTTGGATATGTGGTTTGCAAATATTTTCTCTTAGTCTAGTTTATAATTTTTCTTTTCTTTTCTTTCTTTTTTTTTTTTTTTTGGAGACAAAGTGCTGGGATTACAGGTGTGAGCCACAGTGCCAGCCTTTTTTTTTTTTTTTTTTGAGATAGAGTCTCCCTCTGTTGCCCAGGCTGGAGTACAAAGGCCTGATCTCGGCTCATTTCAACACCGTCTCCTGGCTTTCAGTGATTCTCCTGCCTCAGCCTGCCAAGAAGCTAAAACTACAGGCGTGCGCCACCACGCCTGGCTAATTTTTTTGTATTTTTTGTAGAGACGGGGTTTCACCATGTTGGCCAGGCTGGTCTCGAACTCCTGGCCTCAAGTGATCCACCCACTTTGGCCTCACAAAGTGCTGGGATTACGGGCATGAGCCACCGTGCTGGGCCAATTTTTTTCTGTTATAGATTGTGGTTTGGCTGTCAAGTCTAAGAACTTAATCCTTAGTTGCAATAATTCCAGAGTCCAAAGATGGGTTTTCTAATTTTTTTTTTTCAGTTTTACTTTTAAGACCAGGATCTATTTTGAGTTAGTTTTATTATTATTATTTTTTTTCTTTGAGACAAGGTTTCACTCTGTCACCCTGGCTGGAGTGCAGTGGCATGATCACAGCTCACTGCAGCCTCAAACTCCTGGGCTCAAGTGATCCTCCTGCCTCAGTCTCCCAAGTAGCTGGGACTACAGGTGTGCAATACCATAGCTGGCTAAGTTTTAAATTTTTTTTGTAGAATTAGGGTCTTGCTATGTTGCCCAGGCTGGTCTTGAATTCCTTGCCTCAAGAGATTCTCCTGCTTTGGCTTCTTAAAGTGCTGAGATTACAGGTGTGAGCAACTGTGCCAGGCCTTGAGTTATTTTTGTATTTGTGTGAGAGTTTTAAGTGAAGGTTCATTTTTAAACCTATGAATGTCCAATTGGGCCAGCACCATTAATCGACAAGACTATCCCTCCTCAATTGCATTGCATTTGCTCCTTGGTTAAAAGTTAATTGGACATATTTGTGGGGTATATCTCTGGGTTCTCTATTCTGTCCCATTGGTAATGTGTCTGTTCCTCCACCAGTACCACACTATCTTGATTATTGCAGGTGTAAGTTTGGACACTGGGAAGAGTGATTCCTCACACTTACTTATTTTTTTTCCCAAAATTGTTCTGGCTATTCTGTGGCCATTTTTTTCCCGTATACATTTTCCCCTCTTCTTTCTCCAGCTTTATTGGAATAAAGTTACATTTCTATTTTCTAGGACTTCAATTGCTTTTTCATGTGGTGCTTTGGCATCCACATTTTAGAATGGCCTTCTAGTCTCGAAACATAGTATTTATTTTGGTTTTCTTTGATTTTTTAAATAATTTTCATGATACTGATCTTGCACATCTTTTCTTAATCTATACCTGTTTCCTTTTCTTTGGAGCAATTGTAAATGGTACTGAGTTTTTATTTTGATTTCCTCTTATCTATTGTCAGTACATATAAATGCATTTTTCTGTGTGTTAATCTTGTACCTTGTTATTTTATTGAATTTATCTATTACTTCTCAGAGTTTTTAAAAAATAAAATTATTGAGATTTCCTATGTAGACAATCATGTCATTTGCAATGAGGACAGTTTTATTTCTTCTTTTCCAGTCTGTATGTCTTTAATTTCTTTTTCTTGCCTTATTGCAGTGGCGAGTATGAGAATGGTAAGATTGGCATTGTTCTCAATCTTCAAGGGAAAACATTCAGTCTTTCACTATGTAGTATGATATTATTGGTTTTTTGTAGATGCTCTTTATGAGACTGAGGAAATTCTTTCCTTTTCCTAATGTACTAAGAGGGTTTTTTTTTTTGTTGTGTTTTTTCCTTTCTTTCTCTCTCTTTTTTTTAAAACCATAATTGGGTGTTGAGTTTTGTCAGCATCTTTTCTGTGTCAGGTGATGTGCTCATATCATTTTTTCATTAGCTGCTTGATATGGTGGATTACATTGATTTATTTTAGAAAATTGGACCAGACTTGTATACCTGGAACAAATCTTTCTTTTCTAATGTGAGCATTTGTTACTATAATTTTCCCTGTCAGCACTGCTTTAGCTGCATCTTACAGATTTTGATCTGTTGTGTTTTTAGTTTCAGTTAGTTCTCTCTAATTCTTAAATTTCCCTGAGACTTTCACTTTGACCCATAGATTATTTAGATGTGTGTTGTTTAAATTCTAGATATTATAGATTTTCTTGTTGTCTTTCTATTACTAAATTATAGTTTGATTCACTTATAGTTACAGAACTTACACTATATTTAATTCTTTAAATTTGTTGACTCTGGGTGTGTGTGTGTATGTGAGTGTGACTGAATCTCACTCTGTTGCCCAAGCTGGAGTGCAGTGGTGCAATCTCAGCTCACTGCAACCTCTGCATCGTGGGTTCAAGTGATTCCCATGCCTCAGCCTCCCAAGTAGCTGAGACCACAGGCACACACCACCACGCCTGGCTACTTTTTGTATTTTTAGTAGAGAGCTTTTGCCATGTTCAAGACTGGTCTCGAACTCCTGGCCTGCCTCGGTCTCCCAAAGTGCTGGGATTACAGATGTGAGCCACTGTGTCTGGGCATTGTTGACTTTTTTCTTAATGACCCAGGTTTATGGTCTATCTTGATAAATATTCTGTGGACTTAAAGTAATATGATTTTCCTTTCTTATAATAGTAGTATAACTTGCAAATATAAATTTTATATAGGTAGTCTAAGCAACAACTTGTGAAACCCCAACACTATCCTTTTGTTGTGTCTGTAACTTGATGTGGAAGGTAGAAAAGGCTGCGGGGGTGCTAAAGGAATAGGATGTTCTACCTTATGTTTCTGTGACTTCTGTGTCCAGCACTCCCTAGGGGAAGGTCCACATTATGAAGGGAGAGCTGGATGCAATCGCCAGCCCTGTGGGCTCTCCAGCAGTGGAGCCAACATTGCATCATTCCTAGGATCTACTCTAGGGGTAGAATTTGCCTTGGGCAAGGACTCAGAAGTTGTCTTGTTTTAGGCAAGGCTGCTTCCCCAGAACTGGAGGTCTCTAGATGCTGCAGGCAGGCGTGCTTAGGCTGTGCCACTGCCGTCTGCACACTGCTCCACTCAGGGGAGTCTTGGGGTGGCTTGCAGATGCCCCTGCCTATCCTTCCGATCTGCTGCTGCCAGCCGCTCCCCAGAGGCTGACGCTGTTGCCTCAGGCTATGGCTTCCTCCCTGATCCCTTCTCATCCGCTCTGTTTGAAATGTTTGTTTTTTGGTGCGTAAAGAAATAGCACTTGAACATAAATTTAATTCCCCCAGCAAGGCTATTTTTATACTTTCCGCAGAAAGGGTACACTCACCAGTAGTTTTGCCATGAGAGTACACCGAACAAAGGAGACAGGGTCATTTATCACCTGACACGTCTACCTTACTGCTCTGTCCGCTTTCCATTGGTGAAATGGGACCTCACTTTTTTTTATTTGTCTTGATTGGCTAGCAACTTAGAACTTTTTAAAAGAGGCAAAGGCAGAGGAGAACAAAGGAAGGAGGAAGTAACTTGTCAAATGCTGAGAAAGGTAAAAAAAACACCTTTAAATAAGGAAGAGGAACAGGCTATGAGCTAATGCTTGCTTGGACTAGTGTAAGCATACCAGGACAAATATTGATGCTAAATTTTGGCAGCTAAGAACATAAAGCACATTGATTTCTTTATTACGGCTAGCAGATATTTAACAATGTTAGCACAGGTCTCTGAATACATTTTGCTTCTAAGAGAAGTTACTATTTGTTTCTAATTAGATGGAGAGGACAGTCTTTGAAGAGGAACCTCTGCTTTACTTTGTACGTGCTTTGTCATGGGGGCTCCATCTCACTTACTGTGTCTGTTGTTGGTTGCTTTTGTTCAGTGTTGATTCCCAGTGCCTTGGACACTGCCTGGCATAGAGGAAGTGCTCAATAAATATTGAACAGATGTTTCCAGAGCATCTTCAGATACTTGAGACAGGTGCAAAGGTCCTCTGGGTCTGGTCTAACTTGGCTGCTGCATAGGGGGCACTTTCCACCCCGACTTTGTGCCTAATGACCCATGAGTGACTGAATGGGAACAAAGGATCAGCCAGGGTTCCCTTAGGTCTTTTAATAGCTGGATGGGATGAAATTATTTCAGGAAATACTTTGGGTTATTGATACTTCTGGTCCTACAGATAATCATCCTGATTGACACTTTCTTGCCTGAGGATTTGGGGTTGTATCTTTCATCCTTATGCAGTAGTTCCTTTTTCTTTTCTTTCTTTCTTTTTTCTTTTTGAGATAGAATCTCACCCAGGCTGGAGTGCAGTAGTGCAATCTTGGCTCACTGCAACCTCCGCCTCCTGGGTTCAAGCAATTCTTCTGCCTCAGCTCCCCAAGTATCTGGGATCACAGGTGCATGCCACCACCCCTGGCTAATTTTTGGTATCTTTTTTTTTTTTTT
>NW_016807505.1:3379879-3413273 GCF_001698545.2 Rhinopithecus bieti | reverse complement strand
TTTTTTTTTTTTTGAGATGGAGTCTCACTCTGTCGCCCAGGCTGGAGTGCAGTGGCTGGATCTCAGCTCACTGCAAGTTCTGCCTCCCGGGTTCAGGCCATTCTCCTGGCTCAGCCTCCGGAGTAGCTGGGCTTACGGGCGCCTGCCACCTCGCCCGGCTAGTTTTTTGTATTTTTTAGTAGAGACGGGGTTTCACCGTGTTAGTCAGGATGGTCTCGATCTCCTGACCTCGTGATCCGCCCGTCTCAGCCTCCCAAAGTGCTGGGATTACAGGCTTGAGCCACCGTGCCCGGCCCAATTTTTGGTATCTTTAGTAGAGATGGGATTTCACCATGTTGGCCATGGTCTCAAACTCCTGACCTCATGATCTGCCTGCCTCGGCTTCCCAAAGTGCTGGGATTCCAGGCGTAGCCACCGCGACCGGCCCATCCTTGTAAAGTAGTTCTTGTTGAAAGTCCTGGAAACACAGTTGGAGCAATCCTCCTAACTCTTGCACTTTGCGTCTATAATAGGGCTCTGGGAGATTTCCCAATGCAGCATTCTAAAAATTCCATTATCAGAGCTAAGGCTTCTATGCCCTTATACTATATAAAATTATATTACAATAGTTCTGACACGGTCTTAATGAATAATACTTCACAACTTAAATGAGACAAGGCATTTTCTCCATGTGTCTTTCATCCAACCCCTGGTGTTACGTTTTCAGAAGGATTTGCCACCACTGCTGCTTTCTGCTGGAAACAAGCAGGCCCTTTCTTTCCCTTCACCCACTTTATGTAGTTGTAGCAGCCTTTGGGGAACATCGTGTTTCACTGCTTTGTTCCTTTCATATGTAATTTAGGAGTTTGTGTAGTGTTTGGCTTAAAAATTAACTGTGAAATTAAATTCAGGAGAGGTGGATAGGGAACACCTTCTATCTTCCAGGAAGTCTCCATTTTAATTTACAGAAATGGGAAGCATATTTGGAGAGGGAAGAGGCTGCATTTCAAAACCCAATGCACATACCATAACACTGCAAACCTCCAAGTTAGGTTTTCCTAATTTCTGTTCTTATGATGCTCTGCAGAGATGCAATTTAAATCTGTAGCCAGCAGCTCTGCCCCCTCATTCCTTTCTTTTTGTCTGCAAGCCTCTTCTTACTGCTGATTCACGGAACATATTGCATCCTGTAGCTCCAGCAGACTTGCTCCATTACCTTGTTCCAGAGATGCCTCTCCTTTTCTTCCTTGAAAAGGACTCCTTCAGAACTGTAGGAAAGCTGGTGGATTATGTAATACAGTCTCTCTGCTTAACACATAAACTGAATTGCAAAGACACTTTTGCAGTTGAAGGAGTCGGGATGGGACATAGGTCTTCTGGCCATGGGCCATGCTACTCACGTTTTTTCCTGGCAAGTTCACAATCCAGCATTTCAGGTTTCTCAAAATGGGTAGCCACGTCATTCCTTAGAAAAATGGCAAGAATTTTGCAGACTGCTTGAAGGAGGTGGACCCTTTCCAACCTCATCTCCTGGATGGCTCTCTTTTGCATGCCCTTAGCTGTTCCTGCACATGCAGTGAGCCCTGGAGCGTGCTGTTGTTCAAAGCCAGATCCAGTGAGAGGTGGTGGCTGGTGGGGCAAAAGGAAGCCAGTGCAGGAGGGAGGGCCACAGTGAGTCTTGAGGGCTCTGACTTCAAAGAAAATGATCATGGTGATAACCACAGGAGCTAACGTGTGCGGAGAGGCCAGCCCTGTTCTGGGAATTCTCTCTGTGTTAATAGACACCCCACAATCCCATGAGGCCGACTTTATCACCACCTCCATTTTATAGATGAGGACATCAAGCACAGAGAAGTCAGACCGCTTGCCCAAAGTCCCCCAGCTGGCCAGGGGCTGCCTTTGGAGTCCACATTTCTCACCAGGGTGTGGCGCTTCTCAAGGAGATGGGAATTACCTGTAGCCAGTGCCCAGCAGGCTGTGCAAGGTGAACAGATGCCTGTCATGCTCCTGCTGTCTGTGTTGATTCTGAAAGGTGCAGTAGGCTGATTAATGATCGCTTCCCCCAAGATGTCCACATCCTAACCCCCGACCATTTGCATATGGGATCTCACATGGCAAAAGGGGCCTTGCTGAGTGATTATGCCAGCGACTTTGTGATGTAGAGATTGTCTGGGTGAGCTCAGTGGGTCTTTACAAATGGAGAGCCCTCCCAGCTGTGGTCAGAGGGGGATGTGACTATGGAATAAAGGGTCACAGAACTGTGATGTGAGGGCTTGATTCACCATTGATGGCTTTGAAGCTGGAAGAGAGGGGTCCTGTTCGTGGAATTTGGGTGTTGGGGAAAGTGAGGGATAGATGAAGAGAGGGATCCTGTTTGTGGAATTTGGGTGTTAGGGGAAAGTGAGGGATAGATTCTCCCCTAGAGCCTGCAAAGGAATGCGCTCCTGCAAGGCCTCGATGTAGAATGGAGCGCACCCGCTGAATGTCTTACCTGCAGGACGGGAGGAGGGTGGGTTTGGTGACAGCAGCCTGGGAAACTCACACAGAAGGTCTCTGAAGGAGGTGTTGTGCTGTTTTGCCAATGGAGACGTGAGCTTGGGGAGACGCAGGGTTGGGGAGACGGGGGCTTGGGAGGCGGTGAAGGCAGGCTTGAACCTAGGTTCAGGACACCCCCCGCCCTTTCTGTGGAATCGCAGCCCTTTCTATGGAATCAGCCTCCTCCTGAGGAGGGGAAGTGGGGGTGCCCAGGACTGGCAGGCTGAACTGAGCTGAGCTGAGCTGCAGGCAGTGTGAGAGGAGCCTCCCGAGCTTGCCTGCCTCCTGGACGCCCTGACACCTTGGTCCGGCTCACAGGGGCAGTGTGAGGCGAGGCCCGCACGGTTTCCGTCACAGCCACGTTGTGAGGCGTGGTGACTTCTTTTTATATACAGGAAGAAATCTGGGGCTCAAGGGATGGAGGGGCTTCCTCCCCCACAGTCTGATGATCCCTCATGGCCTTGTCTGTCATCAAAAGATCGGGCTGCCGTGAGGGCGCGGGATCAAGTGGAAGGACATTGGGGTGCACGTGAGTGTGTGACTGTGTGTGTGTTAGTACATGAGTGTTTGTANAGGAAGAAATCTGGGGCTCAAGGGATGGAGGGGCTTCCTCCCCCACAGTCTGATGATCCCTCATGGCCTTGTCTGTCATCAAAAGATCGGGCTGCCGTGAGGGCGCGGGATCAAGTGGAAGGACATTGGGGTGCACGTGAGTGTGTGACTGTGTGTGTGTTAGTACATGAGTGTGTGTATTACTGTTTAAGTGCATATGAGGCTGTGTGTGAGTCACAGTGAGGGTGTGTGTGCGTGAGACCATGTGTCTGTGCATGTGAGAGTGTGACTGTGTGTGTTTGCACGTTAGTGAGTTAGCGTGCGAGACTGTTAGTGTGGGCATGTGAGGGTGTGTGTCAGACCACGTTTCTGGGTGTCACCATGTGTGACTGCATGGTTGTGTCTGTGCGTACCAGTTAGTGTGTGTGTGAGACTGTGTTAGTGTGTGGCGTGAGGGAGGGTGAGTGTGAGACCATATATGTGAGGTGAGGGGGTTGTGACTACCTGTGTGTGTGCAGGTGTGTGCCAGACGGTCTGGGTGCCCTGCTGGCGCCTCCACAGCCTCCCCTGCAGCCCAGCTTCCAAGTCAGGGCCTCAGCCTGTTGCCCACACTCTGGTTGGAGAGGTGGTTTCCAGAGCCAGTGCTCTCAGGAGCTGGGTGGCAGGCAAGAGTGCCCCGGGGACAACGCAGCACACCCTCTTCTCTCTCGCTTGGGGACTGGCTCCTACACCACGGGGACAGGCGCCGCAGGGCACCCAGCAGGGGCTGAGAGGGGCGGAGCCGTTTCTGCTGTCTAGTTTGCACAGGTCTTTCCATGGCGCAGGCTGCTTTTCCATGTTGAAAACAGGAGGCGATGGACTGATGTTCTTCCCTGGGCTCCTTTGATAAATGGAAGGATCAGTGACGCGCAGAGAGACCCACAGGAAGGAGGAGCAGGGCGTCTTGCGCACCCGCGGGGCCCAGGGCCTGGGTGGCGGCGGCTGGACGGTGTCTCTGCGCGGGCCCTATGTGGACACCAGCAGAGCCGGGGAGGGGCCGGCTGAGACCCTCGGTTTCGCGTCACTCTGAGGTCACCTTTCCCCGCTGGGGACGGCGTGGCTGCAGCGGGACGCGGTGGAGGGAGCTGGCGGCGCGGGCGGGTGCGCGCGTGGCCCTGGGCCTCCGGAGCGCCCAGATGGAGGCCGCGAGCAGGCCGGGCGGGGCGGGCCGCCGCACTCACGGACGTCGAGGGCGGGCTGCGGACCTCGCCAACTCTGAGATCCCATTTCTAAGAAACCCCGAGGGCCGAGTCACTGGCACACCTCGGGCTCAGCGCTCGCTCGGGGGCACTGCCCTGCGCTCGGTCCGCGCGCTGCGCCACGGAGGGCCCCGCGCTCCCGCCGCTCGCCGCACGCAGCGGGCAGCAGCCAGAATGCAGGTTTCAGACTCTGGGTTGTGGTTTCTCCACACTTGACTCCCCTCACCCACAAAACAGGAACATCTCTTGGCTTGTCGTGGGAGACGAACGCGGCAGCGCGTGTGGGGCGGGGACGGGTGTCCTGGGTGGGGACCGCCAGCTTCCGGAGCCGCCTCGGATTCGATCTTGTGTATTTAGGGATATGGTCAGGCGAAAGCAGCTTGGGGAACATCCGACTCTAAGCCGGGAGGTGCGGCTGGCCGCTGGGACTCTCCGAAGCTGGCGGAGTTGGCGGCTCACAGGCTGTTCTGCGGAGCTAAGCTGCTGTAGCTTCTGAGCAGAAAGCTTTTCCATATACAACAGGAATTTGTACCTTAGGAACTGAGTACTGAAAATTCAGGGATACAATTGTCCTGATTTGGGAGAGAAATGCCAGCTCTTTCCAGGCCAGGCAGGATCACGTGGGGAAGCAGCACAGTCCGTGCGTGGCTGACCCGCAGGCGCAGGCCCACAGCCCACAGCTGGGCATCACCACGTCAGAACTGAAATCACAGCCAGGAGGTTTCGGATGCTCGGGGACTGCTCCACTGATTTCCTGTGGTGCCTTCGAGCTCTGGGATCTATTGTTCTGCAAAATACAAGCTAGAAAAGCGACTCCGTATTTGTGGGCAATACCTAACAAGAAAATATTTGAATTTGGAGTGTGTACCTTCTCCTTGGGTCACACGGTGTCCGAGGGGCCTTGGAAAGGGAACACATCAGCTAGCACACAATAATGACAAAATATCAACAAGAACAAGGGGCCAGGAACTCATCACATCCATGTAAGAGCAGAGGACAGCAGGCCTCAGCAGCAGGGACAGACGCAGCCCTGGGAGGCTCCCGCGTGGCTTCGAGCCCACCCCATCAGCCTGCAGGAAAGGACTGAGAACACAGGAACCCGGCTCTCCTGGACCACTCAGCAGGCACAGGTTTACTGCTCACACCAGGTACACAATCTCCTCCCCAAAAGCTTTCTTGCCATTAAGGGCTCCTGCCGTCAATGCAGGAGCTGGTGGTGGGATGAGGACCAGCAGCCACAGCCTCCGAGTGGGCATTCTCTGCCCTCATGCACCCCACAGACCACAGTGAGGCAGGGCACTCACAACAGCCCACCTCCACCGCGCAGAGAAAGGAAGGAGGCGGAGCAGGCCCTGCAGGGAGGCCCCATGGGGTCGTACCACCCCGTGCAGCCCCATGGTCGGGCATCTGCCACACACCTCTTACCTTCCCCTGTTCCAGCCTCAACTCAACTCTCTGTGTTCCAGAGATCCAGGTTGGTTAGGTATATTTTCTAACTTCCTTGGTATCGCAGGGGACACCCTTACTGCATGTTTTGCTACTGTGCAAAACTAGTTGCCATTTTTCTGGCCTCTTGTGTCAGCTTTTTTGGTGCCTCCTGCCCAACCTTGAAACTTTTGCCATATATTTTAGCATTTTGCTTCTGGAGGGTCTCGAGTCTGAACCAATTTCTGTTAGCCACTATTTGCTGTGTCAGTGACCTACTTGAACATTTTGGTGCTCTCAGCCCACTCTGTTGTACTTCTGGTGCCGAGTGCCGTGGGCCCGGCAGCTCTCGGCCTCTCCAGGCTCCAGGTCACCTGGCTGGAATCCGTCCGTGGAGCCGATGCTGCAGAGAACCAGGGGCCTGCATGGCTCCTCTGCAACTCTGCCCTGCTGGGCATTTGTCAGGGCTGTGCGCGGCCTCCGGGCATCAGCGAGGTGCATGCTGTTCTCCAGCACCACATCCTGGGGCTGCAGCTCCCTGGGGCAGTGCTGTGAGTTCAGGCAGCCGTCCTGTGGCTTGAGTGCCTTCATCTATTCCTTCCCGATGTGTCCAAATGGTTTGGAAGTTTTTCTGCAACATTTTTCCTTCACCCTTCCTCCTTGTTCCTTATTTCTTTTCTCCTTCACAGGCACACAAAAAAAGAAAAATATGTGTTTTTTTGGCACGTAGTTGGTTATGTTTTAAATGAGAAATGTAGAATTAAGTCCAAACCACTCCCTGACCACATTGCCCCAGTGCCTAGCTCTGACGGTCAGCTCCTCATCTCCCACACCCTCCTCTCCTTCCACCCCTGACCCGTAGAGCTCCCTTTGGCCTCATATAAGTGAGATCATGCAGTATTTGTCCTTCTGTATCACTTACTTCACTTAGCATTCAGGTTCGTCCACGTTGTGCCAAATTGGCAGGATTTCCTTCCTTTCTACGGGTGAATAATATTCCATGTGTGTGTGTGTGTGTGTGTGTATGAAACATGTTTTCTTTATCCATTCATCCATTGTGGACACTTAGGTTTTTTCTGTGTCTTGGCTACTGTGGATAAGGTTGCAGTGAACATGGCCGCCCAGATATCTGCTTGAGATTCTGATTCCATTTCCTTCGAATATAGACCCAGAAGTGGGATTTTCTCCGTCATATGGTAGATCTATTTTTAAGTTTTGAGCAAGTTCCGTATTGCTTTCCATGTGGCTGTACTAATTTGCACCCCCACAGCATGCTAGGGTTCCCTTTTCTTCACATCCTCCTCAACACTTGTTATCTGTTGTCTTTTTTATAGCAGCCATTCTAACAGGTGTGAGGCCGTATCTCATTGTATTTCTGACGTGCATTTGATGATTAATGATGCTAAGCACCTTTTCGTGAACCTTGGAGCCAATTGCACGTCTTCTTTGGGAAAATGTCTATTTGGATCCTTTGTCTATTTTTTGGTCAGGATATTAATGTTTTTGCTGTTGATTTGTATGAGTTCCTTACACATGTTCGATATTAACCCCTTATCAGGTATATGGTTTGCAAGTATTTTGAGTCTGTCTTCATTTTGTTGTTTGTTTCCTTTGCTGTGCGGAAGCTTTTTAATTTGATATGGTTCCACTTGTTCATTTTTTGCTTTTGTTACCTGTGCTTTTGGTATCATTGTCAAGACCAGCATCAAGGAGCTTTTCCCTGTGTTTTCTCCCAGAAGTTTTACAGTTTCAAGTCTTAATTTAAGTCTTTAATCAATTTCAAATCAATTTCTGTATATGGTGTAGGGTAGAGTCCACTTTCATTCTTCTGTATGTGGTTATCCAGCTTCCCCAACACCACTTATCGAAGAGACTATCCTTTCCCCACTGTGTATTCTTGGCATTCTTATTAAATATTAGTTGACTGTAACATGTATGGGTTTATTTCTGGGCTCTTCAGTCTTCTGTTCAATTGGTCTGTATATCTGTTTTTATGCCAGTCATACTCTTTTGATTGCTATAGATGTGTAATATAGTTTGACATCAGGAAGTGTCATGCCTCCAGCTTTTTCCTTCTTACTCAATGTTGATTTGGCTATGTAGGGTCTTCTGTGGTTCCATATAAATTAGAATTGTTTTTTCTATTTCTATGAGGAATGCAGTTGGAATTTTTTTTTTTCTATTTCTATGAAGAATGTCATTGGAATTTTGATAGGGATTGCGTTGAATCTGTAGACTGCTTTGGGTAGTTATGGACACTGTAGCAATATTAATTCCTCCAAACCATGAACATGGGATATCTTTCCATTTAGTTGTTCTTCTTTGATTTCTTCATTCATATCTTACTGTCTCCAGTGTACAGATCTTGAAACCTCTTTGGTTAAATTTATTCCTATTTTATTCTTTTTGATGCTGTTATAGATGGGATTGTTTTCTTTCTTTTTCGGATAGTACATTGTTAGCATATTGAAATAAAACTGATTTGTTTTGTATGTGCTCTGATTTTGTATCCTACAAATTTACTGAATTTGTTTATTAGTGTTAGCAGAGTTTTGGTAGAGTCTTTAGGGTTTTCTATATATGAGATCACATCATCTGCAAACAAATAGAGTTTAACTTCATCCTTTCCAATTTGGACATTTTTAATGTTTGTTGTTGTTGTCTAATTGCTCTATCTAGTACTTCTGGTACTATGTTGAATAGAAGTGGTGAGAGTGAGTGTCCTTGGCTTGTTCCTGATCTTAGAAGAAAAGCTTTCAGCTTTTCCCTATAGAGTGTAATGTTAGCTGTGGGCCTTGTTATATATGGTCTTTATTATGTTGTGGTACATTTATTCTATACCTTATTTGTTGAGAGCTTTTAATTATGAAAGGATGTTGAATTTTCTCAAATGCCTTTTCTGCATTCATTGAGATGATCCTATGATTTTTATCCTTTATTCTGTTAAGGCAGTGTATCACATTTATTGATTTGTGTATATTGAACCTGTCCTTGGATTCAGGAATAATTCCTACTTAATCATGGTATATGATCCTTTTGATGTGCTGCTGAATTCAGTTTGCTAGTATTTTGTAGAGCATTTTTGCATCTATGTTCATCAGGGATATTGGCCTGAAATTAGTTATTTCTTTCTTCCTTTCCTTCTTCTTTTTCTCTTTCTTTCTTTCTCTCTTTCCTCTTCCCTTTGTTTCTTTTTTTTTTTTTGTAGTGTCCTTGTCTGGCTTTGGTATGAAGGGTAACACTGGCTTTATAAAACAAGTTCATTTTTTGCAAAAGTTTGAAGTTTTGCAAAAGTTCCAGGATTGCCATTCTTTAAATGTTTGGTAGAATTTACATGTGAAGCCATTGGTCCTGAGACTTTCTTTGTTGGAAGGTTTTTGATTAGTGCTTCAATCTTCTTACTTCTTATTGGTCTGTTCAGATTTTCTGTTTTTTCTTGATTCAGTCTTGGTAGTTTGTATGTTTCTAGGAATTTACCAGCTTCTTCTAGGCTATCAATTTGTAGGCATGTAATTGTTCACAGTAGCCTCTTATGATATCAGTTGTAATGTCTTCTTTTTCATTATACTTTTATTTATGTGAGTCCTCTCTCTTTTTTTTTTCTTGGTAAGTCTAGATAAAGTTCCATTAATTTTGTTCCTCTTTTCAAAACCAACTCTTAGTTTTGTTGATCTCTTCAGCTGTCTTTCTACTCTCTGTTTCATTTCTTTCTGCCATATTTTTTTCCTTCTGTCAACTTTGGGCTTAGCGGGCTCTTCTATTTCCTTGAGGTATAAAGTTAGGTTGTTTATTTGAGCTCTTTCTTCTTTTTTACAGTTTTGTTTTATTTTTAATTAGCAAATAATCATTGTATGTATGTATGGGGCACAATGTGGTTTCAATTCATGTTTACACTGTAGTGTGATCCAATCAGGCTAATGATTTTGAGGTAGGTATTTGTCACTAGCAACTTCCCTCTTAAAACTGCTTTTGCTGTGTCCCATAAATTTTGGTGTGTTGTGTTTCCATTTTTGTCTGTCTCAAGATACTTTCTGATTTCCATTTTATTTCTTTTATGACACATTGGTTGTTCAAGAGCATGTTGCGGCCGGGTGAGATGGCTCACACCTGTAATCCCAGCACTTCGGGAGGCCGGGGTGGGCGGATCACGAGGTCAGGACTTCAAGACCATCCTGGCCAACACGGTGAAACCCTGTCTCCACTAAAAATACAAAAATTAGTCAGGTGTGGTGGTGCTTGCCTGTAGTCCCAGCTACTCGAGAGGCTGAGGCAGGAGAATTGCTTGAACCTGGGAGGCAGAGGCTGCAGTGAGCCGAGATTGCGCCACTGCACTCCAGCCTGGGTGACAGAGCAAGACTCCATCTCAAAAAAAAAAAAAAATGTTGTTTAATTTTACATATTTATCAGTTTCCCTATTTTCCTTCTGTTACGAATTTCTAGTTTCATACCATTGTGTTTGGAAAATATACTTATTATTTACATCTTCTAAAATTTGTTAAGTTCAAGCATGTTGGCTCATGCTTATAATCTTAGTGCTTTAGGAGGTTGAGGCAGGAGGATCACTTGAGACCAGAAGTTCAAGACCAGCTTGGGCAACGCAGCAAGACTTCCATCTCTGCAANTAGTCCCAGCTACTCGAGAGGCTGAGGCAGGAGAATTGCTTGAACCTGGGAGGCAGAGGCTGCAGTGAGCCGAGATTGCGCCACTGCACTCCAGCCTGGGTGACAGAGCAAGACTCCATCTCAAAAAAAAAAAAAAATGTTGTTTAATTTTTACATATTTATCAGTTTCCCTATTTTCCTTCTGTTACGAATTTCTAGTTTCATACCATTGTGTTTGGAAAATATACTTATTATTTACATCTTCTAAAATTTGTTAAGTTCAAGCATGTTGGCTCATGCTTATAATCTTAGTGCTTTAGGAGGTTGAGGCAGGAGGATCACTTGAGACCAGAAGTTCAAGACCAGCTTGGGCAACGCAGCAAGACTTCCATCTCTGCAAAAAAAAAAAAAAAAAAAAAAAAAAATTAGCTGGACATGGTGGTGCATACTTGTAGTCCTAGTTACCCAGGAGGCTGGGGCAGGGGGATTGCTTAAGTCCAGGAGTTCAAGGCTGCAGGGAGCTTTGATGGGACCACTGCACTCCAGCCTGGGTGACAGAGGGAGACTGTCTCTAAGACAACATTTTTTTTTAAAACAAATAAAATTTGTTAAGACTTGTTTGTGACCTAATATGTAATATATCCTGAAGAATTTTTTGGGTATGCTAGAGAAGAATGTCTATTTTTCGCTTTTGGGTGGAAAGTCAGGTCTATCTCTGTTAGGTCCACTTGGCGTACAGTGCTGTTCAAGTCTGCTGTTTCCTGTCTGGATGTTCTATCCATTATCTTAAATGGGACATTGAAGTCCCCTATTACATTGCATTGCTGTCAGTTTCTCCCTTTAGCTCTGTGAATACTGCTATGTATAGTTAGGTGCTCTGGTTTTGGGTGTGTACTTATTTATAACTGTGATAGGTCCCTGTTGAATTGACCCTTTTATCAGTGGAAGGGGGAGGGTAATGGCCTTCTTTGTCTCTAGAGACAGTTTTTGACTTAAAGTCTATTTTGTCTGATACAACTTTAGCTATCCCTGCTGTCTTTGTTACGATTTCCATGCAAATGGTAACCAAAAGAAGGTTCGTCTTTCTATCTGCTCAGTATCCCACCTATCTGGAATTTACCTGATGGCTAGCTGTAAACCTGTGTGACCATGGAGGGGCGATGCATGAAGATCAGAGATCCCCTAGATAATTTCCTTGGGGGCTACCCCCAAAATCTTTCCTTTCTTCTCCCAAGAAGCGATGCTGGCCTGCTGTTTTGCAGGCTCTGTTCTTGCACTTTCTGCTCCTCCTTCGCTCAGCAGGTATTGCTTGCCCTGCAGAGCACTGAAGAAACCAAGAGAGGCTCACCACGCTCACAGGAGCTCGCAGCCAGACTCCTGGCGAAGAAATCTGGGGGCACAGAGCGTGTGCTCGACTGGAGAGGAGTGTGGTGGTAGAACGGTGGCTGGCTCTGTGAGGCGGTGCCTGGGAAGCTAGGTGGTGCGTTCTGTGCCTGGGAAGTGGTTTGGGTGTAGGAAGAGGTGTGCTGTATTTCCCAGAGCATGGGCAGGAAGAGAACCTTTATACAGTCCTTTAAGTCAGTGGCCCCTAGCCTTTTTGGCACCAGGGACCAGTTTCCTGGAAGACAATTTTTCCATGGACCGTGGGGTAGGACATCATTTTGGGATGAAACTGTTCCACCTCAGATCATCGGGCTTTAGTTAGATTCTCATAAGGAGTGTGCAGCATAGATCCCTCCTGTGTGCAGTTCACAGTAAGGTTCATGCTCCTATGAGAATCTGATGCTGCCGCTGACCTGACAGGAGGCAGAGCCCAGGTGGTCATGCTGACTTGCCCAGCTCACCTCCCACTGTGCGGCCCTGGTACTAGTCCGTGGCGGGGTTAGGGGACTTGGGGACCCCTGTTTTAAGGCATCTTTTAAGACTTTTTATTATTTTTACTCTTTAGGCCCATTTATCAGAATTTTTTTTATTTCTAATAGCTGAAAATTCTGTTTCTTAAGCATAATTTAGGAATGTCCATCATTATATCTGAAGTAATGAACTCATCTTCTTCTAGAGCCATGTAGTTGAAAAAGTTTTATTCCACGTCCTAGAGGCTGATCATCAGCGTGCTTTTCCATTTTTTAAATGGCAAGTGACGGTTTCTCCTCCCACATGGTGTGTGGGGCCCCTGAGCTGGTGGAAGAGGGTGGGTTTCTGAGCAGGGACAGCTGCATCCACATGTCCTAAGCACTGTGGGCCACAGAGATGCTCATGTGTGGATCACTTGCAAGCCGGTGTGTGTGACGAGGGAGGGGAGAAAGGTGTTGATGGTGGCAGTGGGTGGAGTGAACTTAGCGCGGGTGCTGGGGTGCCCGTGAGACCACGATGAGCCTGGCTGTCCTGAGAGGGCCGTGGCTGTCTGCCTTGTCGTTTACTCATTTGTGTGTTAGTCTGCTAGGACTCGATTTCATGATGTCCACGGACCTCCTCCAGAGCTGAGGGCTCCTTGAGGTATGGAGTGCAGTTTTCTGATTTTACAGATGAGCAAACAAGGCCCCGCGAGGAGAGAGGAGGTGCTCTGGAGTAAGAAAGTGCTGGTCTGCATCCTGGGTGTGCGTGTCCTTTGTTTTCTGACACAGGGACAATCACTCGGTGTTGCTGAGACTGTTTCCTCCTCTGCACCGTGGGTTATCATAGTTCTATGTCATGCAGTCGCTGTGAAAGGTGCAGATGGTGTGTGCAGAGCACTTAATCCAGGGCCAGGTGCACAGCAGTAGGTGCTCAATAACAATTAGTTATTTTTGCTGCTATCCAATCCTGCTGACCAGTGGCCGGCAGTCATGGCTCTTCACTCTTCTTTGGTTTTTGTTTGAGATGGTGTCTTGCTCTGTTGCCGAGGCTGGAATGCAGTGGTGCGATCTTTCCTCTCTGCAGCCTCTGCCTCCCGGGCTCAAGCAATTCTCCCACCTCAGCCTCCCGAGTCACTGGGACTATAGGTGTGTGCCACCACGCCTGGCTATTTTTTTTTTTTTTTTTAACTTTTAGTAGAGATGTGGTCTTGTGATGTTGGCCAGGCTGGTCTTGAACACCTGACCTCAAGTGATCCGCCTGTCTTGGCCTCCCAAAGTGCTGGGATTACAGGTGTAAGCTACCGTTCCAGGCTGGCATTTTATTCTTTACTGGAAGTCTCTTTTCCGTGCAAAGTTAGCCCAAAGGTTAAGCCAGAAGAAAGGAATGTGTCACGGAGTGAGATCACAGGGCTGGCTTGGAGCAGACTTCATCCCTATCTGCTCTGTCCCCACAGTGACTTCCTCCTGTCATCCAGGGGCTGTATTTGCATGCTGTCACATCCTGTTCTACTCATGAAGACTTAATTAAGTGCCAAAAAAGAGACATACCGAAGTGGGAAGTGTCTTCGCCTTGCGCTGTGTAGGGCAGAGGGCAGCCTGGCTCTGGCGCCTGCTCACCATGTCCAGCTGGTGAACATCCACTCTTGGTGCCATGGCTGTCAAGTCGGGGATGAATGCCTGCCCTGCCTGCTTCCTGGGGCCACCCTCGGCATCGGATAAGGAAATACCCTTAAAATGGGTCCTAAACTGGCCGGGCGCAGTGGCTCATGCCTGTAATCCCAGCACTGTGGGAGGCCGAGGTGGGTGGGTCACCTGAGGTCAGGAGTTGGAGACCAGCCTGGCCAACATGGTGAAGCCCCGTCTCTACTAAACATATAAAAACTAGCTGGGTGTGGCAGCGTGCACCTGTAATCCCAGCTGCTTGGGAGGCTGAGGCAGGAGAATTGCTTGAACCCAGGAGACAGAGGTTGCAGTGAGCTGACACAGTGCCACTGCACTCCAGCCTCGGCAACAGAGTGAGACTCCGTCTTGAAAAAAAGATCCTAAACTGAGACTGAAAAGCAGAGAACGAACAGAAGGAATTATTAGAGTTTGTTAGCAACTTACTGGATTTTAGGTATTTACATTTAAAACAAAACAACTCTTAAAAACTGAAACTGTGAAAAGCCAACACCTAGTATCACATTTCTTGAAAAAAGAACTTTGAATGTAGTAGTACACATTATAAATGAAATAATTTTAGTCAGAATTTGAGTTTCAGGTAATAACTGGTAAAGGGAGTCAGGTTCTGTGAGATGGAAGGCGTGAAAAAATGGAGTGAAAGTCCTTTTAGGGGATTAAGAAATGAATAATGCATGCTAGCATTTAATTTTCTGCTTGTTCTTGTTGCATTCTTTTTGTATTTTTTTTTAAAGAAATTTATTGAGGTATAATTTAAATACCACAGTTTCACCCTTTGGAAATGTACGATTAAATTATTTTTACCAGATTTAGAGTTCTGCAACCATTACAAGTTCTAGAACATTTCATCACCCCATAAGGATCCCTGGGACCTGTTTCTAGTCAACCTTTGTTGCTTTTCCCAGTCTTGGGTAGCCCTGATCTTTCTGTTTCTCTAAATTTACTTTTTCTGGAATGTTCATATAGATGGACCGACCCCGTCTTTTGCGTCTGGCTTCTTTCCCCAGCATCACTTCTGAGCATTCATCCATGTACGAGCTGTGCCACATTTTCTCTATCCCTTCACCACAGATGGACATTTGGAATGTTTCCAGTTTTCGCCTCCTTTGTATAATGTTGTTATGAGCATCAGTGCTTTGTGTGGACATGTGTTTTCATTTCTGTTGGGTGGATTCCTAGTAGAATTGCTGGGTCATATGGTAAATTTATGTTTAACTTCATAAGAAACTGCCAAACTGCTTTCCACAGTGGCTAGCCCATTTTACATTCCCACTAGCAATGTATAAGGGCTCCAATTCTCCACATCTTGGCCTTTTCCCATATTTTGTCTTAGAAATTCCACTTCGATTTGAATTCTAATCAAATAGAAAAGATGCTTTTGTGATAACACAGAAGTCTCAATTTGATGAAGTGTTGGACTGTGTACCTTTGGTTTAATAGCAGCCTAGTAATTGGGAGGAATTGATTTATGTTGCTGAACGAATGGGCCAGTTGCCGAGGGAGCATATGGCAAATAATTAATGACAGTTTGCTATGGCCTTTCTTAGAGAACATACTCTATCCGGCCTTCCCCTGCTTTATCAGGGTCATCTAATGATTTAGCAAATGCAAGCAGCTTCCCTAAGAAGGCAGGTTGGTGGTAGCTGTATGTGTCTGTGGGTGTCCAGGCCTGAAGCATCAAGACCCGTGACTTATCATTTGAATAGATGTGTACACAGTGGCAGATACAGGCCCTCACGTCCACACAGGCCTTCATGTGTGCTACTCCTTCGCGGACTGGAACGCAGTAATTTCCTGTGCTTCTTTCCAGGTCGTGCACAGAACTCTGGCGGCCATGCTGGGTTCCCTGGCGGCACTGGCAGCGCTGGCTGTGATTGGCGACGTAAGTTGTCACAGTCCCAATCCCTGGCTCACCACTCAGTGGAACGTCAGCTCAAAGACGTTCCAGGATTCAGGCTTTCGCTGTTTTTTTCACTATCTTATATGCCACATCCATGTTTTTGCCCAGGAACCAGGCTAGAGGTATGAACTAACAAGCTACAGCATTGAAGAGTATTTTTCATAGGTTTTGTCACACACTCACATCCCAGTGGTGTGACTCCTCACCGTGCCTGAGGAAAGGCTCCTCATGGGCATGTTTGCCTAGGGCTGAGGAGCTGGGCTGTGGTGGGGCTGGATCTGGGTGTTGGAACTAGAGGGGACCATCCTAGCTGGTGCAGAAAGGTGGGAGTCAGTTGGGTCAGGGTCTGTCCTGCAGAGATCAGGAGGCCCCTGGAGAGGTGTGTTTGGGGATGACAGTGTCCTGTTTGGATCTGAGCAGGGCCTCTCTGGCAGGGACATGGGGAACAAATGTAGGGAAACAACAGAGACCAGTGGCCACTGGGGATTGAGGCCCAGAGTTGTCTGAGAGGCAGTGCTGGAACCCAGCTGAGAGTGGGACAGGTGGCCATGCCAGTTCCCGTCATCTGGCCTCAGGCACGGCGCTGCGGAGAGCACATACAGACGCCACTGGGAATGCAACCAGGGCCAGTCCTGCATGTGGGAGCTGCCAGAGGCAGGGGCTAGAAAAAATTTATCACTAAATGCATAGGTTTGACATTATAGATGTCCTGGGTCAAGACTGTTTTTCAGCAACGATATAATCCAACTTCAAAGGCAAGTGGATGGTGAGATTTCCAACCCTGGTCCACCCACTGAGTGGGTCTGCAGCAGGGGGCAGCGCGTCGTTAGGCTCATCACTGGGATGGTGGCGCACGGATTAATTGGCAAATTTGTGCTTTGATTGCAGAGACCCAGCCTGACCCATGTGGTGGAGTGGATTGATTTTGAGACGCTGGCCCTGCTGTTTGGCATGGTAATCACAGCCCTCCCCGTGGGACTGGGCTCCACGCCTGCGGGAACCGGGCCTTCTCTGGCCTCCACTGCTGAGGATCCTTCATTCTGTTAAAGACACAGTGCCTAGGGCTTGACTGAGAAGTGTCAGTGCCGCTTATCGGGAGAACCTGCTCCCGATGTTTAACGTGGGTTCTTTTCTATTTCCTGAGTGTCTCGGCTGGGTTGAGAAATAAAGGGAGAGAGCACGAGAGAGAGAAATTTAAAGCTGGGTGTCCGGGGGAGACATCACATGTCGGCAGGATCCGTGATGATCCCCGAGCCGTAAAACCAACAAGTTTTTATTAGTGATTTTCAAAAGGGGAGGGAGTGCACGAATAGGGCGTGGGTCACAGAGATCACTTGCTTCACAAGGTAATACAATATCACAAAGCAAATGGAGGCAGGGGAGATCACAGGACCACCGGATGAGGAGAGATTAAAATTGCTAATGAAGTTTCGGCATGCATTGTCATTGATAACATCTTATCAGGAAACAGGGTTTGAGAGCAGTAACCTGTCTGACCACAATTTATTAGGTGGGAATTTTCCCATCCTCGTAAGCCTGGGAGCACTGTAGGAGGCCGGGGCTTATTTCATCCCCTCGGCTTCGACCATAAAAGAGGGGACGCCTTAAAAAGGGGCCGTCTATAGGCCTACCTTCAGGGCGTATTCTCTTTCTCAGGGATGTTCCTGAGAACAAGAATTCAGCGATATTTCTCTTATTAGCTTATGAAAGGGGGAATATAGCTCTGTTCCGTCTAGCTCACCGGCGGCCAGTTCAAAGTTATCTCTCTTGTTCCCTGAACATCGCTGTTATCCTGTTCTTTTTTAAAGATGCCCAGATTTCATGTTGTTCAAACACACATGCTCTACAAACAATTTGTGCAGTTGATGCAATCACAGGGTCCTGAGGCGACATTTATCCTCCTCAGTTTACAAAGAAGATGACGGGATTAAAAGATTAAAGTAAAGCCAGGCATAGGAAAACACAAGGATATTCACTGGGGAAGTGATAAGTGTCCATAAAATCTTCACAATTTATGTTCAGAGCTGATTACAGTAAAGACAGGTGTAAGAAATTATAAAAGTATTAATTTGGGGAACTAATAAATGTCCATGAAATCTTCACAATTTATGTTCTTCTGCCACGGCTTCAGCCAGTCCCTCTGTTCGGGGTCCCTGACTTCCCGCAACAGCGGGTCTCCCGAATCTCTCCAGAGGAGGAACGGAATGGGGCTATGGTTCGTTAGCGGGAGAATTCCAGCCCAAGGCATGTCTGAGGATGAAATCATATTGCCATTTAGAAAAGCTAGCAATTCTTTTGAGTTACTGCCCTTAAAAAAAATGGACTATCCCAAATAAATAAACCATGTAGGCGTTTCAGTGGGAGAGAGAGTACCTTTCATTATGTGAGTAAAGGAAGGTGTCACTCCTATGCAGTAGTTTGGGTATTTGCTAATTGATCATGTTACCCAGTGGCCACTCTGTGCTGTGAGGAATGCCACCCGCGCCACCTGCAGGAACTCGAAATGCCCAAGCAGGCTAGTGTGGGACACAAGTCATGACCCAGCTTAACGAGAACCAGTGGAGCCTGGCCGGGGCCTGGCAGCAGGGGCAGCCCACGTGTTCCTGAGCAGACTCCAAACAGTCCAGTGGTCTGCAGGAGGGCTCTTCCTCTCTGGGCTAGAAGACTTGCTGTGTGTACAGCTGGGCACTATAGATCCTCATTTTCCTTGCTAACGTTTCATCCCTCCCAAGGCTGGCCAGCATAACAGAAGGCCCAGCTACGTTAGGCTTCCATGTGACTTGACCGGAAACTGTGCCGCCATCCTCTGTGGGCAGCGCTCAGGGAGGCAGGCGAGTGTTCTAGCCCTGGCTTCACAGAGTAACTCATATTTGTGTCGGGCCTGAGACATATACAGGGTTTGGGCATCTGGATAGAAGAGAGGAAATGTGCCAGATATCCCTGAGATATGCCTGTTTTAAAAAAGGAATGCTGTATTAGTTTGCTAGGACTATGTAGCAAAGTACCACAGACCGTGTGGCTTAAATAATATAAATGTATTTCCTCGCAGCTCTGGAGGCTGGAAGTCCGAGATCATGGTGTGGGCAGGGTTGGTTTCTCCTAAGCCTCTCTTCCTGGGCTTGTAGATGGCACCTTCTCCCTGCGTTTTCACTTTGTCTTCCCCGTGTGTCTGAGTCCTGAGACCCTCCTCCTATAAGGACACCAGCCACACTGCATCAGGGCTCACCCTGACGACCTCATTTTAACTTAATTACCTCCTTCAATGCTGTCACTCCAAATTGTCATGTTCCCAGGTACTGGGGGCAGGACGTGAACATATGAATTTTGAGGGACATAGGTCAGCCTATAAAAATGGCTTTGGCGTTTTTTTCTCATTGGAATTCAGTTCGCGAGCACTTGCAGGTTCTGCAATTCTGGAACTGCAGGGTGCAGGGTCATTACAACCAGGTCCCTGCCTTTTCTCCCCCATTTCCTGGCAGCCGACCACCCACAGGGCCATTTACCCCCATCCCTGAGTTCCAGTCTCCCATGGTGGTTCTGTCAGCAAATGTGTAAACGCCACACGGGTCTGCACACGCCTGTCTCCTCGTGCATGTCCATTGGTGTGCGAAGCCCCATGTTCCACCGTCAGCTCTCAGTGGCCTTTTGGGTGAGGATGAACATTGATGGTCACTCTGGACACGATGGATATTTACACTGGGTCTAAATTGACTGGGGACATTTTTGTTTTCTATAATGTATTTAAGAGACAGTAGTGTCTACTGGGACTCTTGTTTACCGAGTATTGTAATTTGAATAATTATATTGCATTTTCACAACCTGATGAAGTATAGAACATTCAGAGGTAAGGTGAGAAAACTGATGGACAGAAAGGTTAATTCATATTTTTCTTCAAGTTCGGACTTTTTTTTTCTCTCTTTTTTTTTTTTTGAGACAGAATCTTATTCTGTTGCCCAGGCTGGAGTGCAGTGGCGCGATCTCGGCTCACTACAAGCTCCGCCTCCTGGATTCACACCATTCTCCTGCCTCAGTCTCCCAAGTAGGTGAGACTACAGGTGCTCACCACCATCCCCAGCTTTTTGTACTTTTTTTTAGTAGAGACAAGGTTTCACCACTGTGTTAGCCAGGATGGTCGCGATCTCCTGACCGCGTGATCTGCCTGCCTCGGCCTCCCAAAGTGCTGGGATTGCGGGCGTGAGTCACTGCGCCCGGCCTCAAGTTCGGACTATTTTTAAGTGGCAGAATCAGGATCTGAACTTGCATCTTCTCATTCCAAGTTCAACACTTGGTGACTGCCATCTAAGAGGTGAAGCAGAGGAACTTCCAGAACATTCACTAGTTGCAGTGCAGAAGGCCACGTGCCGGCCCCCGCCCCGCTTCTACCTTTGTGGCTGAGAGCAAGCCCCCTTGCACTCCGATCCCATTTCCTGGTCTATAAAACAGAGGGTGAAAATAACACCTTTTTTTTTTTTTTTTGAGGCTCAGATGGGATGGTAATGTGCCTTGAGGACCAATCGCCAGACACACATGTAGGCACAAAACCGCTAGCAAGAGGCTCCATTCGAGGAGTGAGTGTACTGTTCCAGGAAGCGATGGTGTTTCTGAGTGTACCAGGAAGTGAGTGTACCAGGAAGTGGGTGTACTATTCCAGGAAGCGACGGTGTTTCTGAGTGTACCAGGAAGTGAGTGTACCAGGAAGTGAGTGTACTATTCCAGGAAGCGACAGTGTTTGCATCTCAGAGTGGGGAGTCTGGTGATGTGGTGGCTTTCAGAGGCCACAGCTCAAATGTGTAACGGATCATGCTGATGTCGTTTTAATATGATGTCCTGCTAAAAGGTTATCCTTGTTTTCTTCTTCTCTTTTCCCCATAGATGATCTTAGTAGCCATATTTTCAGAAACGGGATTTTTCGATTACTGTGCTGTAAAGGTAGGTATGATGTTGCATTTAATAATTCCATACTGATTAATTTATATCTGTATTTTTCTGACGTTATATATTTAGGAAACAAACATTTAAACATTCCATCCTTCTTTTAAAGGTTACTTCTGCAGGGCAGGGTATGCTGGCTGTGTTAAGTTGTATGGCTCTGAGCGGCACTTTCAGCTGCTCAGTAAATAAATGAAGAAGGAGGTCAAGTAAAAGGGTACTCAGGTTGAATGTTTGTGTATTGTTTAAATTGTCTGGTGAGAGCTACACATCAAAAATTGTTTTGCATATTAGAGTATCCCAATATTTCAAGCCATTAGCTTCTGATTACTTTGCTTTTTGGTGAAATAATTTCCATGATTACTTCCTAAATATTGAATATATACACATTTATGTTTTTAACTGGAACCTTGGGGAGGTTCACCAGTCAGCTGTAGCCTCCAGGGTTTGTACCTGACCTGTCATTCAGTGTTGGCAAGAGGAGAGCTCATCATGTACCATGCCCTGCTAATGCAGTCTAGTGCTGTGCTTGAATATGTATATTTTTTGAAACTGAAAAGGTCTTTTTAAAAATTACTCAACAGGCCGGGCACAGTGGCTCACGCCTGTGATCCTAGCACTTTGGGAGGCTGAGGTGGGCGGATCACGAGAGATTGAGACCATCTTGGTGAACATGGTGAAACCTCGTCTCTAGTAAAAATAAAAAAATTAGCTGGACATGGTGGCATGCACCTGTGGTCCCAGCTACTCGGGAAGCTGAGGCGAGAGAATTGCTTGAACCCCAGGTGTGGAGGCTGCAGTGAGCCAAGATCACACCACTGAACTCAGATTGAGACTCTATCTCAAAAAAAAAAAAAAAAAAAAATTACTCAGCAAAGCCCTTTGCAAACTCTGAATGATAGAACTGTGCTGTGATTTTTGTCATCTTTGTGCCCCATCTTATACATGCCAGGTAGATATTTGGTGTATTACTCCTTACTCTTAAAAGTATCCCTTAGTTCCCTAGAGATCAGCAGACACTAGGCTCACATGGATCCCAAATGTCAAAGACCAGGTTATCTAACCAGAATACCGATGGCATTACGGGGACTGAGGGTCATCACCTTGTGACACATTACCCATCACAGGGGCTGTGTGAAGGAGGAGGATCAGAGGGTGACAGTGCTGGCTAGGGACGATGTAGAATGTTTGGAACTTCGGTGGCCAGCACTGTCTCATCTCAGCCCCCCGAGGACTCCGTGGGTCTATGTCTTAACCTATGGGGCAATGTTAGTTTGGCTCCCTGTTCTTAAAGTCACTAATGAAAGGCTGCCTCTGTTCTATGAGCCTGCTGACTCTGGCTTGTACTCTGTGTGTGTGCGGCCAGGCATACCGGCTCTCCCGGGGACGGGTGTGGGCCATGATCATCATGCTGTGTCTCATCGCGGCCGTCCTCTCTGCCTTCTTGGACAACGTCACCACCATGCTCCTCTTCACACCCGTGACCATAAGGTATGCAAAGCGCCTCTGCTGTGGGGGTTGTGGCCAGGCTCTGGCTGCACGGCCTGGCTTCAGGCTCCATTCTCAGGTGCATGAAAAGGTGGGCGGTTGAGCCCACAGCTCAGTGCATTCCAGTCCAGCACGTGTCTGCTTTGTGTGACTGCAGTACATGCTACAAGCAGTGGGGCCTCAGAAGCTGGTGGCAGAAATGTCTGCAGGAGGTGGAAGACATAGGCTTTGCTTTCCTGGAGATTGTAGTCTCATGGGGAGACACGTGGACAAGAATGGCTCAGCCCTGGTGAAACTCCGTCTCTACTAAGAATCCAAAAATTAGTTGAGTGTGGCGGCATGTGCCTGTAATCCCAGCTACTCAGGAGGCTGAGGCAGGATAATCCCTTGAACCTGGGAGGCATAGGTTGCAGTGAGCCAAGATTGTGCCACTGCACTCCAACCTGGGCAACAGAGCGAGACTGCGTCTCAAAAAAAAAAAAAAAAAAAAAAGAACAGCTCACCCCAGACCACCAGGTACCAGGAATCCCTGTCCCTGTTCTTCTCCATCACCATCTGCCACCTGGGCTGGCTTGGCAGGTCACACACATGCCGAGGGCTCACAGGGTCATGTAGCTGGGGGGAGGTGGAACAGCCACTGCAAGGTTCCTCATCAGAGGCTTGGAGGGTCGCAGGACCAACGGGGCTCAGCAGAACCAAGGTTCAGTCTGGCAAAGCTTTACAGGGCAACTCTGGGAAAGAGAAGTTCAGTTCAGTTCAACTCCACTCCGTTCTGCTCCACTCCACTCCGCTCCACTCAGTTCCACTCCACTCCATTCAGTTCCACTCAATTCAATTCTGTTTCTTTCTTTCTTTTTTTTTTTTTTTTTTTTTTTTTTTTTTTTTTTTTTGAGACGGAGTCTCGCTCTGTCGCCCAGGCTGGAGTGCAGTGGCCGGATCTCAGCTCACTGCAAGCTCCGCCTCCCGGGTTCACGCCATTCTCCTGCCTCAGCCTCCCGAGTAGCTGGGACTACAGGCGCCCGCCACCTCGCCCGGCTAGTTTTTTGTATTTTTTAGTAGAGACGGGGTTTCACCATGTTAGCCAGGATGGTCTCGATCTCCTGACCTCGTGATCCACCCGCCTCAGCCTCCCAAAGTGCTGGGATTACAGGCTTGAGCCACCGCGCCCGGCCTAAATTCTGTTTCTTTTAATTTCGTCCACTTTAATCGTCCACCATTTACTGGGGGCCATAGGCCTGTTTGCTGAGAATCTTCTGAAGCGTGAGCTGTGGTCCTGGTCCTCGTGTGGGCCCCTTCTGAAGGTACGGACCAGTGTGTTTCCATCTGTGTGCTATTTTAAATATGACTCCCCAGCATGTCAGCCTTGGGGCTGGCCCTGAGGACACAGAGGGTGAGAAGGCGAGAGAGGGGCCCTCAGGGAGTCACCCTCCGGTCCTGCTTGTAATAGGGTGTCTTGAGCAAGTCACTTCAGGTGCACTGATCTGGGTCGTAACGGCAGAGAGATTAATCTGAGCTGGCATTCTGAGGGCTCTGCGAGACACAGGGCCTGCCTGGACACAAGGCATGGGACACACAGCAAGTTCCAAGGCCCCGTGGGGCTGCTTCCAGGGCTCTGGGTTGATCTGGGGGATGCCTTTTCTGTTTGAACAGTGGTGGCTCTTAGGGGAGGAGTGGGGTGGGGAGGAGCACGGAGTGGCCAGCGCCGCTGGGGAGGTAGATACAGCATCCCCAGGCCATCTGCTGCCTCCGTGTGGAGACTCAGGTTCGTACCCAGGCTCCTGCAAGCTGGGCTACACTGTCACGCCCTGTGTGGCGTGGGAGGGACCCCGGGCTCTCAGCCTCCTCTCAGGGTGTGGTACTGCCCCTCTCAGTGCCCGGCGTGGAGAGTCAATGAGGGAGAGCGTGAATGTCTTTGAAGGCTGCTGTACACTGTCACATGCACTAGTGACGGCACCAAACTGTGCCTTCTGGACATGTCGGGGGACAAGAGCCAGGCCCATCTGCCCCCTCTAACCAGCATGACTCTGCTGCTGCCCTGGCTTGAAGACCTCCGCATATCCTCACACTCCCCCATGGCAGCCTGGTGAGAGCAGGGTTCCAGGGCTGGGGTGCACTGGGCACTTTGTTCCCAGCATCCCCGTATAGCCCGGGCAGCTGAGAGGTATCTTGGCCTTGCCACAATTTGTTCATATCCTCACTACTCGGAACTGCTTTTATCATGTTGTTAGAGCAGTAATTCCATTTACTAGTCAAAAATTTACATCTTTCAAGATTCTGGTGCTGGTGTTCTAAGATTCCCTATTTATCTGACCATATTCTTTATGGCTTTGTAAGTGCTGGCCACATTCTTCCCCTTTGTCTGGACTAAGTGGCTTTGGTCCTTATAGTTAACAGCTAGTCCCATTGAGATGGGTGCACCGCCCTGCCTGGTCTGGCACTGTTGACTGCTGCACACACATTTTCTTGCTAGAAGCAGCTCCTGGGAGCTTCCTTAGCACTGTGCCGCTGCTGCCTTGGGTCAGAGTCTCATCGGTGGAGCCACTCCTGCTTCAGTCCCCGGGCATGCTCCCTCCTCAGCTCCCACATGGCTCCATGGGCCTATGCTCCTCATGCCAGCAGAGGGGAGGCTGTGTGGCCAGCCTCACTCTGAGCTGATGGCCGGGAGGTGGTGGGTGGCCTCTGAGTGAGACCCAAGGCCGGCTCCTGTGTGGGAGTAGGCTGTGCAGATGAGCAGGTGTGGGGGACGCTGTGATGTGCCGTCTGCACTTTCTTTAGGGCAATGTTTCCCAGCTGTGTACATGCTGGGCCCCTGGAGCTATAGTGAAGCTATAAAGCGCCACTGCCCGGGCCCACTCCCAGGCACTGGTCTGCGCCGGCCAAGCCATAGGACTCCCAGATTCCAGCACAAATCTCGTGAGGCCACAGCGGAGCTCCACAGCTGTAGAGAGTGGCCTGACAGGTCTGTAGGGTGAATACAGTTGACACGAATCGATGTAGAGTGTGGCCTGACAGGTCTGTGGGGTGAATACAGTTGACACGAATCGATTGTACTCCAACACAGCTAGAAGAGAATACCTGGACTGCTCCCAGGGTAAAGAACAGATTGATATTTAAGGGGATGGGTATCCCGTTACCTGGTTTGATTATGTGAATTATTACATTATCATACGTACCCTGAAAATGTACGTATGTATGTGTATATCTAGTATGTATGATAGCAGTAAAAAGTAAATAAATAGAAAATGCATAGATGAATGAAACAAAGGGAGAGGACGAGAAGAGAGCCTAGGGCCTTGGTGTCCAGGAAGCGGGAGGTGGGAAGGGGCTGAGTCAGCAGGCCCTGTGTGAGCCGTCCCTCCGCCCCCACACCGACCCCCACAGTGAGCCGTCCCTCCGCCTCCACACCGACCCCACAGTGAGCCTCCCTCTGCCTCCACACCGACCCCACAGTGAGCCTCCCTCCGCCCCACACCGACCTCCACAGTGAGTCCTCCCTCTGCCTCCACACCGACCCCCACAATGAGCCGTCCGCTCCGCCCCACACCGACCCCACAGTGAGCCTCCCTCTGCCTCCACACCGACCCCACAGTGAGCCTCCCTCTGCCTCCACACCGACCCCCACAGTGAGCCGTCCGCTCCGCCCCACACCGACCCCACAGTGAGCCATCCCTCCGCCCCACACCGACCCCACAGTGAGCCGTCCGCTCCGCCCCCACGCCGACCCCCACAGCACCAGCTGGGAGCGCTGGGGAAAGGGTACCTGACCACACTGAGGGTTTGGTGGCTGGAGGCTCACTCTGGGAAGGACTGTAGCTCTTGGAGTGAGCTGTGGCCTGCAGGGGTTGTTGCATTGTTCAGTCCTCCCAGCACTGCCCTCCCCACCGGGGTGTGTGTGTGTGTGCGTGTGCGCACCTCCCTTATACGAACAAGTGCCTTAAAAATCTCTGGGTTGCACGTGGGCCTTTCACAGTGTGCACAGTGGGACTACTTTCATTTTCCTCCATTTGTGACAGGTTGTGTGAGGTGCTCAACCTCGATCCAAGACAAGTCCTGATTGCAGAAGTGATCTTCACAAACATTGGAGGAGCTGCCACTGCCATCGGGGACCCTCCAAATGTCATTATTGTTTCCAACCAAGAGCTGAGGAAGATGGTACGTACCAGCATGCTAGGGTTGCTTCCAACAAACGCACACTTCCACTTACTTAGCGCTCTACCCCACGTGGACGCCTTTGTTAGAAATGAAGATCGTCGCACCACCTCTTCATAGTGAGTGCCACTGGGCATCTCAAGAGTGGGGTGTGAGGTGACTGGTCCTTCAATCCTAGAGTTAACTGGCTTGAATTGACTTCATACTCATTCTGATCAGTTTTTAAAGAAATGACTGGATAGCATGATATAGTCGTAGTATGTTATATTAATTTTATTAATAGGAACTGAGGTTTCTTCCAACTTACATTAAAAACAAAATGACCTGTCCCCTCTCACTGGAGATATGGGATTCTCTTCTTAACTGCGGCAGATTAATTTACTGATAAAGGACTTAAAATTTATTTTTTAAGGGTCAGAAATGAATGTCTTTAGAAATAAATTCTTTGAAAGCCCCCTATAAATATTAGGGTATAGTTTCTTTATATACTGTAATAAAGACAAAGTGTTAGAAAGTGCAAGGTATTTTACATACCTTCAAGGTGAAAATGGAACTATATCATTAATTTTTATTCCCTACTCTTTGACCATTAGAATTTTCTCAGTCTCCCTTCTCTGAGGTATCAGTGGAAATGCTTCCACATTGGTGTTATTTCTTGTGGATGATGTGTGTGTGTGTGTGTGTGTGTGTGCCTGAAGGGTGTCAGTGTGTTTGTGTTTGAACACTGTGTTCCATTAAAATATTTAAACCTTTGAGAACCTGTGGCTCCAGGGTGTTAGTGGCTGCCTCATGGAAGCAGCGCGCTCTGGAGGTTCTGGGTGTGGCTCCGCATTCCCTGGCTGCCCCGGGAAACTGCTTGGCAACACTTCACCAGCTTTGCCCTGTGAGCTGAGGGGTGCAGCCATGATCATGCCACCCCGGAGCGTATCAGGTGGTAACAGAGCCTGCGGTTTATCCTAGGAGCACCTGCTATCCAGGGTGGAGCTCATGCTGATGAAATAGAACTGTTTTTAGAAAAAAATTGTATTAGTTGCATTCCATAAAAAAGTAATACATTTTTTGGTAGGAAACAGAAGTCTCACAGACATGCACACACAATAAAAATTCATAATTCTACAAACCAGAGGTAAACCCTTTTAATATTTTGGTGCAAATAGCATCCTAGAGCGTTTGTTTGTGGATACAGATGAATACAAAAGACAGCACAGCTTCTGCTTCTGGCCAACATGGAGTAACAGGGCCTGGATTTACTCTCTTGCCTGGGAAAGTCAAACAGAACAAACAAAAATAAACCAAAACCAGACAAAACACATGGAACAGTGGTAACGAAGTCACTGGACACCAGGCACAAAGCGACAGTGATCCCTGTGAGACGGGAAACAGATGCGGTGAGCCCTGTGACTGCTCCAGCTCCCCACCTCCAGAGAGCTTCCAGAGCGCGGTGCAGGGAGGCACGACCCGGCAGAGCCCACGAGACACCCTGAGTTGAGAGGATGAAGCTGAACGTCTGGGGAGACCAGGGCAGCGAGAGTCCGGAGGGGACACAGCTGAACCGCAGAGATCCTCAGAGAGTCCCTTTGGAGTATTTAGCAGAGTGTTCAGATCAGTGCATTTGTGCGAGGAGACGACACGAGACCCGGGGAGAACAACCCAGAAAGATGAGAGGGACGAGTGCTTGACGCACACGACAGGAATAGTAATGATGTCTATTCTGCCAGGCAGACTGGAACCTCTTAATTTTTTAATTTTATTTTATTTATTTTATTTTTTTGAGACAGAGTCCCCCTCTGTCGCCAGGCTGGAGTGCAGTGGCGCGATCTCTGCTCACTGCAAGCCCCACCTCCCAGCGGAACCTCTTAATTCATGGAGCATGGGGTAGAGTACTCACCAGGGTCTTGCCTCAGTCCTGGGGGGTAATTAACTACAAAGTGAACACTACTCTGCTTCCACCTAAGAAATCTTGAAACTAAGACCCCAGAGGACCAAACTGTTTCTAAATATTTCAACTGCATCCCAGAACAAACCTCAAGAATATTTAGAGTGATACAAAAATATTGGACAACACACAGGGTAAAACTTGCAATGTCTGGCAACCAATCAGTGATTATCAGGCATGCAAAGAAGCAAGAAAATGTAACCTATGACAGGCATGGTATGAACCATTTGAAACTAATGTAGAACAGACAATGATGTTAGCATCAGCGGACTAGGACATTAAAACTGTTACTACAGCGGTGTTACAGATATTCATCAAGTAGCAACATTAAAGATACTAGAAAAGCCCCACATTAAACATCTAGACATGAACATTACAATGTCTGAGATAGAAATACACTTGTTGGGATTAGTGGCATGTTAGATATTACATAAGGAAAGATTAATGAACTTGAAGACATAGATTCAAAATGAAACGGAGTAAAAAGATAATAACAAGGACTGAAAAGTGTTAGTGAGCGATGGGAAAACTTCAAGTGGCCTAACATATATGCAATTCTCATCTCTGGAGGAGAGAGGGGAATGGAAAAAGACACCCTAAAAATGGACCTAAATTCCAAATTTCATGAATGGTATAAACCAACAGAATCAAGAAGTTCCATGACGCCAGAGCACAAGAAACATGGAGAATACTACAGTAAGGCACACATAATAAAATTTGAAAGCAATGATGAAGAGACAATCTTAAGTTTCCAAAGAAAAAGACGTGTTACAGGCAAGGAAACAAAGATAAAGATGACAATATATTTCTCTTTAGAGATAATGCACGTGTGAAGGCAACAGAGCAATACCTTTAAATACTGAAAGAAAACACCCGTGATCTCAGAATACTACACCCAGTGAAAATCTTTTTCTTATGTACAAAACAGACTTTTTCTCATATAGAAAAGCTAAAAAGAATTCATCAGCAGCAGACCCACAGGGTAAGACATACTAAAGGACGTCTGTAAGGCAGAAGGAAAGTGCCACCAAATGGAAACATGGATCTTCACAAAGTCATGAAGAATACTGGAAAGGGTAACTACACGGGTAGATTCACATAATTTAAAAAATTACTCAAACCACTTTGAGATAATTGTTTAAAGAAAATAATAATGTAACATGTAAGAATTGATGACAACAATAAAATAAAGCCTGGAAGGGGAGAAATTAAAGTATATTAATGTGTCAGGTGTGGTGGCTCACGCCTGTAATCCCAGCACTTTGGGAGGCTGAGGCGGGTGGATCATGAGGTCTGGAGATCGAGACCATCCTGGCTAACACGGTGAAACCCCATCTCTACTAGAAATACAAAAAAAACTAGCTGGGCGTGGTGGCACGTGTCTGTAGTCCCACCTACTTGGGAGGCTGAGGCAGGAGAATTGCTTGAACCCAGGAGGTGGAGGTTGCAGTGAGCCGAGATTGCGCCACCGTACTCCAGCCTGGGCAAAAGAGTGAGACTGTCTTAAAAAAAAAAAAAGGATATTAATGTAAGATATTTTATAGTATATGTAAACTAGTATAATATAATTTGAAGGCAGTCTGTGAAAGTTAAAAAAAAAAGTTAAAAGTTAAACTCTAAAGCAACCACTAAAAGGAAAAACAAAGAGTAACAGCTAATGCCAACAAAGAATATAAGTGGAATCATACATAGTATTTATTTAATGGGATGGAATGTAGAAAAAAGGCAAAAGGAAGCAAAGAAATGATGGAACAAATATAAAACAAATTGCAAGAGTTAAACCTAACTATATTTAATAATTGCATAACATATAAATAGTTTAAATATCCCAATTAAACAGCAGGGATTGTCAGATCAAACAAACAAGCCCCGTCCAACTATAGATGCTCCTCAGTTGACTTTGGGATGACACCCAGATAAACTTATTGTAAGTTAAAAATATCATAAGCCAAAATATGTTTAATATACCTAAGCTCCTGAACATCATGGCTTCGCCTAAGCCCACCTTAAATGTGCTCAGAACCCTTACATTAGCATACCGTTGGGCAAAATCTCATACAAAGCCTACTTTATAATAAAGTGCTGGATAGCTCATGTAACTTATTGAATATTGTACATTACATCAAAGTTGAGATGGTTTTGCACCATTGTGAAATTGAAAAATTGTAAATTGAACCAAATTAAGTCAGGGAACATCTGCATTATGCTGCTTACAAGACACACATTTAAAATATAATGACACAAGGCCAGGAGCGATGGCTCACGCCTGTAATCCCAGCACTTTGGGAGGCCGAGGCTGGTGCATCACCTGAGATCAAGAGTTCAAGACCAGCCTGGCTAACATGGTGAAAACCCGCCTCTACTAAAAATACAAAATATTGGCTGGGCATGGTGGCAGGCACCTGGAATCCCAGCTACTCGGGAGGCTGAGGCAGGAGAATCGCTTGAACCCGGGAGATGGAGTTTGCAGTGAGACAAGATCACCCCATTGTACTCCAGCCTGGGTGAAGAGTGAAACTCCACCTCAGAAAAAAATGTATGTCTATCTGTCTATCTATCTATCTATCTATCTATCTATCTATCTATCTATCGACACAAATAAAAGTAAAGGAATGGCAAAAGACTCATCAGAACAAAGTGGCTATATTAATATCTGACAGTAGACTGCAGAGCGAAGAATATTTCTAGGATTAAAGAATGTTTCATCATAATAAAGGGGTAAATTCATATAGTGAACATAAAAATTCCATTCATACAATGAATGACAGACCTTCAAAATATGTGAAACGTGATAGTACTGCAAGGAGGAATAGGTAAATCTTTAATTATAGTTGGAGAGTTCAGTACAATTCTCACAGTAATTGAAAGAATAAGTAGAGAGAAAATCTACAAGGATATAGAAAACTTCATCATTGTTAACTAACATGATCTAGTTGACATTTATAGAAAACTCCACTCAATGTCAGAAGAATGTATATTTTTTTCCAGGTGCACATCCTGGAATTAACCAATAGATAGATTGGTTAATAAAACATTAACCAAAATAGATTCTAGGCAATAAGACAAATCTCAATAAATTTAAAAAGATTCAAGTAATATAAAATATTTCCCCTGACCACAGTTGAATTAAATTAGAAATTAATAACAAAGATATTTGGAAAATTCTCAAGTATCTGGAAACTAACACACATTTCAGTAATCCAAGGGTCAAAGAGGAAAGTGAGATTGAAATTAGAAAGGATTTTTATACTCATCAACTTGGAATGCCATAACCAAATACCATAGACTGGGCAGCTTAAATAACAGCAATTTATTTCTCACAGTCTGGAGGCTAGAAAGTTCAAGATCCAGTGGATTTCATTCCCTGGTGAGGGCTCTCTTCCAGGCTTGCAGATGGCCGCTCTCTCACTGTGTCCTCATGTGTCAGGGAGGCGGGGAGAAGAGGCAGAGATGAAGCTCTCTGGCGTCTCTTCTTATACAGGCATTAATCCCAGCGTGAGGGCTCTACCCTCATGACCTCATCTAAGCCTTATCACCTCCAAAAGACTCCATCTCCTAATACCACCCCATTGAGGGGGCAAGGTAGGGCTTCGGCCACAGTACTTTCGGGGAAACACAATTCAGTCCCGAGCAGTTTTGTGTTGAATTATAGTGAAAACAGAACATATCAAAATTTGTAGGATTCTTCTATAGCAGAAGTCAGTAGACTTCTTAAAAGGCTATATATATAGTTAATTTTATAGGCATGTGGGCTGTATGGTCTCCATTGCAATTACTCAGCCGCACCACTATGTAGCATGAAAGTAGCCATAGACAACACATAAATGAATGGATATGGCTGTATTCCAGCTCCATGTGTGCTGGTCCCCACTCTAACGCAGTATTTAGAAGGAAATGTATAACACCATAAACACCTGTATTTGAAAAGCTGTGTCTCAAATCCATAACCTCAGCTTTATCCTATGGAATCAGAAAAAGAAATTTAAGCAGAAGAAAAAAATATATACAGACTAGAAAAATAGGGAACATCAATGAAGGCAAAAGCTGGTTCTTTGACAAGATCAGTAATATTGACAAACATCTCGCCAAGCTGATGAGGAAAATGAGACAGAAGATTCAAGTTACTAATACCAAGAATGAGTTGTTATATTACAGCAGAGCACACAGACATTACACTATTCTTAGAGAAGGTCATGGACAACTCTATGTAAACGATCTGACAGCTTAGATAAAATAAACTTTTTTTTGGAAAGACACACTCTTTAAAACTTCACTCAAGAAGAAGTAGGTAACCTGAGTTGCCCTATAGCTATAGAAATAATCAAATATGTAGTTAAAAACCTTCCCACAAAGAACAAAACAAACATAAACAACTCAGCCTAAGATAGCTTCTTTGTTGAATTCTCCCAAATAGTTAAGGAAAAAATAATGTCATAATACCAATTCTATACAAAGCTTTACAGTAAATTGAAGAGGACAGAATATTTCCCAATTAATTCTGTGAGGCCCTGATATGTAAACTAGACAAAACCAGTATGAGAAGAGGCAATGATAGATAAATATTTCTTGTGAACATAGATTTACTATTTTAAAAATTTGTAAATCCAGTTTAACAATATATACATAGGTAATACATCTTAGTCAAGTAGAATTTATCCAGGAATGGAAGATTCTTATGATATTTGAAATATTAATCAATGTAATTTACTATGCTAACAGACTAAATGAAAAAACCATGTGATCATCTCAATAAATGCAGAAAAAACATTTGGCAAAATCCAGTATCTATTACTGATAAAATCTCTCAGCACCATTTATTAAATAGGGAATCCTTTCCCCATTTC
This sequence comes from Rhinopithecus bieti, assembly GCF_001698545.2. NCBI lineage: Eukaryota > Metazoa > Chordata > Mammalia > Primates > Cercopithecidae > Rhinopithecus > Rhinopithecus bieti. The sequence goes on along the minus strand of NW_016807505.1, from coordinate 3,380,182 downwards.
TTGTTTCTCTCAGGTTTGTCAAAGATCAGATGGCTGTAGATGTGCGGTATTATTTCTGAGGACTCTGTTCTGTTCCATTGGTCTATATCTCTGTTTTGGTACCAGTACCATGCTGTTTTGGTTACTGTAGCCTTGTAGTATAGTTTGAAGTCAGGTAGCGTGACGCCTCCAGCTTTGTCCTTTTGACTTAGGATTGTCTTGGCAATGCGGGCTCTTTTTTGGTTCCATATGAACTTTAAAGCAGTTTTTTCCAATTCTGTGAAGAAACTCATTGGTAGCTTGATGGGGATGGCATTGAATCTA
>NW_016807505.1:3359901-3378138 GCF_001698545.2 Rhinopithecus bieti | reverse complement strand
AAAAAAAAAAAAAAAAAATCTCTCAAGAAACTAGGGATAAAAGAGAAATTCATCAACCCAAGAAAGAATATCTGAGAATCTGTAGCTAGCATCACACTTCACTGAGAATAACTGAATGATTTCCCTCTAAGATTAGAAACAAGACAAGGATGTCTGTTCTCACTATTTTTATTCAACATTTTATTGGAGGCTGTAGCTCATGCGATAATGCAAGAAAGAAATACAAAGCATCAATATTGGTAAGGAAGAATTAAAAGTCTTTATTTGCAGAAGACACAATCGTCCATGTAGAAGATTTGATGCAATCCATAAAAGAGCTCCTACAAATAATAAATAAATGTGACAAGGTTGCAGGATACAGAGTCCACATACAAAAATTAATGGTTTTCCATATTTAGCAATAAATAACTGAAAATTAAAATTTCATTTACAGGAGCACAAAACATATGCTGTATTTGGTATTGCATATGACCAAACAGATGCAAGGTCAGTATACTGAAAACTACAAAGCTGCAGAGTAATTAAAGAAGATCTAAATAAATTAAGAGGTACACCTTGTTTATGGGCTGGAAAACTCAATATTGTTAAGCTATCAATTATTTCCAAATTGATCTATAAATTCAAGCAATCCCCATCAAAACCATAGCAGGTTTTTTCTCTGGGTAGAAACCGACAAGCTGATTCTAAAATTGATATAGAAATTCAAAGTATCCAGAATGACAGAGAAAGAAAGCAAAAACAAACTGAAAGGGCTAGTAAATCCTGACACCAAGACATATTATAAAGTCTCCGTAACCAGCACAGTGGTTTTGGCATCAACACAGACAGGTAGATAAATGGAATAAAGTAGGGAGTGTAGATACAGACCCACACGTAAGTGAACTACTGATTTTTGACCAAGGTGCAAAGCCAAGTCAGCAGAGACAAGATAGTGTTTTCCAAAAATTGTCCTGGAACAAATGGATATTCACATGCAGGAAAAATGAACTTCAGTCCACACCTCCCACTATATCCACAAATTAACTCAAACTGGATCATAGATGTAAGTGTAAAACCTAAAACCTTAATTTCTAGTGGAAAACCTAAGTTGTAGTAGAATAGGTAGAAAAATAGTTCAAGTGAAGATGTGGCTACTGTATTTCATTAGACTTTTGTAGAACTTGGCTGTCAACTTGGCTGTTTTTCTCTTCTTTTTATGACAACATTTAATGGATGCTGCAACAGTTTAACTCTCCTGACTAGCATCACATTAGTGTTAATGTAAAATCCTAGGCATGGTGTATTTCTTACACAAAACCTGAATTAACTTGGCTTCATTTTAAGCCTGCCTTTGCAGTCCTAGATTGAAATATTCTGAACTAAACAATACAAAGTGACCCAAGACAGACACTGGCTGTGTTTCTACCAAGCCATGTAGAAAACTGAGGGCAAAGAACAGTCTGTCAGACCATTGCTGCAATCCTCCATGGCATGCTGACAAGCTGTTTTAAGATATCCAGATTTTAAATATGATGGTAGGAGAGAAAGGTGAGGTTTTGCAGAAATACTCAGAGGGCCCTGGAAGTGAGTACCCTCTATGGTCTTGCTGAGGCTCAACCCAGGCTTGTCATACAATTTTCTGCCAAAGTGACATTCTCTGGGGAGATGGCCTTAGGACTGTCCTTGTTTTACTGAAGATGGTATTCCTTGTCTTCTACATAATGACTTTCCCTGAATTTGGGAATTAAACTGTAATGGAGTCTTGCTCTGTTGCCCAGGCTAGAGTGCAGTGGCGTGATCTTGGCTAACTGCAACCTCCGCCTCCTGGATTCAAGCGATTCTGCTGCCTCAGCTTCCTGAGTAGCTGGGATTACAGGTGCATAACACCACACCTGGCTAATTTTTATATTTTTAGTAGAGACAGGGTTTCACTGTGTTGCCCAAGCTGGTCTTGAACTCCTGACCTCAGGTGATCCGTCTGCCTCGGCCTCCCAAAGTGCTGAGATTACAGGCGTGAGCCACTGCGCCCGGCCTTGATTTTAATTTATTTCACAGTAGTTTGGAGTTAAGGAAATATTTCTCTGTATGGAGACACAGATGCACTCATAGTTTCAGGGACAGTGTCTTCAGCAGAGATAAATTTATAAAGCCTCGTTATCAATAGTGACAGCACAGCCATACATTTGCATCACGTGATGTGCATATTTATTTTGCATTGTTTAGTTTTTCATCAGGGAACTCAAATAGGAAGAAAACAGATTGTGAAATAAAACTTAGGTTTGAAATTAATTTAAAAATTATTCATGAAGAGGAAGTCCTACAGTAATCAGGCAAGATAAAGAAATAAAGACTACCCAAATTGGAAAAGAGGAAGTCAAACTATGTCTGTTTGCCACTGATACGATCTTATACCTAGAAAACTCTAGACTCATCCAAGACTCCTAGATTTGATAAATGAATTCAGTAAAGTCTCAGGTTATAAAATCAATGTACACAAATCAGTAGCACTGCTATACACCAACAGTGACCAAGCCAAGAATCAAATCAAGAACTCAATCCCTTTCACAATAGCTACCAAAAAATAAAATACCTAGGGATATACTTAACCAAGGAGTTGAAAGATGTCTAAAAGGAGAACTACAAAATACTGCTGAAAGAAATCATAGATGACACAAACAAGTGGAAACGTGCTCATGGATTGGAAGAATCAGTATCACAAAAATGACCATATTGCCCAAAGTAACTTACAGATTCAATGCAATTCCTATCAAAATACCAATATCATTTTCCACGGAATTAGAAAAACCAATCTTGAAATTCATATGGAACCAAAAAAGAGCCTGAATAGCCAAAGCAATCCTAAACAAAAATAACAAATCTAGAGGCATCACATTACTCAACTTCAAATTATACTAAAAGGCTATAGTAACCAAAAGAGCATGGTACTGGTATAAAAGTAGACACATAGAGCAATGGAACAGAATTGAGAACGCAGACATAAAGCCAAATACTTACAACCAACTGATCTTCAACAAAGTATACAAAAACATAAACTGGGTAAAGGACACTCTATTCAGTAAATGATGCTGGGAAAACTGGCTAGCCACATGTAGAAAAATGAAACTGGATCCCCATATCTCACGATATACAAAATAACTCAAGATGGATTAAAGACTTTAAGACTTGAAACCATAAAAATTCTAGAAGAAAACATATGAAAAACTCCTCTGGACATTGACCTAGGCAAAGAATTTAGGACACAGATGCCAAAAACAAATGCTGCAGAAACAAAAATAAATGGTATCTACTTAAACTGAAAAGCTAATCAGGCTGGGCATGGTGGCTCACACCTGTAATCCCAGCACCTTGGGAGGCCGAGGTGGGAGGATCACTTGAGGTCAGGAGTTAGAGACCAGCCTGGCCAACACGGTGAAATCCCATCTCTACTAAAAATAAAAAAAATTAGCTGGGCGTGGTGGTGCATGCCTGTAATCCCGGCTACTTGGGAGGCTGAGGCAGGAGAATCACTTGAACCAGGGAGGTAGAGGTTGCAGTGAGCCGAGATCACACCACTGCACTCCAGCTTGGGTGACAAAGAGAGACTCTGTCTCAAAAAACAAACAAACAAACAAACAAACAAAAAAAAAACAGGAAGGAAATAACCATCAAAGTAAACAGAGAACCTACAGAATGGGAGAAAATATTTGCAAACTATGAATCCGACAAAGGACTAATATCCAGAATCTACAAGAAACTCAAACAAATTAGCAAGAAAAAACCCCAAATAATCCCAATAAAAAGTAGGCAAATGACATGAGTAGATACTTTTCAGAAGAAGATATGCAACTGGCCAAGAAGCATATGAAAAAATACTGAACATCACTAATCATCAGGGAAATAAAAATTGAAAGAATGAGATATCATCCTACTACAGTCAGAATGGCCATTATGGCCATTATTAAAAAGTCAAGAAACAATAGATGTTGGCACAGATGTGGTAAAAAGGGAAGGCTTATACACTGCTGGTTTGAATGTAAATTAATATGACCCCTATGGAAAATACTGTGGAGATTTCTCAATGAACTAAAAGTGTATCTACCATTCAATCCAGCAATCCGGCCACTGGGTATCTACCCAAAGGAAAAGAAGTCATTATATCAAAAAGACACCGACACACTTAGGTTTATCACAGCACAGTTCACAACTGCAGATACATGGACTCAACCTAAATGCCCATCAATAGATAAGTGGATAAAGAAAATTTGAGATGTATATATACATATGCGTGTATACACACCCCCCCCACACCATAGAATACTGTTCAGCCATAAAAAAGAATGAAATAATGTCTTTTGCAGCAACTTGGATGGAACTGGAGGCCATTATTCTAAGCGAAGTAACTCAGAAATGGAAAAGCAAATACCACATGTTCTCACTTACAAGTGGGAGCTAAGTTGTGGGTATGCAAAGGCATACACTGGTAACGATAACATTGGAGACTAGGAAGAGGGGAGGTTGGGAGGGGGTGACGGATGAAAAACTACATATTATGTACCATGTCCACTACTCCGGTGATGGGTGCACTAAAATCCCAGACTTCACTAGTATACAATTTATCCATGTAACCGAAAACTACTTGTACCCCTAAAGCTAATGAAAAAAAATTAACAAAAAATTGAATACTTATGTAGTTCGGAGGAATAATAAATCAGTACTAGAGTTTGGAACAGTAAAGAAGTCACATCTGAAAACTTGTCCACGTTTTCTGAGTATTATGCAGAAATGACGGGAAGTTGTGAGGAAAGTTCTTGCCACCTACCATTGCTGCATCAGGCTCAGGTCTCCCAGGTCTCTTGGGATAACTCTCTGTTGGTGGAGTTTCCAGCACAGTTTGGGTAGGTAGGGAGGACCTCCAGGATCCACCACATGGACAACCACTTATTCCCCAGCCACAAGCCTCCCTTGGGTAAGCATGAATTGGCCTGGCTGTAGCATCCACGTGCACCAACTCACTGCACTTTCAGCTCCTAACAAGCTGATGGGATAAAGTTTTACTTTGCTGGTTACATTTGCCCCCTATGCCTGTTCTACAGAGACTCACCATGGTGAACAAAACTATTCAACTATCTTTAAAATAATGCCTGAAAAGTCTCTTGAGGGAAGCGTGCCCCTATGCTTCTGAGTGGCATCTTTCTAAGAAGACAGGTTTCCCTTCATGCCCCACGTTGTGCACTTGGATGCTTTTTATACTTTTCCCACCGTACCGTGCGCTGGGCTTGCTGGGACATTCTTCCCGTTTTCCCACCATACCGTGTGTGCTGGGGTGTTCTTCATGCTTTCTCACAATGCTGTGTGTGCTGGGGCATGCTTCACGTTTTCCCATCATGCCTTGCATGCTGGGACGTTCTTTCCATTTTCTCACCATGCTGGGCATGCTGGGGCGTTCTTCAGGCTTTCCTGCCATATTGTGCGTGCTGGGACATTATAATTACGTTTTCCCACCATGCCGTGCGTGCTGGGGCATTTTTCACGTTTTCCAACCATGCCATGCTTGCTGGGGAGTTCTTCAGGCTTTCCCTGCCTTACTGTGCATGCTGGGACGTTGTTTACGTTTTCCCATCATGCCGTGCATGCTGCCACGTTTTTCATGTTTTCCCACCATCCCGTGTGTGCCGGGACGTTTTTCACGTTTTCCCACCATGCTGTGCGGGCTAGGGTGTTCTTCAGGCTTTTCCTGCCATACTGTGCGTGCTGGGACGTTCTTTATGTTTTCCCAGCATTCTGTGTGTGCTGGGATGTTTTGCACGTTTTCCCACCATGCCGTGCATGCTGGGACGTTCTTCAGGCTTTCCCTGCCATCCTGTGCATGCTGGGACATTCTTTATGTTTTCCCATCATACTGTGCGTGCTGGGACATTCTTTTCATTTTCCCACTATGCTGTGTGTGCTGGAACCTTCTTCATAGTTTCCCACCATGCCATGCATGCTGGGGCATTTTTCATGTGTTCCTGCCATGTTGCATGTGCTGTGAAGTTCTTTGGCTCCTCCTCCACTGCTGTTTTTCCCCCACTCCGTTGGGTGATAACTTACAGACTAGACAGGTGTCTCCTCTCTAATGGGCTCGCTCCTGCGTTCTCTGGCCCCCTCTGAATTTCCCTTTGCAGGTTTGTTTTTTGGTTTGTTTGTTTCCACACACCTCTTCAATATCTGTGGACTCAGGGGTCTTCGTTTTTGACCTTTTTCTCCTCTCAGGTCAGCATTGGCTAGCAGAACTCATCCCCTCTGTGGCTTGCTCTGTTTTCAGCCTGCTGGGAGCCATGTCTCTGCCAGAGGCTCTTCCTTTAGACCCATGTGTGCCAGGTCCCCTGCACCCTTGCTTGATGGAGCCCTTACAAGCAGCGAGACCCACACCCCCCATCTGCCTGTTATACCCATTCCTGCGGTGCTGGGTCCTCTCCTTACTGAGCGTCTAGACAGGATTATATTTTCAAATTACACCATGCATATTTTACTAAAATATTCAATAGATTCAGCTAAACACTTCGTAAGAAGTTTTTCTTTTTTTCTTTTTTTTTATTTTTTCACATAGAAGAATTCAAGAAATTATTTTGGCTTGAGCCCCTCCCTTAACAACCTAATGAGCCATTTTGACTTGTCACAGAGCTAGCCTGAAGCGTCATTCCTAGAAAATGATATTGGTGGGCCAGAAGTCCCACAGGTGTGTCCCCTTAAATATATGTAGATTATGAATCTTTGAATGTTCTAATCTGATTGAGGGTTCCTCTTTTGGTTGGTTTACATGCCTAATATTTGGCTATTTAATCCATCAAATGAGGAAAAATTAAGAAGAAATGACTGAGTGGAGCCCATAACAAAACAATGCAAAGCAGAAGTGGCACCTTGAAGCAGAAAGAGCGCATTTAGGTGCTGAATTGATGTGAGTGTGCTGGTGGGTGGTTTTGTTACTGGGAACACAAAGGAGGAGAGTCTAGGACATTACAGAGGCACGTAAAAGCAGCAGGGCGGCCCAGATACCTGCACCTAATAAGCTTAGCTCAAACATCTGCATCCCACTGCACACTGCATCTGCCTGTTTCCTAAAATGATCAGTTTGGATTTTTCCCTTATCATTGCTGTTACTTGATGAATCCACCCATCACAAGTCTAGCAGCAACCAAATGCTTCACTCAGTGCCGTGTCATTTTGCTGTGGACGCACACCCAGGACCTCCTTAGTTTTTTTTTTTTCTTTTATCTACTCATCACTTTTTTCTCCAATTGCCTGAACATTTCAAATGGGACAAAACTTTATAGTTATTATGTTCTAAAGGGACCAAGAATTAATCAGAATATAGGTACTTCTGTCTTCTTGGGACATTTTCTCTAAAAAATACTAACAATTGCATTTCGTGACCCAGCTAGTGTATAAATGTATTAGTACTATATTTTAAATCATTTTCTCCGACCCAACGGTTCATTTTTTTTTTTTTTTGCTTCTGAGTTTAGAAGAATTTAAAACAGTTTCATAAGCCCCTGAAAGTATTGTGGACCTTTTTCAGGTATCTGGGGTATGAATTACAGAGATAAACACAAAATTCAATGTAATACCCCCATTGAAGAACTGTCAGAAAAGTGGTGCATTCTTCTATATGATCACCCAAAGCATTCCACGAGTCCCGCCTCTGTGTGGTTTCCCTGCTGTCTGCCGAGGAATTAGCTTATACAGCTCTCTCTGTCATTTGTAATACTGTTTGCAAGGACAACCGTTGGATGTACCGGTAACTGCAAGGGATTAAGCGTTTCAGATTATTATATATTGGCAAGCTCTAAACTTTGACACAACTTCATTGATAATGGCCTCTAGTTGTGTTGTATCTTTAACAATGTTGAAAGTGATTTCACCTATTTTCTAAAAGTGAGAGAAAAAATACATACATTTTAATAAGCAACAAGTAATATAGTTTAAATCACTCAAACCCAGACCTTTGGAAGGTGATTTTCCAAACTCCTATTGTGGGATCCTCACTAATGTTCCGTGTGACTTGTCACTCCTCTACCTGTGTAAGAGGCTCCCAAGGCAGAGCCGGACTGCCCGTTGTCCCTCCCACCCTGCCCCCTGTCGCTCCCCATGGTCGTGCATTGTCACTGTGCCTCTGGCCCCCTCTGTGACACATGTGACCCATGGACGCTACAGAAAAGACCTTGAGTTCTTGCCAGATGGCCAGCTTCATGGGGATAGGAGCCTCATCTGTCCTGCTGGGGGCTCAGGAGTTGCCTGCACAGATGTGCTGAAGGTATAAAAGCACATGGTCAGTGAAAGAACAGAACCAACCAATGACGTTGCTGACTTATTCCAGGACAGATCAACCTAGTGGGAATTTTGCCCAGCTGTAAAGATACCCTCAGTGGCCGGCCATGTGCAGAGCCCCAGGCAGGCAAAGGAAGCCTGCGGGGAAGGACAGGTTCCTGCCTGGATCCCTGCTGCTGGTCCCCGTGCTCTGAGCGATCCCTGCCCTGATGGGCCCTGGGTGCCCTGCGAAGGGCTCTGCTCTCCAGCCGCGAGGACTCTTTCAAACCAATGGAGTGAGATGTGTAAAAATTCAACTTACCTTCAAATGGGCAAATATTGTCAGACTGTTGAGTGTTTTGTCCCATTCGGTCTTTTTTCACCCTATCTGGGGGAAGGCATCAATCTAGTGGTGAAGACGGACCGAGCCCAGGTTGAGTTAGTGTGGTAGCCTGTTTTTGTTTCTCCCTATGATGGCTTGTCATTCGTGTAAGAATTGGTTTTTGGCTTTTGACATGAAAGAAACAAACCTTAACAGTTTTCAAAATCTTGGTGAGGAATCCGTGGTCTTCCTTGGGCTTTGTGTTGGGCTCCAGGACCTCTGCCTAAGGTCCTGGAACTCCTGGTGAGCCCCTTCCCTCCTGGGCTCTGGCCCTCCCTGGACCCTGACCCAGGGAGCTGCTGCCTGTGCAGAGGAAAGGCCCGTCGCCATTCCATTTCCCCTTATCTATTTCCAGGGCCTGGACTTTGCCGGATTCACTGCACACATGTTCATTGGGATTTGCCTTGTTCTCCTGGTCTCCTTTCCACTCCTCAGACTCCTTTACTGGAACAGAAAGCTTTATAACAAGGAACCCAGTGAGATTGTTGGTGAGTACAGGTGCCTCCTCATGTAGGCTCAGATTTCATTACCATAATATTGTTTGTTTACCAGGGGAAGTTCTTATCAGGAAGTACCTGTCGATGGGTTGCTGGATGCTCAGTATCAGTGACTCTCCACGTCTGCCTCCTAGTATACACTATGTTTTCAGGGCTGCTGTCATGAGCTGTGCCTCTTCAGTTTTCTGTGAAGTGTACTGTGCTAAAATGTGGGAAGTTATGGCCACCATGTACAACTCACATGTCATAACCTCCTAAAGCCATGTGTGTATGGCACAAATACACTAACATAGACGGTAGTGCTTTAATAGTGTATCATAGCTTGAGTGCTAAATATGACTGCAAATACAGCAACATAACCCAGCACAGGAGGTGATGTGCCCTGTCAATCAAGAGCACATGCTAGGCTGGGCGCGGCGGCTCATGCCTGTAATCCCAGCACTTTGGGAGGCCGAGCGGGTCGGATCACCTGAATCAGGTCAGGAGTTTGAGTCCAGCCTGGCCAACATAGTGAAACCACGTCTGTACTAAAAATATAGAAATTAGCTGGCCATGGTGGCACACGCCTGTAATCCCAGCTACTCAGGAGGCTGAGGCAGGAGAATTGCTTGAACCCAGGAGATGGAGGTTGCAGTGAGCTGAGATCGTGCCACTGCACTCCAACCTGGGTGACAGAGTGAGACTCAGTCTCAAAAACAAACGAACAAACAAACAGCAGATGCTGAGCACCAGCCAGCAGGATGAGGGCTTAGGGCCATCTTATCGTTTTGCACTTTCATCACTTAAACACTTCAGTAGATGCTTTACTGAGATTGTTACTGACTAGAATGTATTAGGAACAATAGATTATTTGGGGAACAGCCAGCCTTTCCTTGGTGAGCTCCCGAATGTGGATGCCCTGCAGGTTGCCCGGGTAACAGGGGCATCAGGCGACCAGAGCTTGGCAGATGCAGGCACTCTTCTTCTTCTTCTTCTTCAGGGGTTTTTAGAGCTCGCGGGTTGTATGTTGATCTCTCTCAGCCTTTGTGATTCCGCGGGCCTGTGTTTTACAGGATCTCAGTTTGTCTTTGTTCTGGGTAAGATAGCCAGATTCCATTTCCACACGGACGGCTGGAGGCCGTGACATGGTCCTGCCATACTCCAGTTCCTCCGATGCTGACTGTCCCAGACAGATCTGTGTGACTTTCATGTTACTCAGAATTTGAGTGTTTAAAAAATCTCATTAAGAAAATATTGTTTCGAGTGCCTCCTCAGGATTCATCTGACAAAACGAGGTTGTTCTTGGGAATGTCTATCATCTTACCTGGGGCCGGGACCTAGTTCAACCCGTAACAACTAGCTAGAGGTGTTTAGAATGTTTTATAATCAACTAATATATGCACAGTAAGATAAATTAATATATAGTTTTCATTTTCTGATGAAAATGTTAGAACCAAGGGAGAGCAAAGGAGACTGTGATTGTGATGGATAATTGTCCTGTCTCTTGGAGCTTGTGTGTGCACAGCTGTGCCTTAGTGGAGAGCTCAGCTGTCATCCTGCCCAACTATGCCAGCCTCTCCCAACCTCCCTGGTGATCACAGTGTCTAATCTTGAGAAGAATTTGGGATACACAGATTTAGATACATAGAAAATAAATCTCTGTAATCAATTCCTCACCATTCCTGAGTAAGGAACAGAGAAAAGCTTCAAGGGAAGTGGGGAGGGATGGTGGGAAGTGTGCACACATGGTGAAGCTGGAACCCTCCGGCAGTGCTAAGACCGGCAGTGCAGAGTGGGGTGATTGCTCTGCACCACTGTTGGGCCTAGAGGGCTCCAAATTTGGTGTCCTTGGTAAAACTGCAGATTCCTAAGCCCCGCTCAACAGATCTGAGTTTAGCAGGCCTGTGGTAGTGTACAGAGCAGTGTCAGAACAGGCTTGGTTATGTTGCAGGGAAAAAGTAACCCTGAAATCTCAATGACTTCCAGAACTGTGTTTTCTTCCTTGTGTTGGCTTTGTACCCCTCGCTTCCTCCCCAGTGGCCTGGCAGGGGCCCCAGTCATCATCTGTTCTTAGAGTCCTGAGCGGCTGGCGTTGAAGGCAGAATGAATAGCATGGGCCCACTCTGCCATCGAGTGACATAGGCAGGCTCCACCCAGTCACAAGGGACCAGGCCAGGCCAGCCTACCAGGTGCTCAAAATGGGAGAGAGCATGACGTACATGGTGAAAGGAACAGTAATCACCAGAGCCTGTCCCTCTGATCACCAGATATTCAGCTCCTGCTGCTGCTTGCTAATACTTTGTTAGCATTTTGTGTTTGTGTACATCAGGGATCTTGATGTGGTTTCCCGTCTTGTAATGTCTTTTTTTGTTGTCCTCATAGGCGGAATACAGAAATACTTCGTCATCTTCAAAGTTTTGGAAGAATTTCTGTAGAATTGCTATTACTTTTTTCTTAAATTTTTATTTGGACATTTATAGGCCCGGATGTTTTGTGGGAAGGTTTTAACTACAAATTCAAATCCCTTAATATACATGTAGGGATGGCTATTCAAGTAATCTGTTTCTCCTTGAGTGATTCTGGTAGTTGGTGTCTTTTGAGGAATTTGTCCATTTAATCTAAGTTGTCGAATGTATTGTTGTAAAATTGTTCATAATATTCTTTCATTTTCCTTTTAAGCGCTATCAAATTTTTGATAATGTCATATCTCTCATCTCTAATGTTGTAGTTTGTCTTCTCTCTCTCTTTTTGGTTAGTTGATCAATTTTATTGATCTCAAAGAACCAGCTTTTGATTATATAGATTTTTCTCTACAGTTTTTTTTCTCTTTTAATAATGTTTATTGTGCTCTTTATTATTTTTTTTCTGCTTACTTTTGGGCTTACTTATTTTTCTTTCACTAGTTTCTAAAAGTAGAGGCTAAGGTTATTGATTTCATGTGCCTCTTATTTTCTATTATAGGCATTTAGTGCTCTAAATTTCTTTCTAAGTATTACTTTAGTGACCTCTCACTAATTTATTAAATATTTCATTTTAATTCAGTTCAAATTATCTTTCTTTCTTTTTTTTTTGAGATGGAGTCTCGCTCTGTCACCCAGGCTGGAGTGCATTGGCCGGATCTCGGCTCACTTCAAGCTCCACCTCCCGGGTTTACGCCATTCTCCTGCCTCAGCCTCCCGAGTAGCTGGGACTACAGGCGCCCGCCACGTCGCCCGGCTAGTTTTGTATTTTAGTAGAGACGGGGTTTCACCGTGTTAGCCAGGATGGTCTCGATCTCCTGACCTCGTGATCCGCCCGTCCCGGCCTCCCAAAGTGCTGGGATTACAGACTTGAGCCACCGCGCCCGGCATAAATTGTCTTGTAATTCATCTTTTTATTTCTTCTTTGATCCTTGGATAATTTAGATGGTTTATTTACCTTCCAAGTATTTGGGAAAGTTTTTGCAGTTACCTAATTTAGTTCCAGTATAGTAAGAGAATGCATTTCGTAAATCTTGAAACCTTTAAAATTTATTGAGACGTGTATAGCTATAGAATGTGGTCTATCTTTGTAACCGTTCTGTGTGTACTACGAATGAAAATGTATTCTGCTCTTGTTGGGAGGGATGTTCAATAATGTCAATTATGTAGCTTAAGTCAGATTGGCTGATAATGTTATTCAAGTATTCTATATCCCTGCTGATTTTCTATCTACTTGTTTTATTAATTATTGAGAGATGGATAAGGGTGATTATAGATTTATTTATTTCTCTTTGTAATTCTAAGGGTCTAAGGGTGATTATAGATTTATTTATTTCTCTTTGTAATTCTATCATTTTGCTTTATGCATTTTAAAAGTTTACTATTAGGGCACATAAATATTTAGGATTGTTCTTTCATCTTGATGAATTAACACCTTTATTATTATAAAAACAGTCTTCGCGATCCATGTTAATATTCTTTGCTCTGAAATATACTTTGTTGTTGATATAACAATTTCATTTTTCTCTTGACTAGTGTTAGTGTGGTATCTTTTTCCATCTTTTACTTTTAACTTATGTATGTCTTTAAAGTACAGTTCTTGTAAGCAGCATATATTTGCATCTTGCTTTTTAATCTACTCTGATAGTCTGTCTCTTAGACATTTATAATGTGCTTAGTGATGTGATCGAATTTAAGTGTAACATGATCTTATTGTTTTATATTTGTGCTTCTTTATTACTATTCTCTTCATTTATGCCTTCTTTTGAATTAATTAATTAAATATATTCTATATTTTCTCCTCTTTTGGTTGTTACTTTTTTGGGCTTTAATTCTGTTTTATGATTTTAGTGACGATTATACCACTAACTTTAAGCGATATTATACTACCTAGCATACAGTAGATGAACTTAACACTAGTATAGTTCCATTTCTCTCTTTCTGGCCTAGGCTTCTTCTCCTGAGATTCCTAGCTCTGAGCTCACCACTCTAGGCTTCCCTGGAAGCCATCACCTCCTGTGTGAGACCGCATCCCACACGGCACTTTCTTTACCTGTTTGAAACATGTATGTGGCCACTCTTAAGTAATACCATCAGAAGTTGGTTGAGAAGCTCAGAAAGATGGAGGCTGATAGAGAGGTAAGAGATGGGATATCTGATGATGGCTCCTAGTAAGAGGCTAGAGTGGCAAAGACAAAGAGTTGAAACTTATATGGCAGAATCAGCACAATGGTGCTGGTCATTTGGGGTTTTGAGTCTTCTCTGAAGAGCTTTGACATCTTTAGCTCTATTCTGGAGGCCACAGGGAACTACTGGATATTTGAAAGGAGGAATTTATCTATCTGTCATATATTTATCTATCTATAATCTATCATCTAATCTAGGAAATGATAGATCTAGGAAGATAATAGCTAGATATCAGTTATCTTTCTATCATCTAGGAAGGTGATAGACAGATTTATTTTATTATTTTAATTAATTTTTAAAAATTTTATTTTTATTTATTTTATTTTTTAATTACACTTTAAGTTCTGGGATACATGTGCAGAACATGCAAGTTTGTTACATAGGTATACATGTGCCATGGTGGTTTGCTGTACCCATCAACCTGTCATCTATGTTAGGTATTTCTCCGACTGCTCCTAGTGCTCTCCCTCCCCTAGTCTCCCACCCATTGACAGGCCCTGGTGTGTGATGTTCCCCTCCCTGTGTCCATGTGTTCTCATTGTTCAGCTCCCACTTATGAGTGAGAACATGCGGTGTTTGGTTTTCTGTTGCTGTGTTAGTCTGCTGGAAATGATGATTTCCAGCTTCATCCACGTCCCTGCAAAGGGCATGAACTCATCCTTTTTTATGGCTGGATAGTATTCCATGGTGTATGTGCCACATTTTCTTTATCCAGTCTGTCACTGATGCACATTTGGGTTGGTTCCAAGTCTTTGCTCTTGTGAACAGTGCTGCAGTCAACATATGTGTGCATGTGTCTTTATAGTAGAATGATTTATAATCCTTTGGGTATATACCCAGGAATGGGATTGCTGGGTCAAATGGTATTTCTGGTTCTAGATCCTTGAGGAATTGCCACACTGTCTTCCACAATGGTTGAACTCATTTACCCTCCCACCAACATTGTAAAAGCATTCTTATTTCTCCACATCCTCTCCAGCATCTGTTGTTTCCTGACTTTTTAATGATCACCATTCTAACTGGTGCGAGATGGTATCTCATTGTGGTTTTGATTTGCCATTTCTCTAGTGACCAGTGATAATGAGCTTTTTTCATATGTTTGTTTACTGCATAAGTGTCTTCTTTCGAGGAGTGTCTGTTCATATCCTTTGCTTTTTGATGGGGTTGCTTTTTTCTTGTAAATTTGTTTAAGTTCTTTGTAGATTCTGGATATTAGCCCTTTGTCAGATGGATAGATTGCAAAATTTTCTCCCATTCTGTAGGTTGCCCATTCACTCCGATGATAGTTTCTTTTGCTGTGCAGAAGCTCTTTAGTTTAATTAGATCCCATTTGTCAATTTTGGCTTTTGTTGCCATTTTTCTTTTTTTGAGATGGATCCTTGCTCTGTTGTGCCCAGGCTGGAGTGGAATGGCACAATCTTGGCTCACTGCAACCTCCACCTCCTGGGTTCGAGCAATTCTCCCACCTCAGTCTCCCAAGTAGCTGAGATTACTGGCGCCTGCCACCATGCCCAGTAATTTTTTTGTATTTTTAGTAGAGAAGGGGTTTCACCATATTGGCCAGGCTGATCTCGAACTCTCAACCTCAGGTGATCCGGTTGCCTTGGCCTCCCAAAGTGCTAGGATTAAAGGCCTGAGATAGATAGATAGAGCAAGTGGTGTTTTATGATTACCCAGGGGCAGATTGGTAGGAAGTGGCTGTAGTTAAAGGTTACTAAGGAACAGTAAGAATTAAGAAATGTGAGAGGGTGAGGCCTGGACAAGCAGGTAACCTAGGACAGGAAGAAGCAGACGAGACAAGAGGTGTGCCAGCATATCCTGGGCTGCTCCTGAGGCTTACACTGCCCTAGCATATGTTTATTTATGATGTATCTTATATCTCTTTCCAGTTTTGGAAGGCCATCTTGTAACTTACCAATTAAATTTTATCCTTTAGCATCAAACACAGATCTGACACCTGTGACACAGTAATGTTAATGTGGAAATATAAAAGAGAATGACATTGACAAGACCAGGATGACATTTCAGTCTTGTGTTCCTGGAAGAACAATTGCATTGTATAAAAACTAAGAAGGTAAGGGTAGGAGAGAGACTTTATGGGAGGAAGATAAAGTGTTCAGCTATGAGTTTGCAGCACAGGGTTCAGAAGGAAATATTGGTAGCCAGCTGGGTCTATGGTCTTGGACCTCGGCAGAGTAGACAGGGTGGGGAAATGAAGAGGAGGTGCAGAGGAAGCCTGAGAACTGATACGTGGACAGGTTTTGGTAAACTGAGTTCTGGGTGAATGGAGTGAGCTCCCTTCTCCTGGGCAAAATCCCTCCCTACTAAATTCCTACATAATTTGTGTATTACATTCCACAACGAGGAATACAAAAGCGTATTACCTGAGTATTAATGCGTGGGTTGATCTGAGTAGAGCAGCACATCCTTTTTGGTTTGATGGGTTAGAAGGCAGGTAGGTGCTGGGTGCACACTGAGGTGGCTGAGGCTCCCTTGGAGAGTAAGCACCTGCAGTAGTTGCGTAGGGACTAGAAGGCCAGCTCCACCAACACAGCCTTAGTTCTCAGGCTCTGCTTCTCCAAACATAAAGGCGTGGAGAGACTTCCAGCCTGTACCCAGCAGCTGGCACCAGAGATGAACGATGCAGAGGTGTGAGCCTTTTAAAGCTGATGAGCCGCTTCAGAAAGTGGCCCTTCACCGCGATGCCTTTAGAGAACGGCTGGAAAGTCTCTGGTACTTTATGGACAGGCTTTTAGCAAGATTTAGAGCACCAGGTGAAATACTGGCTCTGTCTGAACTTACACTGGAGACCTTCCACAGATGGTGTTTTTGTGTTCAGTGTTTCAGAGAGCGAGTTCATTAGTTTTTTCCTTCACTTCCTCTTCCCTTTCTTTTTGTGTTATCATAGCCTCATAGGTGGTTTAATGAAGTGGGAGACTTTTCAAGAGGAGGTGATGGATCTGTTTCTCTGAAGAGGCCTGTGAATTATACCCAAGTTCCTTTTATTTTAGTAAAGCTACAAAGCATCGATGTGTGCTGAATGAAAACATATTATGTATCTTAGTTCTAAAGGTTTCATCCTGGTAGGGCTGAAGCTTTAGAGAAAGCCGTGTGCTAACTGAAATAGTCTGGTGCTCCCAGGCTCTGCGCGTTCTCTCTGAGTCTCGGCATGCTTCGTTTCCAGACTGCCTCCCTCTGCCTAACTCATCTTTGTTGTTGCAGTAGGTCTGCCATGCCGTGGGTGAGGAGCACTCGCGTACTGAGCAGAAGGAGCTGAAAGGTGGCATTTTCCCTTTTCACTGAACCCACCATGTCCGTGCTGCTTCCCGGGTCTTTGGGTGATCGCCTTGACTCTGCCCCGAGCTGCTCTTCCGGTGCCCCAGCGCTTGCTTGAAAGGCTTTTGTCTTTTCATCTTTAATTCGTGTGATAGGTAGTGTGGGGCATTGCACGTAAGGGGTGGTTCATGAAAATATTGTGCTTTCTTATATTCTTTTAATGGATATTTCAAGAAACATATGTCATGTTTTTAACAGTAAAATAGAGGTTAAATGTAGGTTTTCATGAAATATTTGAGTATCTTAAGAGGCCATGAACTGACACATCATTTCTCTCTACTCTTCTCTATCAGAAAGTGTCTGAATTCAGTGATGGGTGAAAATTCTGCTCATTCTGTAGATTTCAGCATTTCATCAGGTCATCTACCTCTCTCTTGCCTGTGTTAGAGGCTCAGTGGGGCCTGGTTGGAGGGCGCCTCCCTGTCTTCTGCCGCTTACCAAATGCCCTGCTGGAGAGCCCTGAGCATCTTCTCCTGAGAATTACACTTGTGTTTTCAGTTGTCACTAGATCTGCTCCTGAAATGCCCTCAAGGATTGGGCAATGTCTAGATTTTGGCTGGAAGCAGATTCGAAATACTTCCTGCAAGAAGGGGAAAAGGTTGTTGGGTGCTAGCTTTGATGTGTTTGCTCAAGAACGGAATTTATTCTTCACGGAAAGGGTTGAAATTGCCTTACTTTGCTTTTGTGATAATTTTTACATGTCAGCTTTGTCATCTGGGCTGCATTGCAATAGCTTGGGTGCTGAGAAGCTCTGGGTGACCCTGGGCTACCTGCACATCTCGAGTGTGTGTCTGCTCCGCCAGGCCTCGGCTGTGTGGGGACAGAGGAGGGTGTTGCTGATGTCTGAGGTTGTGTGTCTGCTCCGCCAGGCCTCGGCTGTGTGGGGACAGAGGAGGGCGTTGATGTCTCGAGTGTGTGTCTGCTCCATCAGGCCTCGGCTGGGGTGGGGAACAGAGGAGGGCGTTGATGTCTCAAGTGTGTGTCTGCTCCGTCAGGCCTCGGCTGTGTGGGGACAGAGGAGGGTGTTGCTGATGTCTGAGGTTGTGTGTCTGCTCCACCAGGCCTTGGCTGTGTGGGGAACAGAGGAGGGTGTTGCTGATGTCTGAGGTTGTGTGTCTGCTCCGCCAGGCCT
>NW_016807505.1:3327382-3357766 GCF_001698545.2 Rhinopithecus bieti | reverse complement strand
GGGGACAGAGGAGGGTGTTGCTGATGTCTGAGGTTGTGTGTCTGCTCCGCCAGGCCTTGGCTGTGTGGGGAACAGAGGAGGGTGTTGCTGATGTCTGAGGTTGTGTGTCTGCTCCGCCAGGCCTTGGCTGTGTGGGGAACAGAGGAGCGCATTGCTGATGTCTGAGGTTGTGGGAGACTCAAGCTTCCCTTTTCTTTCTCTGCAGAACTGAAGCACGAGATTCACGTCTGGCGCCTGACCGCTCAGCGCATCAGCCCAGCCAGCCGCGAGGAGACTGCCGTGCGCCGCCTGCTGCTGGGGAAGGTGCTGGCCCTGGAGCACCTGCTCGCCCGGAGGCTGCACACCTTCCACAGGTACCGGGCGGGGTGCTGCTCAGACTGTGCCAGCAAAACGTTCCATGGCCCTACAAAACAGCGACACCAGCTGTATACTAATACGTGATTTTTAGGTGACACACACGGTGCTAAGCCTCTTATGGTGCATTTTATCTAACCCTCAATGAGCTCTGCAGGGGGTACACAGCCGAGTTTAAGGACAAAAAAAACCACAAACAAACAAAAAAACAAAACCAAACCAGAGGCTCAGAGTTTGAGCAGCGTGCCCAGGGTTGTGCAGCTTGGAAGGAATGGCGCTGGGGGTGGAGCTCACACTCTCAACCACTGGGCTGTCCCATCTCTCCATGTTGTAATTGTTACACGACAAAAACAAAAAACCATTAATGCAAAGACTAATCAGACAAAATATTCTGCCAGTAGTTGATTTTCAGGCACCCGAAAGAATATGAAAGCCCCACTCAATTTGTTTCCTGGCGTTCATTGTTAATCGAAGCTGGTACTTAAAGGGTAACCATGAATTGGTGTTTTCTGTCCTTGCTGTGACGTGGTGCTGAGTTCCAAGCAGTCTTTGTTCTAGAAGCTCAGACAGAAGAAGCAGGAGCTTGGTGACCCCCAAGGGATGCCGAAGCAGAAGCGTCCCCACAGCTGAGCTGCGAGTGGGTGGAGGTGTCCATCTAGGCGAGGGGAAGTGTGAACCCTTATGAACAAAGTCTAGCATGGTCTTGCATGTTGCCATTCGCTGAGCCCTGAGGGGTCTCCCTGCATGCGTGTCTCAGGGTCTGGCTGTTAGTGGGAGGATTCCCAGGCAGTCCCACGGAGTCCCACACAATCCTGGGAGGAAGTGCTGGCTCTGTGGCATTGGCTCCATCCCCCGCCCAGGACCCACCTCACCCAGCAGTGCTGGAGCAGCAGGACCAGTGTCCTCAGGCCACAGGGAGGCCCTGAGTTGTAGGCTGGGGAAAAAATGACCACCTTTGGCAGCAGGCGCAGATCTTAAAGGAAGACACTTCATAAATTAAAGGTAGAATAAATTGTCCTGGTGTTGGGTGTTAAAGACACACTTAGTGCATCTCAGGTTACAAATGTGAGGAAACGTGGGCTCCAAGGCTCACCACGTTCCCATCAGCTCATCTGGTGTTAGTCACACATGGGGAAACCAAGACCTGGGGAAGGCGTGGCTTCCCAAAGCCACACAGTTGCTGAGAAGCAGATTACCATGAGGGTGTCCTAAGGCAAGGTTGGGCTCTGCAGGTTTTATTTTTTTATTTTTTTGAGACGGAGTTTAGCTCTTCTTGCCCAGGCTGGAGAGCAGTGGCACGATCTTGGCTTACCGCAGCCTCTGCCTCCTTTACCTCCTGGGTTCAAGCAATTCTCCTGCCTCAGCCTCCCAAGTAGCTGGGATTACAGGCATGTGCCAACCCGCCTGGCTGACTTTGTGTATTTAGTAGAGACGGGGTTTCTCCATGTTGGTCAGGCTGGTCTCAAACTCCCGACCTCAGGTGATCTGCCCGCCTTGGCCTCCCAAAGTACTGGGATTATAGGTGTGAGTCACCATGCCCGCCTGCAGGTCTTATTTTTACATTTTCTTTTTAAAAATTGTCCTCAGAATCATTCAACTGTGTCTGCTGTGATTCTTTATGGCCCAGACTGGCTGTGAGGTCACCCTCCTTTGATACTAAAACTGCATTCTTCATTGCGCAGCTCTTTTTCCCTAATTGGTGTAGGAGGAAGTCAGCCAGGAGGGCGGGCTGAGTCAGAAACATGGAAAAGGAGAGGCAAGTGGGAGCCACTAAAGGGGCTGAAACAGGCGGGAGGAGACCACCCCGGCAGGAGCAGCACAGACAGAAAAGCCTTCAAAGCCGATCTTCCCCAACCGCTGACCTCAAGTGATCCTTCCCCCTCAGCCTCCCAAAGTCCTCGGATTTCAGGCGTGGAATTGATCACTGCTTGATGAAAATCAACGTGAAAGCAAGTGACATTTCTTTTACCGTGTTTTTCTTTGGTTGGTTGTAAGAGCTGTACAGGTTCAGTGCCCTCATCTTGGAAACAGATTCGGGAATGTAGAAGTGCACGTAAAGAGGACAATTAAGAGGCTGACGGTCGCTGCCCTTGTCCGTGTGCTGCCACGGGGTTTTCATGAAGCGTCCCGTGCGCAAGCTGTCCCACACACCTCCTCACACATACTTCTTTCGTCATTCAGGCCATTATATGTATTTTTTTTTTGGAAAATATAGAGTGAGTACCCTTTCCAGCCAACCAGTGAAGCCCCACTGGCCCCCATGACTAGTCCTGCCAGGCTCCATGTCGCAGACAGCGTCCAGGCACGGAGTGCTGGGGGCTGCCGCTCCACGGTCTCACCGCACAGCGTGACCAGGGAAGTAATGAGTCTCTTCTTTTCTCTTTTAGACAGATCTCACAGGAGGACAAAAATTGGGAGACCAATATCCAGGAACTCCAAAAAAAGGTACCCAGCTTTCTTTTTTCAGGGATTTCAATTCACTTCTCCAAGAAGAGAGTGAGTGATGCCTTTCCTTTCCCTCACATGACTGAACGCCATTTCTCTTTTTATTTCTGTGATTGTACATAAGACACTACAATTTATGTGTTTGAGTGAATGGGGAGAAATGTTTTCCGGATACAGCAGGCTGATTTTGTCAGGACGTGGAAAGCGAACGTCTTCATAGGGCCTTTCCCTTTCCCTGCACGTTGCAGGGCCCGCCCTCTGAGCGGGTGTCCCTGACCACCAGCCCTCTCCTGGCCCTGAAGGGCAGGCCCGAGTTCACACTTTGCAGAGGGGAGGCCGGCGAGGCGTGCTGCGTGAAGTGGAGCAGCTTTAGGGACGGACATAGGATGCGTGAGTGTCCTGCCGATGGCTCCGACTTCTTGGGGCAGAGCTTTGTTTTTTTTCTTTTGGCTCTTTCTCAGCCCATTTATGAACACGGAGGGCCCCTTCCCAGTCGAGAGAGCTCTGCGCAAGATCTGCTGGGAGTCATTTGCCTCTCAGTGACATTTCAGATCTGTGCGGTTTCTCTTCTAGGGAGAGACTGAATACCCACTCTAATTATGACGGGCACACTCTACATGCGTTTCCTAACAGGTGTTTCCTAACAGGGCTTCAGCACACCTCACGCCTCTCGTGTTTATTTTCCATAAAGATGTTGGATGCGATCTGATGAGGTGCCTCAGTGCCTTCACACTCTGTCCTATGTAGATGGTCAGGGTTAGAAAAGAGAGGTGTAGCTGTGATACTCTTGCGGGCCCCAAGTTCATACAGATGATGCCTGCTTTGCTAGACTGTGGTGTTTTAGTCATGAGCTGGAGAAGAACTGTGCGCCTCTCTGTGCACCTGGACGAGGACTACGGTGAGATGAAATGAAGAGGGAAGGCTTGGCGGCATCCCTGTATCACATCTAAGAATTCTTACAGAAGTGACTCTAGGGGTGTGTGTGTGTGTGCGTGTGCCGTGGAATACTATCAGCCATAGAAAGGAATGAAACAATGGCATTCACAGTAACCTGGATGCACTTGGAGACCAGTGAAGTAACTCCGGAATGGAAAATGAAGCATCGTATGTTCTCACTTATAAGTGGGAGCCAAGCTACGAAGACACAAAGGCATAAGAATGATATAATAGACTTTGCGTGCTTGGGGGGAGAGTGGGAGTGGGGCGAGGGATAAGACTACACATTGGGTACCGTGTACACTGCTCAGGCGATGGGAGCACCAGAAATCTCAGAAATCACCGCTAAAGAACTTATCCATGTAATCAAACACCACCTGTCTTCCCAAAACCTATTGAAATAAAAAGAAAAAAAGAAATGACCTCAGGTATCTAGAAGGAGCAAATGTGAATGCCACCCCCAAACCCCTCCACTTCCGTGAGCTGCAGGATGCTGGAATGCTCTTGGACCTGCCTGCTCCTCCACCTCCGATCTTCGCACTGACCATGGCAATAGCCACTTTCTGTGGTTGCTGCGACCTCAGGGATGGTTTGCAGTGCCTCCCTTCACGCCTGGTGAGAACCTGCATCACTCTTGTCTGAGCATTTCAAATCCTTTTCCTGCCATGCTCCTTTGGTCCTAATTCTTCAGCACAGAGTCATGCAGGAAAATCAGCCTTCCCCAGAGGGGTGACGGGGAGGATGAGAAGGGGCTGGCCGAGCCATGAGCCTTTGCAGTGGGCAGAGAGGGGCAGATGCTCACCAGTGGCCTCACTACACATGGAGGCGGGGCTGTGTCAGAGCTGTTGTGACACGGAGGGGCTTGCATATGTTTTTGATAGCAGCAGCTTTACGTATGTGACCAGAGGAAGCAAGAGAGAAAATCTCCCTGTAGTTCTAGCTCTACCTCTGTGTGTCTATATCTATATGTCTGTATCTGGCCAAATCCAGATAACTGTAGATTGCTGTGATGACAGATGTCTAGATCCGCCTGCATCTACAAAGCTACAGACATCAACATCGGTCATCATTGCTGTCTGCATCTATGGTGGCGGCCCGGCATGGTTGGGCGCCGGGCGGGGGAGCCCCAGGAGGGTGGGAGCATTTGGCTTGAACCCAGGAGTTCAAGACCAGCCTGGGCAACATGGTGAAACCCTGTCTCTACTAAAAATACAAAAACTAGCTGGGCATTTGGTGCCTACACACCTGTAGTCCCAGCTACTTGGGAGGCAGCTGAGATAGAAGATCACCTGAGCCCTGGAGGCGGAGGGTTGGAGGTTGTGTTGAGCCGAGACTGTGCCACTGCACTCCAGCCTGGGTGACAGAGTGAGACTCTGTCTCCACAGAGACCTGGTTGACAGGGCAGGCCAACCAGGTGCCCATCTATGCATGCTTCCCTGCCCCGGCCCCCTGCAGCCATGGCCTGTGGGGCACAGTACCCTTGGGGCCTCATAGGAAGAGCCCTGTCTTGTGCTGACACCTAGGTTGATGGAGGCCCTTGCAGAGGATGAGATGCCTCAGGGCCTGCCCTTCCCCTGTGACTGGGCGGATCCCCGTGGGTGTCATCCCAGCGCTAAGAGTGCACCGCCTGTGTTCCAAGGGCGTCGTGCATGTCATGTCAAGAACATGGCCAGAGCCTTATCTGGGAGTCACAGTTCTGTGAGAAGGCTCAGCCTCATTGCCCTGCCTGCATGCTTGGCATGGTAGGGAAAGGAACAGTGAAGATAGCGCTGCCACCACAGGTGCCTGTAGAAATGCCCGGTCATCCTCTGATACCTGCTGGCCAGGTGTTTCATAACAGGGCTGTACTACTCTTGACATCTGCTGTGTTTATCTTTCATAAAGATTTTGAATGCAGTAATCCTGAATCTGTACGGTTTTCCTTGTAACACAGTACTTTGTCATTTTCTTTCAAGTTTGAGAGGTTACGTTTTTCGTCATCGTGAAATCTGTCATGATTCCAGTTGCGTAGGTTATGACGCCCTGCAGGAGTCAGAAGGTTGTGCAGAGAACATGAGCTGTGGTTTCTCTCTTACAGCATAGGATATCCGATGGGATTCTGCTCGCCAAATGCCTGACCGTGTTGGGATTTGTTATCTTCATGTTTTTCCTCAATTCGTTTGTCCCTGGCATTCATCTTGATCTTGGTGAGTCTAATGTAGCTTTTGTTCATAGGCTTTGTCACATTCTGGATGGGAAGGTTTCAGAGTCTCTTCCCAGACACTGACCTCACCCACGGGCAGCTGGGCTGGTGGGAAGCCAGAGAGGTTTGAGATGGAGGGTGGGCAGCCTGCCCTGGGAAGAAGGGCGCCTTTCCTTTTGGTTTCCTGGGCAGGAGGGAGGGAGAGAGAGATGCATCTCCAGCCCCTTAGACTCTGTGCCATGGGTCCTCAGCCCCTCCAGGGTTGACCATGAGGAGGAATATAGAGTGGGCACTGTCCTGTCTATTGTAGGTAATAACCACATCTTTACATGGTTCCCAGAAGAGACAGGGAGCCACGTGGGCAAGTCCAGCGCTGCCCTCTGTGCTGCCTGCCATGCCAGTTAGGTGACAGCCTGTTCAGGAGTTCGGGAGAGCCCTGGTGAATGGTCAGCTCTCTGCAGGGCCCGCTTGCCTCGTCTGAGGGTGCATCTGGCCCATGAAACTGTTCTCCCACCATCCACCGTTGGTTTCTCTTCTCCCACTTTCACCACACCCATGGCTCTCAGACCTCTCCACTTTCTCTAGCCTGTGTCATGGCCAGGGCCTGTCCCCACCTGAGATGTGGCTCCCTCAGGAGGCGCTCACCACAGAGCTTGTCAACCACTGGCCTCCTCCACCCTTCATAAACGTTCTCCACTCTCCTAGGTGTTTATCGATTTCACAGTTATCTCCATTGCTGTCCTTATTGAAAACAAAACAAAACCCACCCACATGAAAGTGTAGGTTTATAAGAAGCATAAATTTGAGGTGGGGTCACAGTCTTTTCTTTTACCAAAGCTTTACCCATAGTTTTCCTTCAAAAGTGAGTTCTGCTAAGATGGTTAGAATATCCAACTTTTATCTTATTTTGTATAAAACCTTGATTCACTGTGAAAGTTGAGGAGTGCAGCTGCCATAGAAAGCGAGGCCTCTTAATTATGTAAAATAGATGGATAATGCCGCAAGCTTCAGTGATTCGCACCACATCTTTGCTTCTGGGGTTCCTGGAAACCATCAGAAATTCATGGGCCAGAAGTTGGTTTTCCTTTTCTCTTATGTAAAAAAGCCACATTTCTAGATTCTCACACAACACATGATGTACGTGCTTTTGACTGGAGTCCAGCTTTATGTTATGTATTCACAGCCCCTCAATTTCATTCCCTTGATAATTTCAAATCCGACTTGCCAGGTGTCCTGGGCTTGGTTCAAGCTGGCAGGTATTATGTATCCACACCTGAGAGCCGGTCTGCTTAGAATCCTGATGAGGTAATGATCCAAAGCTGGAGTGGTAACGATATTGTGAATTTCAAATTGTATTTGGTGGATTACATCTAGAAATTGCTGCAGTGTAATTATTTTTCATTACACCTCAGGCCGAATGTAATTTTAACATTAGAAACCTAATGACTACAAGAATGTTAGGTAGTCACCACTGGTAATTAAACAAATTTAAAAAACTAGTGTTTTGTGGGCAGAGAGGTTCCATTAGGTGTTCACAGATAATTTTGCTCCTAATTTTATTTGAGAGTCTACTTTAGAAGAACATAGCAGGCATTTTAAAAACTAAAAAGATACAAGAGCTTGCATTCAATTTTATTACCATTTGGCAACAGTCCTTGTATAAAAAACAATACTTGAATACTTAAAGTCACATCTTTAACTATATGGACTTTAAAAATCTTGGTTACTATGAAACTTTTAGCCTGGAAGTCTATATTGTTTTACAAAATGTCTCATCTCCTTTTGTGTGGTTGTTACATCTGTGAATGATGGTCATGTTTATTTTCTGCTTTTAAATCCTGTTTTGTTTTTAGTTGGGGTTTGTGTTCAGGTGATTTTATCTGGAGATCCAGATATTTGCATATTCATCAAGATAGGTCAGGTTGACTAGGAGAAGAGTTTGATTGGCATATATTTTAATGGAATACAGTTTCCTTAGAGTGATAAGAACTTTTCTGATAGAACAGGGGCAAAATGGATACAAGATCTTCCCGGGGCTTCAGCCAGTAGCAACGTGATCATTTATCTTTGATGAAGTTCTGTTTCCTTTTTAAGTTTTTTACATGTAACAGTGTTTTTCTGAAATATTTTTAAGACAGAGTCTCACTCTGTTGCTCAGGCTGGAGTGCAGTGGTGCAATCTCAGCTCAGTGCAGGCTCTGTCTCCTGAGCTCAAGCAATTCTCGTGCCTCAGCCTCCAAAGTAGCTGGGATTACAGGAATGTGCCACCACTCCCGGCTAATTTTTGTAGTTTTAGTAGAGCTGGAGTTTCACTATGTTGGCCAGATGGGTCTCAAACTGCTGACCTCAGGTGATCCTCCCACCTCAGCCTCCCAAAGTGCTGGGATTATAGGCATGAGCCACTACGCCCGGCCAGGAGTTCTGTTTTCAGTGTGTCCTGCTGTGTAAGTTGAGCCTTGTTCAATGTGATGTCGTATAACATGAAGTGACATCATATCACACGATGTGCATGAGGTAACACATGACATCATCTAATACAGGGCACACACTGTCCACTACGTGACATTGTAACACAGTGTAATTGCATGTAACACAGGGTGCTGTCATGAAAAAATATGCGTTATGAAACAAAATGTGGCATCAGATAACATTCCTTCATTTAGGAATCCTAAACTAGACACAGCACTGACTCTCTTTGTTTTTTTTTGTTTTTTTTTTTTAATTATCATAGAGCAAAACTGACTTTTCCTTTGGATGTAGCGTTCTGTGGATTTTAACACATAAGTAGATTTATGTAACTGCCACTGCAGTCAGAGTACAGGACAGCTCCGTTACAGACCTTTCTCAGCTATTCTTTCGTGGCCACCCTCCCCCGGTCCTGGCAAGGACTGATCTTCTCTCCATCACTATGGTTTTGTGTTTTGGGGGCTGTCATATACATGGAATCGGATCGTACGCCACCTTTCGAGACTGGCTTGTCTCACACAGCGTAATGCCTTTGTGGTGCACCCAAGTTGCTGTGTGCATCAATAGTTCATTGCATTTAGCTGGGCGTGGTGGCTCACGCCTGTAATCCCAGCACTTTGAAAGGCCAAGGAGGGTGGATTACTTGAGTCCAGGAGTTCGAGACCAGCCTGGGCAACATGGCAAAATCCCGTCTCTACAAAAAATACAAAAATTAGCTGGGCGTGGTGGTGTGCACCTGTAGTCCCAGCTACTTGGGAGGCTGAGGCAGGAGGATTACTTGAGCCTGGGAGGTGGAGGTTGCAGTGAGCTCAGATCGCACCACTGCACTCCAGCCTCAATGACAAAGCCAGACCCTATTTCAGAAAAACAAAAACAAAAACAAACCCAAGAAACTACTCCAGACACTTCTGAGTACATGGTTTTCTGTGAACTTCAGTTTTTATTCTCCGGGTTGATTTCCTTCTCTTGAGTGGCACTGCTGTGTCATACGGTGGGTGTGGATTTTATTTTAAAAGAAACGGCCACCCCGTTTTCTAGTGAGGCCAACCCCTTTGCGTTCCCACAGCATGTATGGGAGTTCCAGCTGCCTTGTACCCTGACTAACACATGGAACAGTGAGAATCCCCCTGGAGTTCCACAGCACCTTATGCAAACCTTAAATATATTCTCTTGATTTCTTTCCTCCTCTGTCTTCTGACCTCCCCCTTCCCAGCTAGACTCAAGGACCTGGTCCGTGTGCCTGCATTTCCCCTTCCTGGTGCCTGGTGCTAATGCCTGGTTCATTAATAGAAGCAAGGTGTAGGTTTAAAGGATGCACGAACAGACTTCTTGTTACTGCTCACAGATTCCAACTTAACTATTGTGGGAATTTCCTATGTGGCTGACCCAGTCAGGGGCACAGCCTGAGGCAAAGGCTCACGTGTGTGTTCTTCATCCAGGAGCTTCATCCTAGGGAAGAGGAGTGAGGGATGGGGGCCGGGCAGTGAGGAGAGTGAGCGCAGGCACCACTGCCCCAGCGTGCTGGCCTTTGTGACAGGCCACTGGAGCTCCATCCTGCAGGACTGTCTGAGTGGAGGTACCAAGTGCATCTCAGGGCTGTCTGTGGGGTTGAGTAGAGCAAGAAGGAATGTTTACTGGCTGATGCGCATGGCCCATTGGTCTCAGCTCCTTCCCGTGGGATGCCAGAGTGCATGTGTCCAGCTGCATGTGCCGAGGCCATGCGGCCACACCCACAGGGCAGCCCAGGCGGAGAAGGCATCAGGGCATGGGCTCCAGGGCAGACCTTCTGGGTGCATCTGTGTGAGGGTGGTCGGGCCACATGGAGATGGCTGTGGTGACAGACAGGAGAGCCGTGAGGGACCCAGGGGTGTGCAAGAGGTGGCACAATGGCAAAGAAGGGTGAGCAAGGGCCAGGGTCACAGTTCACACCCATCCGGCAAAGAGGTGGCTTCCGACGTGCAGGGACCATCACCTCACAGCACAGCAGGACCGAGCCCAGCCTGGGCGCCGGCTCCGCAGAGGTCGCAGTCCCTGCATGAGGCCCTTAGTGCCAGATGGGTTTCGTAGAGGCCGATGGAGAACTTTCCCCTTGGGCCTCTTGAGTTTCTCTGAAAAAACAACTAACAGAAGGCAGAGTAATAGGAGAAAAGGCGTACACGTTTATTTAACACGTGTCCACAAGGACCTTCAGAATGAAGACCCAAAGATACAGGAGACATTGACCGTGTTAATATTTAGGTTCAACCAAGTATGGAGAGCCGTGTAGAAACGGGATTGGAGAAAAAGGGGTATGATTGGGTGCTGATAGACTGAGTGGGAACCCCAGCAGGGCCTGTCTGTCCAGAGTCTTCCTGGCCTCTCTGAGCAGCACTCCTTCCTTCTGGGTGTGGGGCAGGCCCCTCTCTGGAATGGGGGTCGTAGGACCTGTGGTCAAACAAGGCAGGCCAGACAGTTTCTTCGTGGCCAGTTTTCACACAGAAAGGCGGGGGGATAAAATGAGAATAACACTTTAGGTTTTATGGCTGGCTTTGGAGAAAAGAGTTCTGGTTTCTATGACCTGCCTTGGGAAAGAGGGATTCTAGTTTCTTTGGCAGCCTCGGGGGAGAATGGGACTGAGAAATGGGCCGGCAGGAGGAAGGCAGAGAAAACTTCCTTCTGATGAAACAAAAACTTCAGCTGAATTAAATTTAAAGGAGTTTAATTGAACAATGAATGATTCGCAAATCGGACAGCCCCCAGCAGATTTACTGTGGAATCACAGCAGATTTACTGTGGAAACTGCTCATCAAGGCTCTAATGAGACTAACAAGTCTAAGAGACTCCAGGGGTGCCTTTGGTCAGAACAAACTTATAGACAAAAAAGGTAAAATGACGTACGGGAGTCAGAAGTGAGGTACAGAAACAGTGAGATTGGTTACAGCCCGGCGGTTGCCGTGTTTGAACACAGTTTGAACATTCAGCAGCCTATGAGTGGTTGAAGTATGGCCGTGGGGACTGGCCGACACTCAGCCGTTGTTGGAAGTGCACACTATTAAGTTAGGCTTCCACTTTGTCTAACTGCTAAGCTAGGTTACGGTTCATTCACAAGGACTCAAATACAGAAGCCCAGAGTCCTTCTCAGGCCATCGTTAACTTGAACGCTTCTGAGGCCTTCATTTTGGGGTATTGCTTTCTGAGCCCCAGAAGTTTCAAAATTCAGATTTTTTTGTGGTTTTACAAAGATAATTCAGGGAGCATACTGAATTTCGGATATGATGTAACACACTCTGAGGGGTTCAGGGCCGCACCCTGTCATCCGAGCATGAGTTCTGCAGTGAAACACGATTGTCTACACAAAATTGGGCAAATAAGGACTGCAGACAGCCTCGTTCCTGTTCAAGTCAGCTGTTTTTGAATTTTTTACATCAAAACACATAGAAAAAGTTTGCTTTTCTGAAATTAGGGTTTCGAGATTGTGGATAACTGATTATGAACCTATGAAAAGAATCAGCGAGGCAGGCTTGAAAATGTTATCTTTGGCCTTAAAATTTAGAGCCTTGATGAGCAGTTTCCTAGGCCTCCTCCTCTGATCATTAGTTCAGAATGCACCCCAGATCCTCTCATGATGTGTCTGATTCGATTTCCGTTCTGGAAAGGTTTCCGTCATTATCCCGCTGATGATGGTTTGAAGCTGCTGGTCTTCTCCGTGCCCCTTGGTGTCCCTCTGGTTGGGCAGTTTTATTGCTGTCTTTGTGAAAGTATTTTTAGCTACAAATAAAGCAATCTATTGGATCTGTCTTAAGCAAAATAGAGGATTATTAGAATAATAACAGGCTGACAGTCTCCAAGGTCACTGGGCCCCTCAGGGGCAGGCTCAGGAAGGAGGAAGGGTCCAGATGGAGGGCGCCCACCGCCCCGGCCTCTGCAGTGCTCTGCCCTCAGCCCCTCGCTTCTCTGCCACCGGTTAGTGCATCTTTCTTCTGCTCATGACAGAATAGTGGTTGCCTCATCAGTTTCCCAGTTTATAGGACCTCGATTTCAGCCACACCCAGAGAAAAGGCTATTTTGAATACCCAGTTCCCAGGTGAAGAGGAGTCTGCTTGGCCTGGTTGGTTTCTTTCGTCTCCTAGCACAGGAAATTCTGAGCAGGCGGGCAGGAACAAGTGGTGAGACGTGGCCTGGGGTGGCTGAGGCATACTTCTTAGAGGAGGTCGCTATGAGCTGGACAGACATTCCCAAGGCTTCCTAATATATACTCTATGCACTCTAGTTTCTAGTAAGATTCATGTCAGCTGAGCCATTCATATATCCATCCTCTCACTTATTCATGCGTTTGTATGACGCATGCAGACAGTGGCCTCGGGGTTGGTTGGGGCTCCTGTGCTGAACATGAAAACGACACCGCTGCTCTGCTAGGTCGTCTTCTCTAGAGGGGAGATGGATCTGTATTTATTCTACCAGGGACTCACGTAGCTGTCCAGAGGGTTCCTCTTGCCCGCTGCCCAAGGAGACCAGATTTATGGAGGCAGAGTTACTGCAGTAGGGAAGGAGTTTTACCCACGTAGAGCTGGCTAAATGGAAGACGGGAGTTGTATTATTACTGAAATCAGCCTCTGATTCGGAGGCTTGGGTTTTTCAAGGACAATTTTGGGGAAGAATGGCAGGGAGAGTGGCTAGACAATAGGCGCCTGCTGCCAGTTGGTCGAGGGTGTAAATCACAGGGGTGTGGGAAATGGTTCTTCTGCACGCAGAAGCACTTCTGGGTAAGCTGCAGGAGCAGCTGGCCAGTCCAGATGGAGCCATCAGTCTCAGACATGCAAAAACCCTGCAAAGGTATCTCAAAAGGCCAGTCTTAGGCTCTACAATGGAGATGTTATCTGCAGGAGTAACTGGGGAAGTTGCATATCTTGTGCCCTCCTGAATAATGGCTGGCAATCTTCTATGTCTACACTTTAGCAGAATTCAGTGTCTCCTATCCTCCTATCCTGGTGTTCTTTGATTAGCTTTACAAATGCAATTGAGTTTTGGGGAAGGGCTGATACCATTTAAGCTATAAACTAAATGTCTGGCAAAGTTAGCTTGCCTTAAGCCCAAGAATAGTTAAGGGCAGCTTGAAGGCTAAAGGCAAGAGGGGAGTTGATAGATCAGATCTCCCTCACTGTCGTAATTTTCTCACTGATACAATTTCTGCAAAGGTGGTTTCAGTCACATTAGGGGCAGCGAGGACCACACAGCTAATGTAGACCCCAAGACCGTCAGAGCTGTGATGCAGAGACAGGCCAAGGGTACCAAATGGGGAAGCCCAAAATGATAATTTCCATAGTCAAGGTGTCCATGAGCAGAGTGAAACTCTGTAAATTATTTGAAGAGATCTATCCTGAGACAAAAATGAGTGACCACGGCCCATGACGCCACTCCAGGAGATCCTGAGAACATGTACCCAAGGTGGTTGAGTTACAGCTTGATTTTGTACATGTTAGGGGGACAGAAGTTATAGAAGACGTTCATCAATACATGTAAGGCGTGTGTTGGTTCAGTCCAGAAAGGTGTGACAACTCGAAGCAGGGGGTGGGGTAAGGGCTTCCTGGTCATAGGTGGATTCAAAGACTTTCTGATTGGCCATTGGCTGAAAGAGTTAACTTATTATCTAAAGTCCCAGAATCAATAGAAAGAAGAGCCTGGGTTAAGATATGGGGTTGCAGAGACCAGGGGTTTTATCATGCAGATTAAGCCTCCAGGTGGCAGTTTTCAGAGCTCTTATCAGACCTAAAAAAATGCCAGTCTTAGGGAAAGGATCTGGAAAGGGAAGGGGATTCTCCACAGAATATAGATTTTCCTCACAAAAGACAGCTTTGCAGGGCCATCTCCAAATGTGTCAAAGAAACATATTTTGGGGTAAAACACTTGGATTTCTTTCAGGGCCTGCTGTCTGTCGTGTGATGCTATACTAGACTCAGGCTGGA
Source organism: Rhinopithecus bieti (assembly GCF_001698545.2). Classification (NCBI taxonomy): domain Eukaryota; kingdom Metazoa; phylum Chordata; class Mammalia; order Primates; family Cercopithecidae; genus Rhinopithecus; species Rhinopithecus bieti. Next base: position 3,343,442 of record NW_016807505.1, on the reverse strand, counting down.
ATTTGGTCTCTCATTGGTGCGCCTAGTCTATCAGTCTTAAGATCCTGTTTTAATATGAATGCTGGTCAGTTGTGCCTGAATTCCAGAGGGAGGAGGGTACAGTGAGGCACAGCTGGCCCTCTTCCCTCCCATCGTGTCCTGAACTACTTTTTCGGATTTCTTTGAAATGTCCTTGTCTGAGAGGGGGTCCGTCAGTTGGTTGAGGGGCTTAGAAATTTGTTTTTGGTTTACAAAGTTACAGATGAGAGGCCTAATGAAATCCACAACAGAAATGAGGGGCTCGGCCGGGCGCGGTGGCTCAAGTCTGTAATCCCAGCACTTTGGGAGGCCGAGACAGGCGGATCACGAGGTCAGGAGATCGAGACTATCCTGGCTAACACGGTGAAACCCCGTCTCTACTAAAAAATACAAAAAACTAGCCGGGCGAGGTGGCGGGTGCCTGTGGTCCCAGCTACTTGGGAGGCTAAGGCAGGAGAATGGCGGGAACCCGGGAGGCGGAGCTTGCAGTGAGCCGAGATCGTGCCACTGCACTCCAGCCTGGGTGACAGAGCGAGACTCCATCTCAAAAAAAAAAAAAAAAAAAAAAGAAATGAGGAGCTCTTACTGGAAAGGCTATGGCATATTAGAAAAAATCCTTGATATATGTAAACTGTTTAAGTCAGTTATTACATACAGTTTGTGTTAACCTGGTAATAAAAATATTTAAATCCCTGGATGGCTCTATTCTAATTTTCATCAAATGTTTATCTTAAATGCATGTAAATATCCAAGAGATTATTTCAGAATGATGATAAATATAATATAATGCAATATAAGGTAATGTAATATGATGTAATGTAATATGGATCTTGGATTTATAAGTCAATTAGAATAATTAGCTTCTTTCCTTATTATCCTCACCATGGGTAAAATTACCACATTTCATCATAACACTGAAGAAGTAAAATCATGGGAGAGAGAATGACTCAGTTTTTTAAAAATGGAGATACAGAATTCACACAACATAAAATTTATCTTGCGAAATTATATCATTCAGGGTATTTTAGTATATTCACAAAGTTGTACAACCATTGCCAGTATCCAGTTCCAGAACACTTTCCTCATGCCCCAAATAATCTTGTACCCAAAAGTAGTCACTGACGCACTGTCTCCCCCTTTTTCCCCAACCCCCAGACCCTGGAAACCACTAATCCTACTTTCTGTTTCTGGATTTGCCTATTCTGAACATCTCATTTAATGGAATCATTTTAACATGTGGTCTTTTGCGTCCAGCTTCTTTCACTTGGCATAACATTTTCAAGGTGCATCCGTGTTGCATCATGGATTAGTGCTTCATTTCATTTGGCTGTATGATATTCATATATATGTTTTATATTATACTATGTATATTATATATGTAAATATGTCATATATCACATATATATCATAGTATATAATATGTATCACAATTTACCATTTATTAGCTGATTGACCTAGGAGTGGAACTGCAAGGTCATATGCAACTCTCTGTTGAACTTTTAGAAACCCTGCTAATTGCTTTTCCAGAGCAATTGTACCTTTACTTTCCTGGTGAAAATGCGTGAGCGTTCTGATTTCTCCACACTTTCACCAGCACTTGTTATTGTGTGTGTCCTTGATTCTGCTCATCATAGCAGGCGTGAAGTGGTACTTCATTACAACTTTGATTTGCATTTCCTAGTGATGAATGACATTGAGCATCTTTTCTGTGCTTGTTGGTCATTTGTGAAATGCTCTTTTACTAAATAACACGTGAACTTGTTTTTCCCATTGGTTTGGAAATTTCAGCTGCAATTCACAGTAATGACAGCCTTGTTTTGCTCTGAAGGAGATTTGTTCCTGACTCTGGAGCATTTTTGCCCATTGAGTCTCCCTTCCTGAGCATCATGTACACACTGTGAGATATGAGGATGAGGAAGGGCAGTGTCCCTCCTCTAGTTGCTTAAAACCACAGCCTTGCCAGGAGCCTAGTGAGGCATTTCATAGGGTTGGTCATGATTCTCCACATGCGGGTGTTCACGTTGGTTGTGGTCTCCTTTTATTAACTCCAAAATGTTTTGACTAATGCAGCCAATATCCTCCATTGAGTACCCACAGGTTAATGAATTTGGGGTAGAGCAAATTCATTTAATGACTGTTTCTCGCTTCATTTTTCATTCCAAATGGCTTGGATCACACAGGCCTGCGTATAACCGTAAGATTGCTGAGACTTTTAAAAGGGTGGATAATTTTGACGGAGTACCACATTAGCTTTAAAACTGTGGATTTTTCAGAGATGTTAGTGGTCTCTATTTGAGTAAAAATATCTGTGTGTTATGAGTGGGAGAGTGAGGTGTTAGACATGCATTCATTGAGAGAAGTGTTAACCCTCTCACATCGAATGGTTACTACTTACAGTTTTTTCATTGGTCTTTACCCTTAACATTCTACATTGTCTCATTATATATTAACATTTTTATTTATTTTTTTTATTTATTTTTATTTTGTTTTTGAGACGGAGTCTTGCTCTGCCACCCAGGCTGGAGTGCAGTGGCCGGATCTCAGCTCACTGCAAGCTCCGCCTCCCGGGTTTACGCCATTCTCCTGCCTCAGCCTGCCGAGTAGCTGGGACTACAGGTGCCCACCTCGTCGCCCGGCTAGTTTTTTGTATTTTAAGTAGAGACGGGGTTTCACCGTATTAGCCAGGATGGTCTCAATCTCCTGACCTCGTGATCCGCCTGTCTCGGCCTCCCAAAGTGCTGGGATTACAGGCTTGAGCCACCGCGCGCGGCCCTATATTAACATTTTTCTATGTGAATTATATTTCCCCCTTAGCATGAATAAGAAGGACAATCTTCATATTTGCTATAGAAAACCAAATCTGGAGAAATCACAGCTACAGAATTATTAGAAATATTGGGACCAAGAGATTCTTCTTTTCAGGGCTCAGGATATCCCTAACTTTGTAGTCACAATGCTGAGAAGAGTGAGGTTGTGTCAGCATTTTCACTTGCTTGTCTGAAGCTACACTGTGGTCGTATTTAAATTCCTCAACATTAATAATAAGAAGAAGAATTGAAATAACTTATGAGAGAATAGTGCTGTGGCCATTCACTTCTCAAACTTTTCGTAAGAAGAAGCAGTTTTTCGGTGATGTTTGTGATGTTCGTTTGTGGAAATTAGGTGTTCCATTGCTAGTGGCCAGGTTGGTCTTGTGGCTTCACCTAACTACAGGGCTGGGAAACCTTCTTGGGGGTCCAGTAGGGAGAAGAGTGACAGGTGTGGGACGCTCTGACAAGCTACTAGTGAACCAACACACAAAAACACCTCCTACACGATTTGGTAGGGGTTTTACATGAGATGATGTTTTATCTGGTGCTTTAGAATGTTACATAGTGGCCCACCAGTGGGGGTGACTAAAATCTGCCTGGATGTTGGTGAGCATGGAATGAATCAGTCAAAAACGCATTCTATTTGGATTTTGAGGAGCCTGAGAAGAAAGGGGGTTCACGCCCAATGGCAAAGCTGTGTGATGTCCTAGAAGAGCTGGGTGTGTTTCTCACAGTCAGGCTGTTCTCTGGCCCACCTCTCCAGGATACCTGGGTACCTCTCCAGGCTCCATCCACGTGGAATTCAGCTCACTGCAGTTGTGCAGTCAGTGACCTGGGTGGTTCCCAAGGACCACAGGAGAACCTGCAATGAGGAGTAAATGTTACTTTCTGCAAGAAGACTCAAGTTGTGTGGCATTCTGAGAATTTGCATTCCTTGTTTTATGTGGATACTTTAGCTGCTTGTTCATTCACTTGTTGATCCGGTATTTGTGAGTGTGTTTTTACCCACTCCTCACTGTGAGAGGCACTGGGGATTCCTGTGAATAAGGCACGATTTCTGACCGCGTCTAATGCACCTGCAGCACGGGCCTGCCTCTGTGATAATGAACCTGATTCTTTAACAAAGCCCAAATGCACCAGTGCAAAATGAGAATTCTTAAACTGCATTTAGTGTTATTTCTTTATGCTTAGTTATTCTTGTGCAAGAATTTACTTGTTTTAATGAATAAATGAGCATATGAAAAGGCACTCAACCTCATAAGTCATCAGTAAAATGCAGAATTTAACCACAATGAGATGACATCATTTTAAGCCCCCACAATTTTAATTCTACTCCTTCATGATATCTAGGGAGCATAATATTCATATTTTGAATATCACTGCATTTAATAGGCCCTGAAGGTACCAGAAGTTGAGTACAAATATTAGTAGAGTCTTGTTGTGAGCGGTGAATAATACTCATAAACATTGCCAACATTTCAGTTAATTTTTTAAAAGTAGAGGTTAGAAAATCATTTGACATCGAGACCTAAAAAAGTGAAGATAAAAAGTTAAGGAAACATTAGTCATGGCGCCTTCCTTTCTTGCTGACGTTTTTGTGAGTTTGTCGTGGATGTTCTAGTTCACGTGAGTTTTGACCACATCAAGAACATGAAGCTCCTCGGAGCCTGTTTGATTTTCAACATGTTTCAAAGATGCTCGAGACCACAGAACAGCACCAACGTTCAGTTAAGCTCTGGTTGGTTCCCCCATGGCCTCGGCAAGCGTATGGATTTAGCTGAGAGGCCCCTATAGTACCCTGGTGTGTGAGGCTAGCGTAGTCGTCCCAGGTCCATCATGGCAGTTGTATGTGAACTGTCTTCTCCATGAGCCTGTGCAGTCCTCGGGGCAGAGCTCAGTCTAGTCCGCCACTCCCAAGGCCACAGAGACCGGAGTGTGCTCAGGGCATGTGCGTCGATGCAGGTGTCTCTCAGGCCATCCCGGGAGCTCAGCCCGCCACTGTCTCTCTCTGACAATGTGAGTGCTTTAGAATGTGAGTGAGCTGGCATTCAGGGAACAGCCTGGGTAACTGGTGCTTGTGTTTATCAAGGACAAAGATCCTGCCTCTGTGTCTGTGTCTGTGCATTCTCATTAGAGGTCTTCATATTTGGTGAAACTTACCAGCCTGTAAGCACAGTAACCCTTGAGTGTCCTGACAGTTTTAGTTACTGCCTTCTAATGGCATATTTGTAGGGCTGTACCAGTCCCTGACCCTGCCGTCACAATTTTCTGCCTTCCATTTTTGGAAGTGGCTTGGAAAGCATACGTTGAAAAGTGACAGTTTTGCCACTTTTACTGATGAAAAGCTGGCATCAGCCCACTTGGTCTAGCAAGCAATGGGCCTGGAGTCCTGCCTCTGCAAGTTGTGGGCAGAAGGGCTCAAATGCCCCCTGGTGAGAGGGGCGGATGCTTAGCTACCTCCTGACCCTCATCAGATCTTAGGTGGCGCATCAGCTGAGGCAGGTGTGGACCTCCTCCCCCTCCGGCACAGCTCTAGGCACTTCCCTCCCCAGGGTGCCTGTTTGGTTTAGGAGGACCTAATCTCTGCCAGGTTCAGTGGCCTCTGTAAAATAGGGATCCTGCTGAGTGTCTTCATCACATCATATTATGTCATCAAACATCTCCATGTGACTCAACTCCTTTTGTTGTTATGTAGCTTTATTGCAGCATTAACTGACTAACATACCTTACAATCTATTCATGCATAACATGTAATCACTAGGGTAAGCTGGCCCATCCTTTTCTTATTTATGTTTGTGACTCAGCTTCTTAAATTGGGTATGAAAAGCGCTAATGGTAAAAGATTAGGTTGATAACTTTGTCTTAAATTGGGGAACTTGTTTCTCATAAGATACTACCATATGAGTGAAAAAAAAGCCACAGAGTGGAAAAAAAGCATCCATTGTCACTTTCCGAAATTATACCTAAAATATAAAAAGAGCACCTATAGATCAATAAGAAAAGACAGAACCCTCTAATAGAAAAATGGGCAGGAATCTTAACTAGACACTTCACAGAAGAAGATACTGAAATTACTGAAAGTATTAATAAGCATATGAAAAGGTGTTCAACCTTGTAAGTCATGAGTAAAATGCAAAATTTAACCACAGCGAGATGCCATTATATCCACACCTAAATGGTTAGAATAAAAGACGGACAGTACTAAATACTGAAAGGTGGTAGAGCAGTAGGAAGTGTCGTGCATTGCTGATAAGATTGTATATTTGTACAATGACTTTTGAAAATGATTTGACAGCATCTACTAAAGTTTAGAACAAGGTATATCTTTTGCTCAGTAATTTTTTTCATAGTGGTATGCCCAACAAAAATATGTACCTTTGCACACCGAAAGACTGTCTGAAAATGCTCATAGCAGCCTATTTACAAAAGCCCCAAACTGGACGCAACTCAGATATCAGCCCTGAGAATGGACGAATGGCGGGACAGTCATACCGTGGAATACTATACAGAAGTAAAAAATGAATGTATTACATGACTGAATCTCACAAACATGTTGGCCAAAAGACAAATCTGACAGAAAAGAGGATATGCTATATGATTCCATTTATAAAAAACTTAGAAACAGGCACATTTACTCTCTGGTATCAAGGGCAGAGCCTGACTGGCATCCTGGGGCATGGAACCTTTTGATGTGGTCTGCACAAGTCAGCCTCTGGGGCAGAGAATGTGTGGGGACGGTGAAAAGAGAGGGAGGGGAAAGTCAGCAGCGTCCTCATGCCCCTGCACTGGCCTGTCCACATTGGTGGAAATCTTTATTTGAAGCAAAATGCTCAGAAATAGAATCATCTGTATTCTTTCCAACCTCAACTCTTTTTAAATGATTCACTTGATGTAGTTGTGGCATTTTCTAGCCAGATTGGAAACCATGTGGAAGCTTCCAGATGTTGAACGGAAGCCATTGGCTTCACTCCGAGCTTTGGTGTTACAGCTACAGCTGGTATCTGGGGCAGTCACAGCCACTTTCTGGGTCTAGGAGGGAGACGGCAGATCTGGAGCTCGATCTTCCTAATTCTAAGCCTGTGTCCTGCAGCACACAGCAGGTGCCCATAAAAGCAACTGAGTGTTGGAGCTAGGCTTTACAATTGCTGTGAGGATTGAATCAGGTAATACACACAGAGGCCTGAAGAGCAGTGCCTGGTGCACGACTGCATGAGATATGAACAAACAGTTCAGGCTGATGGCTAAGCAGTGCAGGAAGACACAAAGATTATAAAAAATGGTCTTACTTTTGCTGGATTTTAAAGGGAAACTAGAAAGAATGGGAGTTTTCTCTTGAGAGAAAGCCTGTGCAGTCTATATGATAATTGAGTAAGTAGTTAGGTGCTCCTTCTTTCTGCTCCCGTAGCAACTGCCTGATGCGTGGTGCCCTAATAGACCTTAACCCCCTGGTCACTCAGCTTCTTCCGACTTTCTAAACCGGCTCATCCCGTGTGCCCTGTACTACTCACCCACCCAACTGTGGAGTGGGGGCTCCCCACAAGGAAGCACTGGGTTTGCACCCTGGAGGTTGAATTCTTGGGTAAGTGAGACAGCTAGGACTACCCCAGGGACAACCACAATGTACCTGTGCAACAGAAAGTCCTTGATTATTTGTGATCTCACTTGGTCTATTTCAGGCAGTTGACGGCCAGTACTCATGTAATATCCTCATGAAAGGGCGGCAGGCAGGGTGGTTTGTACTGTACACAGTGTGCAGAGTCCATCTGCGGGTTTTCCCGTTTGGAAGGATGAATATGAGATGAGTAACTGTTCAGATAGTCTCTGGAGATGCATCCTGTGTGCCTCAAGGCACATAGGTTAGTTCATCTTAATTGATCCGGACAGTATTGCCTTTGTTCAAAGTCAGTTATGCAATGTCCAGGGCAAGGAACATGTACGGTATGTCTTTTATATAAAAGATGACAAGATTTCAAATAGAACAAAATTAAGTTACGTTTCTCAGTATATTAATCCAGTCACACTGTGGCAAGAGATTTCAAATAAATAAACCAGATCTGTTCATAATTAGCAAAAGCATTCCATCAGAAGCCTGAGCACGTCAGAGGAGTGCAACGTGGCAGCATGGAAGGAAATTCTTGCAGACTGGGGATTGAATCCTGACTTCACCCCAGCAAGCTGTGCAGCCTGCAGAAAACCAGTCCGTCTTCGGGAGCCTCAGTTTCCCCCTGGACCGGGGTGCTGAGAGATGCCCAGCAAATGCCTGTGCATAGGAGGCGGCTGGGGGACTGGCAGAATCCCTTTCCTACTTTCCTTTGAATCATGTTGCCCACGGCTTTAGGAATGAGGGAAAAGAGGCTCCTTTAGCTATTTGTTCGGCATGGAACTTGACTCTGTTGGAGACACAAATGAAAGTACAGAGCCACTTATCTCTGATTTTTTTGCATTGAGAAATGGCAAAGCTCTTGGTGAGAGATTAATGCCCACTTGAGGAAAGGGTTTGATAGAAGCTCCACAGGATAAGACGGCTCACATAAATGGTACTTTTTATCTGTATTCATCTCCACTCAACTGCATTTTAATTTTAGAAAAGAGTCTGAATGACACGTTGTTAGAATTTGTAATCGAATGTGAAGCTGGAAACTGTGATGTTCCTGTCAGTGGCTTTTGCTTCCAGTACACTGTGGAAGAACCACTGCCTCACCCTTTGTCGGTGTCGCTGAGGAGCCGGTGCTGAGCCGAGCAGCCTGGAGCATTGCTCACAGGGACCTGCGCTGTGTAGACGTGCGGCCTGGACTCAGAGCAGGACCGGGTGATACCAGGCAGATGGGCTTGTGCCCCAAAAACCCTGATTAGTGCCACTGGCTATGCAGGCAGTGCGATTGAAAGTAAGAGGGAAATTGAGGTTTTGCAGGGACAAGGTCTTCATTCAATTGTAGACTATTGCAGGGAACTTTTCTTTCTTTTTTTTTTTTTTGAGATGGAGTCTCGCTCTATCGCCCGGGCTGGAGTGCAGTGGCCGGATCTCAGCTCACTGCAAGCTCCGCCTCCCGGGTTTACGCCATTCTCCTGCCTCAGCCTCCCGAGTAGCTGGGACTACAGGCGCCCGCCACCTCCCCGGCTAGTTTTTTGTATTTTTTAGTAGAGACGGGGTTTCACCGTGTTAGCCAGGATGGTCTCGATCTCCTGACCTCGTGATCCGCCCGTCTCGGCCTCCCAAAGTGCTGGGATTACAGGCTTGAGCCACCACGCCCGGCCAGCAGGGAACTTTTCTAACAAGACAAATATCCGTGACTCTGGAGCCTTTTCTGAAGTTGGATGGATGAGTGCTATGGCAGGAGTTCTGGCTGGAGGAAAGTGCAGGCCTCCACAATCGATAAGAGAAAGGAGAACTATCAAAAAGAGTCCTAAAGGACCTTCCAGCTTTTTGTCATGACTGAAATTTCTCTCAGAATCATGGAAAAGAACTTGTGTGCTTACTGACTTTTAGAGAGAGCTTCTGATTGCTATATGGCAGAGAAAACAAGGGATGCCATTTCTGGGGTCAAAAAGCTTTATCCAGGACAAGTGAAACTGGAGCAATTCTTTCTTCCTGAGAATTGAAAGAAAAGATGTGGTGATCTGTGTTAGAGGAGCGGCGAAGGAGTCACCGTCAGATGTGATGATCAGAGAAGCAAGTGTCTGTCTGTCTTCTGTACTGTGTGGTAGGTGCCCTGGAGAATTCAAAGAAAAGTAACATTCTGGTTCGGAGACAAAGCTAACATTAAGTAGAAAAATCAGGCCACTGCAGCCTCTTTGCTGAGAAATCTTACAGACTTCTCCCTGTCTAACACTGGGGTCCCAACATTTTTGCATGATATAAAACATGGCCTGCCTTTCACACGTTAAATGACAATGCCCTTCCCAACCCTGTCACCCTTTTAAAAATTTTCCTGTTGTAGTAAGAAAAATAATACGTCATATGCTTAAAAATATATAGTTAAAATGGCAAGGCTTGTGTGATACATGTATATCACATAAGATTGTGTATGCATATAAAGTATGTGATATGTATATGTATATAGATATGTGTGTATCCACATGTGATATATACATATGTTTTATACATATGTATCAGATACATATGTGGTATGTATATATCACATAAAATTTGTCATTTTAACCATTTTTAATTGTACTACTCAGTGGCATTAATTACATCACTGTCAGGCCTCTGAGCCCAAGGCCGCACGTATACGTCCAGAGGGCCTGAGGCAACCGAAAAGTACAAAAGAAGTGAAACAGCCAGCCCCTGTCTTAACTGATTGACCAGCCTTACGACATTCCATGATGACTTGTTCCTGCCCTGTCCCAACTGATGGATCGATGGACCTCGTGACATTCTTCATCTGGACAATGAGTCCTGTGATCTCTCCCCCATGCACCTTGTGACCCCTGCCCCTGCCCACAAGAGAAAAACCCCCTTTAACTGTAACTTTCCACTGCTTATCCCAGTCCTATAAAACTGCCCCATCCCTAACTCCCTTTGCTGACTCTCTTTTCGGACTCAGCCCGCCTACACCCAGGTGATTAAAAAGCTTTATTGCTGTTTGGTGGTCTCTTCACACGGATGGGTGTGACAGTCACCATCAAAGCCTATTTGGTGGTCTCTTCACACGGATGGGTGTGACAGTCACCATCACCATTATCTCCAAAACATTTCATTAACCCCAAGCAGAAACCCTATAATCATTAAGCAATAACTCTCCGTTTCACCCCCCACCCTGCCCACCCCGGTAATCTCTTAATCAACCTTCTGTCTGTTTAATGGAATCACATTCGTTTATTTCTGCTTTTGTCACTTTCGCTGTTGTAGCCTAGAAATCATTGCCAAGTCCAATAGACTGAATGTTTTCCTCCATGTTTTCTTTTAGGAGTTTTGTAGTATTAGACTTTATGTTTAGGTCTCTAATCTAGTTTGAGTTAATTTTTGTATATGTTGTAAGATGAGGGTCCAACTTTATTCTTTTGCATGCAGATACCAGTTTCCTCAACACCATTTGTTAAAGAGACTGTGATTGAGTAGTCCTGGCATTCTCATCAAAGATCATTTGACCATAAGCATATGCGTTTATTTCTGGGCTCCATATTCTATTCCATTAGCTGGTTTTTTTTTTTTTTTTTTTTCCTATTTTTGGTTGAACACTGAACGTTTGAATATTATATTGTGGTAAATCTAGAAATCAGTTTCACTCCCTTCCCCAGGGTTGTTATTATTATTCATTTTTATAATTGAAGGCTGGAGTAGTCTTGTTTGTTTTGTGACATTTCCAAACTATTTTTGAAAAGACTGTATTCCTCGTCATGTATGGTCACTGGAATCTCTGTTCCTTAGTGATTGCTTAGTGTGTTCGGCTGGTGTTTTGACAGAGCTTGATTTGAATTCCAAGAGCTTTAAAAGCAAACAAACCACCACAACAACAATACCTCTTCCTGTTTTATAGATTGGCTCTGTGCTAGATAGAACCTTCCTTCAAAACTTAGCCAGGCTTGCACTGCGACTAGGCATCAGCACAAGCTGAAAGTTGTGGGCATTCTCCCGTCTTTTCTGAGCGGGGGCCTTTCCCTAGATAGGCATGTGGCTTTCTGTCTCTCTGCCTGCCCCCACCGCCCCCCACCTGCCCCGCTGTGCCCCATGTTTGCTTTTGAATATCTCAGTTTCACAAAGAAACTCTCCCCAGATTTTGCTCCTGTTCTTCGGTAGCCTGTTATATGCTTGTCTTTCCCCAGGCACCTGTGGTTTGGCTTGCAGTGCTTTTGAACAATGCCTGCCATTTTCCTGACCTGGGTTCTTCTGCCTCAGGTGAAACAGATGAATACCTTGCTGGTGCCTCAGCTACCCTCCAGCCAGGTTAGAACAGACATTCACAATAGTTTGCGAATAATGCTGCTCTTCTCTACCTGAACCAGGGGCAGGGTTCACCTCCTTTGTGGAACCTTCTCTCAGTCCCCATATATTGTTATTTTTTCTGGGTGCTCAGCGGTGGTTTACATCTACCTACAGTATTGCATTAAGTATAACTTTATTTACATACGTGTGTTCTCCACTGGACGGCGAGGCCTTTGAAGTGGTGCCTTGCTTATATTCCCATCTATATCCCTTAAGTTCAGAGGCAGGTACAGAGCAGGTTTCCAAAAGTGGCATATAGAACAATTTGGATTTAGGGGACAACCAGTGAGGACCAGATGATCAGGAGTGTTTCCAGATATTGTGAGACAATGGTCTTGCAAAAGTAGAGAAATGGGTATACTTTGGAAAGCAGGAGGAACTGTAGGAGACAAAAGGGTAGTTTGGATACGTCTTCAAATTCTATACATCATATTCAATAACTGTCATTGTTTTCTATATTTAAGCCCTTGAAGGTAGAGTAAGAGTAATAGAAATAATTTGAAACAATCAGAACAGGTAATTTTTTTTTTTTTTTTTTTAAATGCAAGGTACAGCCCGGGCATGGTGGCTTATTCCTGTAATCCCAGCACTTTGGGAGGCCACGGCAGGTGGATCACCTGAGGTCAGGAGTTCGAGACCAGCCTGGCCAACATGGTGAAACCGCGTCTCTACTAAAAATACAAAAAATTAGCTGGATGTGGTGGTGGGCACTTGTAATCCCAGCTACTCAGGAGGCTGAGGCAGGAGAATCACTTGAACCCCGGAGGCAGAGGTTGCAGTGAGCTGAGATTGTGCCACTGCACTCCAGCCTGGGTGACAAGAGCAAAACTCCATTTCAAAAAAATTAAAATTAAAAATAAATAAATAAATAGATAAAATAAAATGCAAGGTATAGAATTGTCAAGAATTGTTTAACAGGATAGTTTATTCATCCAAGTAATTCTTATTTAAGAGATTTTTTCCTCCCCTCAAACATGTAAACAATTGAGATCTTAGTACTTTTTTTTTTTTTTTAACTGAATAGTATTCTGCCTCTCCTAGTTGTAAACTAGCCTGATCCACTCTGGTCTTGGAGAACTCCTTTATCTTTTTGGTGGACCCTAACTTTAGTCTCTAACTCTTGAAAGTGGGAGATGGTTAGCTCTGTAATGCTTATAATGAAAGTCACACACATAACTATCAATCAGATCCATACTTAGTTGCGAGCAGGCATACATCAGTTTGTGCAACCTCTTTGGCTAATTTGATGATGCCCCAGTTCTTTGAACCTTTAGTGTTCTAAGCACATCTTGCATACCGTGTTTACTGGAGACAGCAAAAATATTCTAAGAAAATCCAGTGAACCTTAGAGTTGGAATCAGAGTGTTTAGAGATGAAGTGTCAGACCTTCGTCCTGATGAAGAGCCTGGCTCAGTCACCGCACTGAAGAGCTCCTTGAGCCTGTTGATCCTCGCTTACTCCTGACCTCCCAGCACCTCCCTCCTCAGGCAGTCTCTGACCTGTTTTCTGTCACTGTAGATTGAGTTGGTAAGCTTTTCCACAAAAGAGTAGACAGAAAACACTTGAGGCTTTTTAGCCTACATTCTCTCTCACAAATACTAAATGACTGGGTTGTGGTAAAGCAGTCACAGAGAGTATGTAAATGGATAGCTGTAGATGTGTTTCAATAAAATTATATTTCTAGAAACAAGCAGGGAGTCAGATTTGACCCATGGACTATAGCTTGTGAAACTCTGCTATTTACATTTTCTAGAACTTTATATTAAAAATGACATATATATGTATTTATTCCGGCTTTCATTCAGCATAATTATTATGAGATTCATCCATGTGGTAGCATACATCAATAATTCATTCCTGTTATTACTGAGTAGTATTCTATGGTTTGAATATGACACCATTTTTTTGGACATACATTCACCTGTTGATGGATATTTGAATCGTTTCCAGTTTTTGACCATCAGGACTAAGACTACAGTAAACATTGTGTTCGATTTTTTGTGTTACCTTATGCTTTAATTTCTCTTGGGTAAATACTTCAAAGTGGAATGGTGGGTTCATATTGGTGGGTGTGTGGATCATGTTTTTCAAAACTGCCACGCTGTTTTCCGGAATGGTTACACAATTTTGCACTCCCACCAGCAGTGCTTGAAAGTTCCTGTTCCTTCATCTCCTTGTCAACATTCACTTTAGTCAGTGTTTTTTATTTTACATATTCGAAGGTAGATGGTGAAATGTCATTGTGGTTTTACTCCACGTTTCCCTAATGGCTAGTGGTATTTGACCATCTTTTCATGTACACATTTGCCAGTGTTCTGTCTTCTTTGTTGAAGTGTCCGTTTAAAATATTTCCCATTTTAATTGGGTTGTTTGTTTACTTGTTGAATTTTGAGAATTAAAATATATATATATATTCTAGATATTAGTCTTTATCACATAGATGATTTGGAAATATTTTCTCCCAGTTTGTGGCTTTTCTCTACTTTTACTTGACAGTGCCCTTTGAAAAACAAGCATTTGTAATTTTGATAAAGTCCAATTAATATGATTTTCTTTTCATATATTATGTTTTTAGTGTTATATCTAAGAAAACCTTTAACTCAGGGTCAGAGATTTCTTCCTGTATTTTCTTCCAGAAGTTTTATAGTTATGTTTTACATTTAGGCCTATAATCCATTTGTATTAAATTTTGTATATGATTAGTGAACAGATCAAAGTAAAAGTTCTTTTGCATGTGAATATCCAACTGTTCCAGCACCATATGTGGAAAAGACTTCTCCTTCTAATGGTATTAAACCACCATTGAATCTATGCAAAAAAGTCAATGGACCAGAAATATATGGGTATATTTTTGGTTTCTCCATTGATCAATTTATTCTGATGCAATATCACACTGTTTTTATTGCTGTTGCTGTGTAATAAATCTTGAAGTAAGATAATGTATATTCTCAAACTTTGTTCTTCTTTTACACAAGTTGTATTGGTTATTCTAGTCCTTTGCATTCTTATGTGATTTTTAGAATCAGTTTGTTAATTTCTACACAAAGGAGTGCTGGGATTTATACAAAACATTCTTAGGAAAAATGAAAGAACACATAAATAATTGGAGCTATATACTGTGTTTATAGATCAGAAGCTCCTATATTGTTAAAATGTTAATTTTTCCCAAATTAATTCATACATACCTCTCTGCCTCAAAGGAGTCCACCCTCTAGTTCCTGATGTTAATGGCCATATATGTTATATTACAAGGAACTTTGCAGGTGGATTTAGGTTATAAACCTTCATAAAGGGAGATTTTTCTGGATTATCCAGGTAGATCCAATGTAATCACAAGGGCCCTTAAAAATAAAGTGAAAGATAGAAGAGCCAGTTAGAGAACTGTGACAGGCGAAGAGGCAGGAGAGATTTGAAGTGTGAGAGGGACATTGCTGGCTTTGAAGATGGAGGAATGGAGGCATGAGGCTGGGAATGTGGGTGCCTCTGGAAGCTCAGCACAGCTTTTGGGTGACAGCCAGTAAGGAAACAGGGGCCTTAGTCTTACAGCTGCAGGGAACTGGATTATGTCAACGCCTGAATGAGCAGAGAAACACATCCTCCCCTAGAGCCTCCAGACGGGAACGCAGCCCTGCCAACACTGTGGCTGTGACTTCATGAGACTCAAAGCAGACATTCGGCTGTAAACCAGCATCCTCTGACCTATGAAAACCATGATCTAATAAATAGGTGTTATTTCAAGCCACTATGTTTATTTTTTATTTTTTATTATACTTTAAGTTCTAGGGTACATGTGCACAACGTGCAGGTTTGTTACATATGTATACATGTGCCATGTTGGTGTGCTGCACCCATTAACTCGTCATTTACATTAGGTATATCTCCTAATGCTTTCCCTTCCCTGTCCCCCACCCCGGGTGTGTGGTGTTCCCCACCCTGTGTCCAAGTGTTCTTATTGTTCAATTCCCACCTGTGAGTGAGAACATGCAGTGTTTGGTTTTCTGTTCTTGGCGATAGTTTGCTCGGAATGATGGTTTCCAGCTTCATCCATATCCCTACAAAGGACATGAACTCATCCATTTTTATGACTGCATAGTATTCCATGATGTACATGTGCCACATTTTCTTAATCCAGTCTATCATTGATGGTCATTTGGGTTGGTTCCAAGTCTTTGCTATTGTGAACAGTGCTGTAATAAACATATGTGTGTATGTGTCTTTATAGCAGCATGATTTATAATCCTTTGGGTGTATGCCCAGTAGTGGGATTGCTGGGTCAAATGGTATTTCTAGTTCTAGATCCTTGAGG
>NW_016807505.1:3261753-3327341 GCF_001698545.2 Rhinopithecus bieti | reverse complement strand
AAGTCTTTGCTCATGCCTATGTCCTGAATGGTATTGCCTAGGTTTCCTTCTAGGGTGTTTATTGTTTTAGGTCTGGCATTTACGTCTTTAATCCATCTTGAATTAATTTTTGTAAAAGGTGTAAGGAAGGGATCCAGTTTCAGCTTTCTACATATGGCTAGCCAGTTTTCCCAGCACCATTTATTAAATAGGGAATCCTTTCCCCATTTCTTGTTTTTGTCAGGTTTATCAAAGATCAGATGGCTGTAGATGTGTGGTATTATTTCTGAGGACTCTGTTCTGTTCCGTTGGTCTATATCTCTGTTTTGGTACCAGTACCATGCTGTTTTGGTTCCTGTAGCCTTGTAGTACAGTTTGAAGTCAGGTAGCGTGATGTCTCCAGCTTTGTTCTTTTGGGTTAGGATTGTCTTGGCAATGCAGGTTCTTTTTTGGTTCCATATAAACTTTAAAGTAGTTTTTTCCAATTCTGTGAAGAAAATCATTGGTAGCTTGATGGGGATGGCATTGAATCTATAAATTACCCTGAGAAGTATGGCCGTTTTCACGATACTGATTCTTCCTATCCACGAGCATGGAATGTTCTTCCATTTGTTTGTGTCCTCTTTTATTTTGTTGAGCAGTGGTTTGTAATTCTCCTTGAAGAGGTCCTTCACATCCCTTGTAAGTTGGATTCCTAGGTATTTTATTTTCTTTGAAGCAATTGTGAATGGGAGTTCACTCGTGATTTGGCTGTTTGTCTGTTATTGGTATATAAGAATGCTTGTGATTTTTGCACATTGATTTTGTATCCTGAGACTTTGAGGAAGTAGCTTATCAGCTTAAGGAGATTTTGGGCTGAGACGATGGGATTTTCTAAATACGCAATCATGTCATCTGCAAACAGGGACAATTTGACTTCCTCTTTTCCTAATTGAATACCCTTTATTTCTTTCTCCTGACTGATTGCCCTGGCCAGAACTTCCAACACTATGTTGAATAGGAGTGGTGAGAGAGGGCATCCCTGTCTCATGCCGGTTTTCAAAGGGAATGTCAAGCCACTATGTTTATGATCATTTGTTATGGCAGCTGTTGAAAACAAGTACACATTTTTGTGTCTATAGAATCTATAGTCATGCCACCGAACTTATTCTTGATATTGGCAATTTTGTTTTCTCACTTGGTCTCTTCAGATAGGCTAAAAGTTTTTTTTTTTTTTTGAGACAGAGTCTCGCTCAGTTGCCCAGTCTGGAGTGCAGTGGTGTGATCTTGGCTCACTGCAAGCTCCGCCTCCCGGGTTCACGCCATTTTCCTGCCTCAGCCTCCCCAGTAGCTGGGACTACAGGCGCCCGCCGCCATGCCCGGCTAATTTTTTGCATTTTCAGTAGAGACGGGGTTTCACCGTGTTAGCCAGGATGGTCTTGATCTCCTGACCTCGTGATCCACCTGCCTTGGCCTCCCAAAGTGCTGGGATTACAGGCGTGAGCCACTGTGCCTGGCCTAGGCTAAAAGTTGACTCACCTTACTGAGCTTTTCAAAGAACCAGGTTTTGGTATCTTTGCTTTTCTCTAACATTTTTTTTCCCTTTTCTATTTCATTGATTTCTGCTCCAATCTTTATTATTTCTTTTCTTCTACTTAGTTTGGGTTTCATTTGCTCTAACCAGTAAGGAAAAAAATAACCAGAGCATTTAAGCAAAAACTTTATGAAAGAAGATATATGGATGGCAAATAAGTAAAAGATGCTGAATGTCAGCTCGGCATGGTAACTCATGCCTTTAATTCCAGTACTTTGGGAGGCCAAGGTGGGCTCGAGGGCAGGAGTTCGTGACCAGCGTGGCCAACATGGTAAAACCCTGTCTCTACTGAAAATACAAAAATTAGCTGGGCAGGGTGGTGCACACTTGTAATCCCAGCTACTTGGGAGGCAAAGGCAGGAGCATTGCTTGAACCTGGTAGACGGAGGTTGCAGTGAGCCAAGATTGCAGCACTGTGCTCCAGCCTGGGCCACAGAGTGAGACTCCATCTCAAAAAAATAAAATAAAATAAAAGGATGCTCAATGTCATTAATCATGAGAGAAATGCAATTGGAAACCACAGTAAGATCCCACTACACGTCCATTATAATGTCTAAAATCAGAAAGGCTGATCAAGTTTTGGTGAAGATGTAAGAACTGGAATTCTCATACGCTGCTGGTGGGATTGTAAAATGAGGAAATTATTTTGGAAAATAGTTTTGCAGTTTCCTGAAGCATAAATGTTTCATATAACATTGCGTAGTATTAACCTATCATATATCCAACCGTCTCATTCCCTAGGTATTAGCCAAGGGAACTGAAAGCATATGTACATACAAAGACTTGTATATGAATGTTCACAGCATGTTTATTTGAAATAGCTGACACTGGAAACAATCCACGTGTCCATTAATAGGTGAATGATATGTACATGGTAATATATCCACACACTAGCATACTACTGCACATTAAAAAAGGATGAACTGCTGACTCACACACTAACAGTGAAGGATCTTTTTTTTTTTTGAGACAGAGTTTCACTCTTGTTGCCCAGGCTGGAGTGCAATGGCACGATCTCAGCTCACCGCAACCTCCACCTCCCATGTTCAAGCGATTCTCCTGCCTCAGCCTCCCAAGCAGTTGGGATTATAGGCATGCGCCACCACATCTGGCTAATTTTGTGTTTTTAGTAGAGACAGGGTTTCTCCATGTTGGTCAGGATGGTCTCAAACTCCCAATCTCAGGTGATCTGCCCACTTGGGCCTGCCAAAGTGATGGGATTACAGGCGTGAGCCACCGCGCCTGGCCAACAGTGAAGGATCTTAACATGGTTATGCTGAATATTGATTGTTTTTGTCTGGATGATCTGTCTATTGAGAAATAGTCAGACAAAAAAACACAACTGGCTGGGCGTGGTGGCGTGTGCCTGTAATCCAAGCACTTTGGGAGGTGGAGGTAGGTGGATCACTTGAGGCCAGGAGTTTGATACCAGCCTGGCCAACATAGCGAAACCTTGTCTCTACTAAAAATGCAAAAAATTAACTGGTGTGATGGCATGCACCTGCAATCCCAGCTACTTGGGAGGCTGAGGCTCCCCAGCTTGGGCCCGGGAGGTGGAGGTTGCAGTGAGTCGAACTGCAGCCCAACCTCGGCGACTGAGCAAAACTATGTCTCAAGAAACCCCCCCAAACAACAACAACAAAAAACAGTGGTGTAATTTACAGAAAACCTGCATTTATAGAAAATGTAAACCAATCTATAGTGAAAGAAAAGAGAAGAATGGCTTACTAGGAGTGTGGGGGTTGACAAGAGGAGCTAGAGGAGGTGCAAGAGCGTAGGCATGAATAAACTCCTAGGGTCAATGGCCGTGTTTGTTATCTTGATGACAGTATTGGTTTCATGAGTATACGTATATCCAAATAGAAATTATATGCATTTTAAATGTATGAAGTTTGTAGTATGACAATTATTCTTGAAAAAGGCAACCAGAAGATAAAAAAAAGAATTGGTGTGTTAACAGTGGAACTATATCTCCATGTCTGTTTACTTATTTGCAGGATGGATTGCTATTCTGGGTGCCATCTGGTTGCTAATTTTAGCTGATATTCATGATTTTGAGATAATTCTACACAGAGTGGAATGGGCAACACTTCTGTTTTTCGCAGCGCTCTTTGTTCTGATGGAGGTAAGATTTTAGAACTTTTGCCATATGGCATTTTACCTGATTTTGTATTTCATATTTTGTTTGGTGAATGAAGAAAGGCTACATCTATAACTCTTTCCTCATATTCTATAAGTGGAAAACAATGGAGGTTGTAACTGGACTATTTTAAGTTAACCAGCTTTACCTTAGCCACTAGGAGATTTCTGGTAGCACTGCTTATTTTTTTTTCATGAATTATCTTTGTGATTTGTAAACTCATTCTAATTTCATTTTCTATCAAATATGATTTGCTGTAAGTTGAGTCTGGAGCTAAATTACTTATAACAGCAAGTTTACGAGGTAGTGTGACCTGAATCTGTTTCATTTAGTGTAATATTTGAGTACAGTTTCTGTTATCATGGAAAAGACTACATCAGCAATGTGTATGGTTTCCGTTACAATTGTTACAAAATTACTCACAATACTTTTAAATCTTGAGACTTCATTTACAAACTTGTGTCCTCCTCAAACAGAAAGATTTACTAACACAGAAAGATAATACTCCTCAAACTATTCCCCCAGCACCACTTCTTTGCATTTCTTCAGTTTAACATGTAATGTGCTTTCATTTTCATTAAGCTAGAAATATTTTCCAATTTTCCATATAATTTCTTTTTTTGACTTATGGGTTATTTCAAAGTATGTTTTGAAGTTTCCACATATTGGTGGATTGCCCGTGTTTCTTTATGTTTTTGACTTATTTAATTCAGTTGTGGTCACAGGACATACGTTGCACAATTGCAGTCCTTTTAATTATTTTAAGACTTGTTTTATGGTCTAGCATTTGATCTGTCTTGGAGAATATTCTACTCGTGATGTGTATTCTGCAGTTGTTCTGTGGAGCATTCTATGAGTGTCAAATTTGTCCTGCTTGTTAACCGCTCTGTTTTTCTCTTGCACATTGCCTCTGATATTCTGTGAAACTGTTCTTTCAGTGATTGAGAGAAGGGTATTGCAGTCTTCAACGATTTTGTTGGATTGGGTACTTTTCCTTTCAAGTGTGTCAGCTTTTGCTTCATGTATCTTGAGGATCGGTTGTTAAGTGTATATACTTTTATAATTATTACATCATCCAAATGAATTGAACTTTATCATTACTAAATGTCTCTTTTTCTCTGGTAATATTTTTGTCTTAGGGTCTATTTGCCTGATACTGGTATAGCCACTTCGGCCCACTTTTATTAACTGTTTGCATGAGTTATCATTTTAAAAATGATAAAATCTAGCCTGACAATTTCTACATTTTAACTGAAATGTTCAATCCACTCACATTTAATACAGTTACTCATATGCTTGGCTTTGTGTCTGCTACTTTGCTATTTTCACTATATCTCGTATCTTTTTTCCTCTCTTTATCTTTTACTGCTTTCTTACTGTGTTAAATTATATTTTCTTGTATACATTTTAATTCTCTTCTGTTTCTTTTTTAAAAAAAGAACTATGTTTTTGAGTTATTTTATTTTTGATTGCTCCAAGGGTTAAACTGTACATCTTAGTTTAATACGATCTGTACTGGATTAATACTGACTTACTTCGTGGAGAATACAGACATCATGTTCCAGTATAGCTCCATTTGTCCTCCCTTGTTTGTGCTTTGATGGTCACATATGTTATACTTCTACTTTATATGCCTAACGTATATAATCGTTTTATCATTTCAATTATTTTATGCAATGTATTTTATATTAAAGAGAAAAAAGGAAAATGATAAAAAAAAGACATACAGTTGACCCTTGAACAACATGGATTTGAATTGCATTGGGTCCACTTATATGGAGATCTTTTTCAATAAATGGGAAATTTTTTTGGAGATTTGTGACAATTTAAAAAAACTCACAGATGAACTGCATAGCTTAGAAATATTGAAAAAAATTAAGTCAAAGTTAGGTGTGTCACACAGACCAATGGAACAGAACAGAGAGCCCAGAAATAAGGCCATACACCTATGACCATCTGATCTTTGACAAAGCTGACCAAAACAAGCAGTGGGGAAGGCACTCTCTGCTCAATAAATGGTGCTGGGAGAACTGGCTACCCACATGCGGAAGATTGAAATCAGACCTCTTCCTTACACCGTACAAAAATCAACTCAAGATGGATTAAAGACTTAAACCTAAACCCCAAACTATAAAACCCTGGGAGACAATCTAGGCAGTACCTTTCTGTACATAGGCACGGGCAAAGATTTCATGATGAAGGTGCCAAAAGCAATTGCAACAAAAGCAAAAATTGACAAATGGGATCTATTAAACTAAAGAGCTTCTGCACAGCAAAAGGAGCTATCAACAGAGTAAACAGACAACGTACAGAATGGGAAAAATTTTTTGCAAACTATGCATCTCTGACAAAGGTCTAATAGGAACCAGTGTCTATAAGGAACTTACGCAAATTTACAAGAAAAAAAAACCCAACAGCTGCATTAAAAAGTGAGGAAAGGACATGAACAGATACTTTCAAAAGAAGACATACATGCAGCCAATAAGCATATGATAAAAGCTCAGTATCACCAACCATTAGAGAAATGTGAATCAAAACTACAATGCTATACCATCTCACACCAGTCATATAGCTATTATTAAAGACTCAACAAATAACACATGCTAATGAAGTTGCAGAGAAAAGGGATCACTTATACACTGCTGGCGGGAGTGTCAATTAGTTCAACCATTGTGGAAAGCAGTGTGGTGATTCCTTAAAGAGCTAAAAACTGAATTGCCATTTGACTCAGGAAATTCCATTGCTGGGTATATACCAAAAGGAATATAAATTCTTGTGCTGTAAAGACATATGCACATGTGTGTTAATTGCAGCATTATTCACAATAGTAAAGACATGGAATCGATCTAAATGTCCATCAGTGGTAGACTGGATAAAGAAAAGTGGTACATACACACCATGGAACACTCTGCAGCCATTAAAAAGAATGAGATAATATCTTTTGCGGAAACATGGATGGAGCCAGAGGCCATTATCTTTAGCAAACTAATACAGGAACAGAAAACCAAATACCACATGTTTCCACTTACAAGTGGGAGCTGAATGATGAGAACACATGGACCCAAAGAGGGGAACAGCAGACACTGGGGCCTGCTGGAGGATGAAAGTGGGAGGAGGGAGAGGTTCGGGAAAAATAAGTAATGGGCGCAATACCTGGGTGACAAAATAATCTGTACAGCACACTCCTGTGACCTGAGTCTACCTACGTAACAAACCTGCACATGTTCCCCTGAACTTAGAAGTTAAAAAAAGTTGTCCTTTGAACCAGTTATTAAAAAAAATGATGGTGGGTTGTGAGTGGCCAGGGGTCAAAATAAGCACATGGGAGAGACACAGAAACACACACACACACACACACACACACACACACACACCCCAAACAAAAAACCACAAAAGGCAAGTCATGAATGCATACAATTTTTGTAGATACTAGTCTATGTTATTTACTCCTATAAAATATACACAAATCTATTATACAACATTGAAATTGATCAAAGCTTACGCAAACACAGATAGTACATGGTACCATTCACAGCCAAGGGAAATGTAAACACATGTAAAGATGCAGCATTCAATCATAACCGTGTGAAGTTAACTGTGGTACATACTATGCTACTGTAATAATTTCACAGCCACCTCCTGTTGCTCTTGCAGTGAGTGAGGATCTACTTAAGATGCCACGTGATGCTGATCATCTCCTCCTGAGTGGTTCACCCCTTCAGTAAATTGCCTATTGCAGTAAAATGTGATCTCTCAATTCCCATGTGTTTCTTGTGTTTAGTGCAATGCTGTAAACCTTGAATGACACGTGGGACCCATAGCAAGTGCCACTAGTGATGCTGCAGAAGCAGAGAAAAGTCATAACATTACAGGAGAAAGTTGGATTGCTTGATATGTACCATAGATTGTAGTCTGCAGCTGCACTTGCCTAGTATTTCCGACAGATGATTCACCTTGTAAACAGATGGTGTAAACTTATGGTATCGATAAATGCAGTACTGTAAATGTATTTTTTCTTTCTTATGATTGTCTTAATAACATTTTCTTTTCTGTAGCTTACTTTATTGTAAGAATAGAGTGTGTAAAACATATAACATACAAAATACATGTTCCAGGAGTTTGAGACCAACCTGGGTAACATAGTGAGACTTTGTCTGTATGAAAGTATTAAAAAATTAGCTGGCACGGTGTTGCATGCCTGTAGGCCCAGCTACTCGGGAGGCTGATGTGGGAGGAGCACTTGAACCTGGGAGGTTGAGACTACAGCGAGTTGTGATTGTGCCACTGCACACCAGCCTGGATGACAGAGCAAGACTGTCTCAAAACAAAACAGAAGAAAATGAAATATGTGTTAATTGACTGTTCATGTTATTGACAAGACTCCCAGTCAATAGTAGGCTATTAGTAGTTAAGATTTGGGGGAGTCAAAATCTATACACAGATTTTCAACTTTGTAGGGGGCTGGTGCCCCTAAAATCCACGTTGTTTGAGGGTCAGGTTGTGTGTGTGTGTGTGTGTGTGTTTGTATGTATCTTTCCTACAATTCTTTACTTCTTTGTATGGATTTAAGTTGCCACATGATGTCAGCCTGAAGAATTTCCATTAGTATATCTTGTAAAGCAAATCTGTTGGGAACAAATTCTCTCTTTGTTTATATGTGAATGCCTTTATTTTGTCTTTTTAAAGTATAGTTTTTTTTCACTTATATAAGAATACTTGTTAGTTTTTTTTTTTCTTTCACCAGTCCAAATCTGTCATTCTGACTTTGGGTCTCCATTGCTTCTTATGAGAAATTAGCTGTTAATCATTGCTTTCCTCCTGTGCACATTGAGTCATTTTTCTGTTGCTGCTTTTGGGGCTTTACTTTGTCTTTCAGTAGTGTGACTATGATGCATCTAGGTGTGGATCTTTTTGTGTTTATCCTATTTATGTGTGTTTTGAAATTTTTAGCTTTTAAGATCTTTAGATTAATTTTGAAATTAATTTTGGGTATTTGGATAGTTTTGGTTACTATTTTCACATATATTATTGTCTTTTTTTAAAAAAATATTATTATCTTCCTTTTCTGGGATTCCTATTACAGACATGTTGGTTTGCTTGATTGTGTCCCATAGGTTTTGATACTTTATTCATTTTTCTTCTTTCCTTTTTCTTCTGTGTTCTTCAGATTGAATAATTTCTATTGATCTATTTTAATTTTGATGTGTAATTTTATGTCATCTCACATATTCTATTGAGTCCCTCTAATACATTTTCGTTTCACTTATATTATTCAATTCCAGAATTTCCATTCTGTTGTCTTAAAATAATTTTATCTCCTGTGACATTCTCTACTTAATGCATCATTGTCACCATTTTTCATGTTTTAAAGCATGATTCTTTAATTCTCTGAACATATTTAAAATTCTGCTCTGAAGTCTTCCCTAACTTCAGCATCCAGGCTCCCCTCACAGATAGTTACAATTGGCCGTTTCTACCCCAGAGCAGGGGTCACGCTTTCCTTCATTTTTTTCATATCTTGTAATTTTTGTAAAAAAATTGGAAAGTTTAGGTAATGTATTTTAGCAACTATAGATGCCGATTTATCTCCCTGAATTTGTTATTGATTTCATTTGTATGAAATAAGTATAAAATGTCCTTCTTTGACCCTAAAAACAATTTTTGTCTTAAGGTCAGTTTTGTCTGATGTCAGCATAGTTTCTCCAGCTCTTTTGTCGCCGTTGTTACTATTTACGTGGTCTTTGTCCATCTTTTTTCTTTCTATCTGTCGGGGTCTTTCAATCTAATGTGGCAGCAGTAAGCTCTTGTAGACAGCATACAGTTGACTCACATTTAAAAAATCCACTTAGCCCATACCTGCCCTTTAATTGGTATATTTATTCCATTTACAGTCTGTGTAAAGACTAAGAAGGTAGTATTTGTATCTGACATTTTTCTATTTGTTTTTTTCCTTATCTTTAACTGTCTCTTTCCCTGGTCTCTCTGTTAAGGCATCTGTCTTTGCTGATATCACATACAACCTTCAGGCTTCACTAATTCCCAGCTGATTGCTCTATTTAAGTCTTAAGTTTTTAAGAATAGTTTTAGGTTCACAGCAAAATGGAGAGGAAGGTAAAGTGATTTTCCATATACTCCAACCCCCACACACGCATAGCTTCCCCCATTATTAACTTCCTCTGTCACAGTGGTGCAGGTGTTATGATTTGTGAATCTAAATTGATGCATTATAGTCATCCAGAGTCCATAGTTTATATTAGTGCTCATTCTTGGTTCTTGGTGTCATACACCCTGTGGGTTTGGACAAAGGTGTAATGACATGTATCCATCCTTGTGGTATTGTACAGAGTAGTTCCTCTGCCCTAAAATTCCTCTGTGCTCCACTTGTTCATCCCTTCTTCTCCCCCAGCCCCTGGAAATCATTGTTCTTTTTCCTGTTTCCATAGTTTTGAATTTTCCAGAATGTCTTATAGTTGGAATAGTACAGTATGTGGTCTTTTCACATTGGCCTCTTTCATTTAGAGTAGTATGCATTTAACTTTCCTTCTTGTCTTTTCATGGTTTAACAGCTCATTTCTTTTTAGCTCTGAATAACATTCCATTGTCTGGATGTACCACACTTTATTGATTCACCCACCATGATTTAAGGACATATTGGTGGCTTCCACGTTCTGGCAATTTTAAATAAAGCTGCTACGAACATCTATGCGCAACTTTTTGTGTGGACGTAAATCTTCCAATCCTTTGGGATTTCCTTTGGGAAAAATGAAGGAGTGTGGCCAGATGATACTGCACCACCTAGAGCGCTCCAAAGTTGCTGAAGTCCTCAGCATATATTCCAGGAACTTATGGAATCAATCGGGACTGTTCTTGTGTGTCTTTACTACCCAATACCTAGCACCTCCTCATGTAATTGTGGGTATGAGAGTAATCATGATTATTTGAGGAGAACTATATGATGTTTATCTTCTTGGCTATTTTATTTATACATCATGTTTGATTTCTTTAATTTTTTTTTCTGTGTATCTTCTTCATAGTTTATTTCACTCTCCCTAATTGCCTTTTAATATTTTTTTCTTTTCTCCATGCCAACCTAGGCAATTAGGGGAACCAAACTGAGCATCTTGATTCAGTTACTTTGACACTGGGAAAGGCTATTTTGTCTCACTTCTCATTCTATTCATTGTTATACTGCAGTATCCTAATGATAAGTATCAGGCAGTTTCAGCATGTGAGCACTAAACTGGGACAATTTATCCAGCTGCTTCCTTTAGGATCTGTATCCAATAGCGCAGGTACATGTAGCATTGGTTTTATTCATATCGGTAAGTCAGAATACAATTTTGTAAAATGTCTTTCTGTTGATTTAAAAAAAGTTCTGGAAACTATGGGATATAATATGTTTTCAATGAGAACAAAACAAAGAATTTTCATTTGTGACTGAAACTAATGTCAACAAAACCAACCCAACAAAGTTGCTGCTTTCTAACAATTAAAGAAAATTCTGAAACAAATATTGATGTGGGCATTAATTGAAAGACGCAATTTTTGTACAGAAACCAACCAGAAAGATTTCCGACTACAACTATGGAATGCATTCTTGCCTCAGTTTCCAACCTCCATGTTTTTATTTGGGCCCTTAGCAGAATATGTTTTTCTGTCGTAGTTACTTATATCTTCTTGAAAATCAAGAGGGGCTGGGCGCGGTGGCTCACACCTGTAATCCCAGCACTTTGGGAGGCTGAGGCAGGTGGATCATGAGGCCAGGAGTTCAAGACCAGCCTGGCCAACATGGTGAAACCCTGTCTCTACTAAAAATACAAAAATTAGCCAGGCGTGGTGACTCACACCTGTAATCCCAGCTAATCGACAGGCTGAGGCAGGAGAATCACTTGAACCCGGGAGGTGGAGGTTTCAGTGAGTCGAGATCGTGCCACTGCACTCCAGCCTAGGTGACAGAGTGAGACTCTGTCTTAAAAAAAAAAAAAGTCAAGAGGGAGCTGAGCTTACTATTACTGCATTTACTTTGCTTGTCCTATAACAGTGTATGAATTGTGGTTTTCCAAGATGTTCAATGATTCTCCAACTTGAGTAGTCTAAACTGTGGGGAGTTGAGGAACAGTGGAATCTTCATGAGGTGTAACCTTAAGGAAGCCAGTTCAGATGCTTGCCTTCCCCAGACTTCCCTGAGGGGCAGCCTAACACTCCTTCTGAAAAGTGTTAGACTTTTTGACCTAAAAGGGACAATCAACTGGGCAAGATACTCTGACCATCCTTTTTGAAGTAGGAAATGCCCTATTATGAGCCATTTTAAGACCTGGATGATTTCAACTCTGTTATTTTATCCTCAGAGGTTCCTGTTCATTTTGCTCCCACTCATCCTTATGTAACAGGTCCTCACCTTGCTTCTCCTCTCTATGAGCAGTCTGACCATCATCATCAAGCTTAACCAGACCTCACTGCATATGGATCCAGCCTCTGGCATAATGGGAAGATGGATGGGTTGGAAGCTTTCTCATGTGCCATGAATACTACAGGACCGTGAGAACACTGCACTGGGCATGCTCAGAGGAGATCTGTGCAACAGTCCAGGAAGGACTCTTCCAACTCAGGCCAACAGGTTGTAGTTCACATAATGTTTATGAGCACAGGCTTTCACATCAGATGGATCCATGTTCAGAGCTCAGCGTTGCCACTTCCTAGTTCTAAAATTTTAAACAAATTACTCAATACCTCTGAGCCTCAATTTTCTTATCTTTAGAGTAGTCTATTAATATTAATCATGCTGCTTGTGAGAACCAAGAAGATGGTATTGAAGTACTGAGCTCCATGTGGAGCTCCTAGTTGGCATTCAAACAATGCTGTAGCCTATTATTATTAATTTTTTTAGTAATAATTTGATTCAAAAGCTTAATTCAACCTTTTCTTGTTCAAACTATTCACTGTTAGCCCAGAAGGGAGTAAGAGGTTTGTATACAGAAGTCCTAGGCAAGCTATTGGGGCCCCACAGATCTCACACACCCAGCTCCCCGACCCCAAGCAGCCATTCCCTACGGAGTGGCCTGCCTTCATCGTCACGCCCTGGGCTTTCATCTCGTGTTTTACATCTGCTATCTAAAACCTACCTAAGACCTCCTCCAGATTTGGAGGGCTTCCTGGCCCTTTTCCTGCCATTTTTGGACCTGAGTTCTCCAGCATAAATTTTGGGTCGAATCCTTCTTCTGTCATGTTGCAGTGGCTCTGAAACAGGCCCCACTCTGAATCACATACAGTAGGTCAGGTGTGTTCTATTTTTTGGAAAACAGTTGGAGACATTTGGGTCTATTAATCTATTTTGCACTGACTTTTGTTACTGAGGTCAGATTGTCTTCTAGAAAATTTGGTCAAACCATAGAGTAGTTGGTACAATGAAAACTGTAGACAACTTGTCCCTTGAAATTCAAGATCAATTTTGAGTATTTCTAAATTTGGATAATGGAACATGTTTCCATAGATTTAGAAGGGCTTCAAATTTAGTTATTAAATAACTTCTGTTAAGGAATGTTATTTTACTTGTCCTTTTGTTTTATAGGGATTTGAAATGTTAAGTGGCCTTTAAATTCATGTTTAAAAATTTCTAGATGATTCTTGGACATAGGGAGTACATAACATCAATACAAAAATGTTTACCCTTAGAAGAAGAAAATTTAGAATGAAACTGTTAGGCAGGAAATGTCTTTTTTTCTTTCCAATTTGCGTTTTGGGTTCGAGGGTACATGTGCATCTTTGTTACATGGGTTAACTGCACGTCATGGGGGCTTGGCTTACAGATTATTTCATCGCTCAGGTAATAAGCGTAGGACCTGATATGTAGTTTTTTGATCTTTACCCTCCTCCCGCCTTCCACCCTCAAGTAGACCCCAGTGTCTATGGTCCCCTTCTTTGTGTCCATGTGTTCTCAGTGTTTAGCTCCTACTTATAATGAAAACAGGCAGTATTTGGTTTTCTGTTCCTGTGTTAGTTTGCTAAGGACAGTGGTTTCCAGCTGCATCCGTGTTGCTACAAAGGACATGATTTCATTCTTTTTTATGGCTGCATAGTATCCCATGATGTATATCACATTTTCTTTATTCAGTCCACTGTTGATGGGCATTTAGGTTGGTTCCATGTTTTTGCTACTGTGAATAGTGCTGCGATGAACATAAGCGTACATGTGTCTTTGTGATAGAATGATTTATATTCCTCTGGGTACATATACAGTAACGAGATTGGTGGGTTGAATGGTATTCTTTGAGGTTCTCCAAACTGCTTTCCACATTGGCTGAACTGACTTATACTCTGATCAACAGTGTATAAATTTCTCTTTTCTCTGCAACCTTACCAACATCTATTATTTTTTCACTTTTTAATAATAACCATTCTGACTCGCATGAGATGGCATCTCATTTCGGTTTTGATTTGCAACATGATTAGCCATGTTGAGCATTTGTTCATATGCTTGTTGGCCACGTGTATATCTTCTTTTGAGAAATGTCTATTCATGTCTTTTGCCCATACTTTAACAGGGTTGTTTTTTGCTTGTAAATTTGTTTAAGTCTCTTACAGATTCTGAATATTAGACCTTTGTCAGATACATACTTTGCAAACATTTTCTCCCATTCCATTGGTTGTCTGTTTACTGAGGTGACAGTTTCTTTTGTTATGCAGAAGCTCCTTAGTTTAATGAGGCCCCGTTTGTCAACTTTTGTTTTTGTTGTAATTGCTTTCGGGGTCTTTGTCGTGAAATCTTTGCCAGGGTCTATGTCCAAAATGGTACTTCCTAGGTTTTCGTCTGGGTTTTTATAGTTTTAGGTTTTAAATTAAAATCTTTAATCTGACTTGAGTTGATTTTTGTATGTAATGAAAGGAAGGGGTCTGGTTTCAATCTTCTGCATGTGGCTAGCCAGTTATCTCAACACCATTTATTGAATGGGAAGTCCTCTCCCCATTGTTTGTTTTTGTTGATTTTGTCAAAGATCTGATAGTTGTAGGTGTGTGGCTTTACTTCTGCGTCCTCTATTCCGTTCCGTTGGTCCGCGTGTCTGTTTGGTGCCACTGCCATGTTGTTTTGGTTACTGTAGTCATGTAGTATAGTTTGAAGCTGGGTAATGTGATGCCTCCAGCTTTGTTCTTTTTGCTTTTAACTTCCTTGGCTATTTGGGCTCTGTTTTTGGTTCCACATATATTTTGCAACAGTTTTTTTTCTAATTCTGTGAAGAATATCGTTGGTAGTTTGATATGAATAGCATTGAATCTATAGATTGCTTTGGGCATATGGCCATTTTAACAATATTGATTCTTCTTATCCATGAGCATGGAAGGTTTTTCCATTTGTTTGTGTCATCAGTGATTTCATTCAGCAGTGGTTTGTAATTCTTGTTATAGAGCTCTTTTGCCTCCCTGGTTAGCTATATTTCTAGGCATTGTATTTTTTTGTAGAACTGTTGTAAATGGGATTACATTCTTGATTTGTCTCTCAGCTTGAATGTTGTTGGTGTTTAAAATGCTACTGATTTTTGGCCATTGATTTTGTATCGTGAAATTTTGCTGGAGTTGTTTATCAACTAAAGTAGCTTTTGGGCTGAGACTAGGGGGTTTTCTAGGTATAAAACCATATTGTCTGTGAAAAGATAGTATGACTTCCTGTCTTCCTATCTGGATGTCTTTTTTATTTCTTACTCTTGTGTGATTGCTCTGGCTAGGACTTCCAGTACTATGTTGAATAGGTGTGGTGAGAAAGGGCATCCTTATCTTGTTCCGGTTCTCAAAGGGAATGGTTCCAACTTTTGCCCATTCAGTATGAAGTTGGCTGTGGGTTTGTCATAGATAGCTCTTATTATTTTAAGGTATGCTCCTTTGATGCCTAGGTAGGGATGTTGAATTTTATCAAAAGCTTTTTCTGCATCTATGGTGATGATCATGCGGGTTTTGTTTTTAATTCTGTTTATGCGAATCACATTTATTGATTTACATATGTTGCACCAAACTTGCATCTAAGAGATATCTAAGAGATAGAGCCTAATCATAGTGGATTAGCTTTTTGATGAGCTACTGGATTCAGTTTGCTAGTATTTTATTGAAGATTTTTACATCTATGTTCATCAGGGATATTGGCCTGAAATTTTCTTCTTCTTTTTTCTGTTGTTGTTGTTGTGTCTCTGCTAGGTTTGGTATCAGAAGAGGAGGGACTCTTCTCTAATTAATTCTGTGGGGCCATCTCATAGAATGGTACCAGCTCATCTTTAGAAAATGTCTTCATCTGACCTGATGGGCACATTAAATACCGTATTTTTCATGGCAGTTTTGGCCCCGCTTTCTTTCAGGTTGTAGCAGTCTCTTCTTATAACAAGGATTTAGGAGCATAAGGGAAATCTCTATTCAGTATTCCTGTAGACAGAACCAACATATATGAGCTCACAACCTAAAATTGCAAAACACATGGAGAAATAGTTTATCGTGAATGAGAGCAAGCAAGACATTTTTGGATCATAATAATTTGAGAATGATGGTTAACGTTTTTTTCACTATGATGCAGAATTTATTAATTCAGTCAATTTTTGATATATTTTGAAGAAAGGTTATTAGTTACATACAAATGCAGAAATGTTCTATTTTTCTGAGAATTGGAAATTTTATCACTGGATAAGTTACCTTTTAAAAAATCTCTAATAATGTTTTTAATCTGTTAAATTGTATTTTTACTGATGTTAATCTAGAGCTACGTATCAGTTCCATCATTAATATATGCATAGTGTCTCTGTTCCCAATCTTTTACTTTCAAATTGTCTGTGTTCTTATATTTTAGGTGTGTCTTAAAAATAGCGTACGGGGGTAGGTGCAGTGGCTCACACCTGTAATCCCAGCACTTGGGAGGCTGAGATGGGAGGATCACTTGAGGTCAGGAGTTTGAGACCAGCTTGGTCAATGTAGTAAGACTCTATCTCTAAACAAACAAACAAAAGCATACTGTTGGATTTTGTTGTCCAAAATGACAATCTCTTTCTTTTAACTCCTGAGTAGAATCCATTTTTCTTCTTTATGACACTGTGATATATTATATATTATATTCATGTATCATTTTTGGCTTTTTACTTGCCCATATTTTCAATGCTATCTCCTCTCCTTTTTTTTTTTTTGAGACAGAATCTCACTTTGTTGCCTAGGCTGGAGTGCGGTGGCGCCATCTCGGCTCACTGAACCTCCGCCTCCTGGGTTCACGCCATTCTCCCGCCTCAGCCTCCCGAGTAGCTGGGACTACAGGCGCCTGCCACCGTGACAGGCTAAATTTTGTATTTTTGGTAGAGACAGGGTTTCACTGTGTTAGCCAGGATGGTCTCGATCTCCTGACCTCATGAGATGGATAACATTTTAAAATGATTCCCTTCTTTCTCTTGAAAATTTTTTTTTTTCAAAACAAGGAAACAAGGAAATTTTCTTTTAAAAGAATTTTAGGCTTACATAAATGTAAAAAAGTATAGGGAGTCCACATTTACCCATCACCCAACTTCCCCTAAAGTTAAAAATTATACAACCATGATAAAATTATCGAAACCAGAAAATTAACATTAGTAGAATATTACTAAAACTACAAAGACTGTTCAGTTTCTTCCTAATGACTTTTTTTTTCTGTCCAATATTCTATCCAGGATCCCACATTTCATTTAGCTATTGTATGTCTTGAATTTCATCTACATTTTTTAGTCTGTCTTGACACTTTTGAAAAGTGTTAGTCGGTACCTTGCAGAGATGTCTCCGTTTGGGTTTGTCTCCTGTTTTCTCACGACAGCTTTGAGGCTGTGAGGTTTCGGTGAGATCACAGCGGCGATGTGCCCTTTCTAGTGCCTCGGATTGGGGTACAGACATGGGCATGTCCTGTTACCGAACGTGTTCACATCGATCGCTCGGCTCATGTGGTGTCTGCCAGGTGTCCGTACTGTGAAGCGGAGCCCTGGTAAATTATCTTGTGGGGAAATACTTTGAGACTATGCCAACATTGTGCTTTCCCTTAAACATTTTCTTACTGATTTTAGCATTTGTCGGTAGCTCTTTGCCTCTAATCGTTATGACTGTAGAGTTTGCCTAATGACGATTTTGAATTATCTTTATTGCTTCTACTAATACATTTATTAACTGGAGCTCATCTGTAAGGAAGAGCTATCCTCCTTTATTTAATTATTGACATTTGTAAAACGTCATGGATGTTTATTTTATTCTATGCGTTGTAAGTCGGAACTATTGTTATTTACTTTGTTGTTCAGATTATTCCAGTTTTGACTATTGGGAGCGCTTTCTGTGTCCATTTGGCTCCTGTCTTTAGACACATCCTCATCACTTTTCAGTCATTTTTTCATTTTCTCACCTCATGAAATGTTCCTGAATCATTTTGCATTTTGCATTTTGCCTGCTCTTGCCCTGGAATCAACTGCCTCTCAACAGATTTCTCATTCCTTGTATTGGGGAATGGTGTTTAGAAATCAAAATCTGGATGCTTGGTGTGCATGTAGCCATTTAGATGTCCCTGAATCTGGGCCTCTGCAGTCAGCATAGTTGGGCATATGTGTTTGTATACCAGCACCCACATCCACACATCCATGTCTGTATCTTTATTAACTTACTTGTCTGTCTGTTTAAAACCTTCCGCTCATATTGATTCCTTGAATTCTAATCCAGCACCTTAAGATTTGCCTCTTGCTCTATGTACAATATATACTCACTTATTTGTTCAATTCCTAGCATACGCCTAAAGTAGTTACAGAATTGCTAACTCTTATCTTTGTGAGAAATAGATTTACTAACTACAGTATTTGTGTAGACTTCTTTTTGTCTTTAGTCTTACAGTAGCCTGTCAAAATACAGTTTTCCGAAATTTCTTAGATTAGTTATTTTCTTCTCCATAGCCTTCAGTATGTTTATGTTATTTATTTGTAATGCGTGTATTGGGGCTGGGATTGCTATGATTTGGATACTTGTCCCTCCAAATCTCATGTTGAAATCTGATCTCTGGAGTTGAAGGCATGGCCTCATGGAAGGTGTTTGGGTCTTGGGAGTGGATCCTCCAAGAATGGCTTGGTGCCATCCTCATGGTAATGAATGAGTTCTCACTCTATTACTTCCCAGGAGACCTGATTGTTAAGAGAGCCTGGCACCTCCCACTTCTCTCTTGTTTTCTCCCTCACTTCTGTTCCTGCCGTGTGATCTCTGCACACTTGCTTTCCCCTGTGAGGGGAAGCAGCCAGAGGTCCTCATCAAATGCAGATGCTGCTGCCGTGCTTGTTCTACAGCCTGCAGAACTGTGACACGCCAAATAAACCTGCTTTCTTTTTTCTTTTCTTTTCTTTCCTCTTCTTTTTTTTTCTTTTCTTTTCTGTTTGAGACAGGGTCTCACTCTATTGTGCTTAAAGTGCAGTGGCACAATCACTGCAGCCTCAACCTTTTCAGGCTCAAGGAATCCTCTTGCCACAGCCTCCCAAGTAGCTGGGACTACAGGCTTATACTACCACACCTGGCTAATTTTTGTATTTTTTGTAGAGACAGGATTTTGCCATGTTGCCCACAGGCTTTTCTTTTCTTTATAAATTACCCAGTACATTTATTGCATAATAAATGGACTAAGATGGGATATTTGAACCATTACCATGGTTCTAAGAATCAAAGCCATACAGAAATGTATATGAAAGGAAGTATCACTCTCTTCTCATGCTTACTATCCTGTTCTCCTTTGCTTGTCTTGCTGCCTTACCCAGATCTCTCCTGTAAGTAGCTGATGTATCTGTCTTGTGTTTCTTTTCTTTTTTTCTTTCTTTCTTTTTTTTTAGATGGAGTCTCGCTCTGTCACCCAGGCTGGAGTATAGTGGCGTGATCTCGGCTCACTGCAACCTCTGCCTCCTGGGTTCAAGCCATTCTTCTGCCTCAGCCTCCTGAGTAGCTGGGACTACAGATGCCCTGCACCACGCCCTACAAATTTTTGTATTTTTAATAGAGACGGGGTTTCATCATATTGGTTAGGCTGGTCTCGAACTCCTGACTTTGTGATCCACCTGCCTTGGCCTCCCAAAGTGCTGGGATTACAGGGGTGAGCCACTGCACCCAGCCGTATATATATATTTTTTACATAAATAAGCACATACAACTGTTTATTTTGTATCCCCTTCTTTATTACTTGAAGAATAACATAGTGTAGATAATCTTTCACATTTTGCTTTTTATTAGCTTAATGTTATGTCTTGGAAAGCACTCCTAATCAGTTCACAAAAATCTTCCCGATTCTTTTTTTATTTTATGTTATGTTATGTTATGTTATGTTATGTTATGTTATGTTATGTTATTATTTTTTGAGATGGAGTCTCGCTCTGTCGCCCAGGATGGAGTGCAATGGCCTGATCTCCCCTCACTGCAAGCTCCACCTCCTGGGTTCACGGCATTCTTCTGCCTCAGCCTCCTGAGTAGCTGGGACTACAGGCGCCGCCACCACGCCCAGCTAATTTTTTGGTA
The DNA here is from genome assembly GCF_001698545.2 of Rhinopithecus bieti. Taxonomy (NCBI): domain Eukaryota; kingdom Metazoa; phylum Chordata; class Mammalia; order Primates; family Cercopithecidae; genus Rhinopithecus; species Rhinopithecus bieti. Next base: position 3,307,143 of record NW_016807505.1, on the reverse strand, counting down.
TTTTTAGTAGAGACGAGGTTTCACTGTGTTTGCCAGGATGGTCTTGATCTCCTTACATCATGATCCGCCCGCCTCGGCCTCCCAAAGTGCTGGGATTACAGGTGTGAGCCACCGCGCCTGGCCTCCCTGATTCTTTTTTATATCTATATAGTACCCCATTTTGTGAATGTGCCATAGTTTATTCAATGTTCCTTCTACATACAGGCATTTAGGTTGTCTCCAGTCTTTGGTAATTACAAACAACACAACAGTGAATATTTTTGTATTGTTGGAAGTGTACCTTCAGGGTATATTTCTAGAAGTCAGATCACAGAGTCAAAGGTAAGTGCATGTTGTATTCTTTATTGCCGGATTTCCTCTGCGGGAGCTGTGCTGGGTTATACTCCCACTGGCGCTGTGTGAGCATGGCCATTTTCCTAGTCTGCCTAACAGAATGTGACGTCATAATTTTTCATTTTGTCAGTTTTATGAAAATAGCATCTCAGTGCTGTTTTCAGTTGCATTTCCTTAATGATACGTGAATTTGAACATTTTCTCAGGTTTGAAGGTCAATTTTGAATCCTTTTTGGTTAATCGTGCATTCATGTCAATGTCCTGTTTTTCGATTGCATCTTTGTTTCACAGTGTTCAAGCGTTCTTCATTTATTAGGGATATTAGCTCTTTGTGGTATAGACTGCAATTTTTTACTCCTAGTTGTTTTGTGACTTTTTATAGTATATGTTTGTTTATTTTGGTCATGGAATTTTAAAACACTTTTATGTAGACAAATTTACTAGTTATGTCTCTGGATGTTCAGTTTTATATAGAAAGGCTAAATAGAAAATCACCCATTACTTATATGCTATCTTATTTTACATTTAAATCTCTAATACATTTGCATTTTTCTTGCATATAGCGTGAAATGTGGAATCTAATTTTATTTTATGTTTCCAAATGACTACCTGCTTGTCCCAGCACCATTTATTAAACAGGACACTTGTGCTCCAGTGATTTGAGATGTCAATTTTATCCTATATTAACTTTTCACATGTCCTTGGTCCCATTTCTGAACTTCTATTATATTGCATGTCTAGTTGTCTATTAACAGACCAGCATCACATTGTTTGAGGCTTTGTAATATGTTTTAGTGTCTGGTAGGGCTAGTTATGTCCCCTTTTAATTTTCTTTTTCAGTGCTTTTTGGGATATTCTTACATATTTCTTTTTTCTTATGAGCATTAGTATCAACTTGTCTAACTCAGTTGTGAAATAGCTTCCTGACATTTTTGATCAGGATGGCATTGAATTCATACATAAATGTGGGAATAGCTGTCATCTATATATTGTTAAGTAATTTAATCTGAGAACAGGATGTGTCTTTGTATTTAATGAAGTCTAGTTTGCTGTCTTTCAGGAATGTTTTAAAATTGTGTTGTATAAATTTTGCACATTTTTTGTTAAATGTATTATAAAATATGTAATTTTTGCTGATATCATGCATGTGGTTTTCTTTGCCGGTAAGTTATCTACTGTTTATTTTTGTGTGTATGCAGAGGCCATTGGTTTTCGTAAGTTAATTTATCCTTAGTTGATATCCCCGTTTAATGTTAAATAGTAGCAGAAATAAAGGGTAAACACAGCAGGCCTATGACTGCCATCCTTAGAAAGGTCTGCTTGCCAGGTTAGTCCTTGGCTGGCATCTGGGAACTCAAATTTCAGAAGCATTCCCACCATTATCTAACTGATAAGGACAGTGTACTGTGCCTAGACTGTTTATACAAACAATTTGATTTATGCTAAACACCCGTTTTCTTTCTGGGAGTCTGGAGTTTTGGTATATGTTAGGCAGAGGGTGTGTATGTGATCAGACCCCAGTAAAAACCTGAGTCTCCAATGGGCTTCTCCGGCAGGAACATCACACACATGTTGCTACGTTTTCATCGCTGGGGAAAGATCATGCACTCTGCGAGCCTCCCATGGGAGGAAGAGCGAGAAGGAAGCCTCATGTGGACCCCTGCTCACGCGGACTCTCCCTTTGTCTTTGCCCCTTATGATCTGGCTGTGTGTCCTTACTTCACAGCTGTAATGAATGGTAGTGTCAGGTGTGCAACTGCATGCTGACACGCAGAATTCCTCTAGAACATCTCCAAGTGTCAGGATGGTCGTGGAGACTCTGACACACTGGTCATAGTGGAAATGCCTTTAGTATTTCCCTATTCAATATGATACTGGCTTTAGGATTAGGTGTATATACCTAATATAAAACTTTTTATCACATTAACAAAGTATCCACCAATTCCTACTTTCTTGAGTGTTTTAAGCATGAATGGGTGTTGAAATTTGACAAAGATTTTTTTCCCCCCAGTATTTATGGAGATCATGATATTATTTTTCTCTTAGATCTATTAATAGAGTGTATGGTACTAATGAATTTCCTAATAGTGAACCAACCTTGAATTCTGGAATGAATTTTCTTTTTAATGATTTATTATTTTCTTAGTGTGGTGTTTTGGCTAATATTTCATTTTCTATTTGGCATTGATATTTATTAGTAATTCATAATATTCATGAGTAATACTTTTCTGTAGTTCTTTTTTTTTTTTTTTTTAACTAGTCTTTACCTGGTTTAGGTATCATTGTCACACTTGCTTCATAAAAGGAGTTAGGAAAATTTACCTTCTTTTCAGTAATCTGAAATAACTTATAGATCATTGTGACTATCTGATTTTTGAGGCGTTGGTACAATTCCCCTGTGAGACTATCTTGCCCTGGTTCTTTTTTGGGAGTGGGCTAGTTATTTCTTCAATAGTTTTTTATTTCTTTGGAAATGGGTCTGTTTAAGCTTTCTAAATCAGATGGGGTCAATATTGGCAATCTGTATTTCTCTAGGGAACTATCCATTTCACCTAGGGTTTAAAATTTATTTTCACAGAAGCTTCCAAATCAGTCATTTATGATTTAAATTTTACTTGTTTCAATGATGATTTCTGTGTTGTTCTTTCTTACTTTGAATATGTGTCTTTCTCTCCCTTTCCCCTTAATCAAGTTACATTGTGGTTTGTCCATCTGGTTAATTTTTTTCAAAACAACAACCAGGAGTTGGTTTGTTAATTAATACACTGTTTTTATATTCTCTATGTCATTAATTTCTGCTTTAACTTCATTATTTCCCTGCTTTATTTGGTGGACTTTATTTTTTTCTAGTTTTTAGAATTGGAAATTTAATCTTTTTTTCAATGTTGTTATTAAATGTGTGTAATGCAATGATTTTCCTCTGATTACTGCTTTAAATGCATCCCTTAAATTTTGATATGTAGTGTTTTCATCATTTTTTAAAAATTGTAATTTCTGTTTCTATTTCCTGCAAGAATTGTTTCAATAGAACATTTTTAACTTTCCTGGTAGAAGGAGCTTTCTGTTTTTTGTTTTTCTTAGGAATTTTCTAGCTTGGTTGCATTGGCAGCAAAGAGGTTTTGTATTTCAGAATATCTCTGCTTTACGGAAGTCACTGGTTGCTATGGCTTTGATATCTGTCACCTTCCAACCATATGTGGAAAGTTGATCTCAGTGTTGGAGGTGGGGTCTGGTGGGAGGTGCTTGGGTCATGGCAGGGGACCCCTTCTGAATGGCATGGTGCCATCTTTGTGGTAATGAGTTCTCACTCTATTAGTCCCTGTAAGAGCTAGTTGTTAAAAGAGCCTGGTGCCTTCCACTCTCTTGCTTCCCCTTTTGCCACGTGATCTCAGCACGCCCTGGGTCCCTTCTGCCTTCCCCAACAAGTGGGAGCAGCCTGAGGCCCTCACCAGAAGCTGAGTGGATGTTGGAGTCAGCCTCTACTTTCAGAGGCTGCAGAACCATGAGCCAAATAAACTGTTCTTTGTAAGTTGGCTGGATTGGAATCCTTTGTTCCTTTTTTTTTTTTTTTTTTGACTTATTTTTTAAAATCCTGCTCCATTGTCATTTTGTTTATATGTTGATTTTGGAAGACCTGATGTCAGTCTGATTGTTTTGCCTGTGGCCTTGACGATTTTTATCTTCTTCCTTCAAATCTTACAGTTTTACTAGAACATATAACAGAGATTTTAGTTTTAAATATTAGCTTCACTCTACTGTTCTGTTTTTTTTCCCTTAGGGAATCCAGTAAACAAATATTATTCCTTCATTGCCTGGGTTCCATTTCCGCTACTATCTCTGCCCTTTTAATTTATCTGTTTGCTTATTCATTTTTATTCTCTCAGTTGCTTTGATATCTTTATTTAGTGACCCTTGTGATATTTTCATTTTTGTCTATTGTCTTTTGGGCATCTTTTAATTTATTTCTCATTTCTTTTGTAAAGTGATTTCTCTGAATACATAATAGTTGTTGCATATTTATGGGGGACTTGGGATGTTTTGATACAATAATATAATGTGTAATGATGAAATCAGGGTAATTAGGATATCCATAACCGGAAATATTTGTTGTTACTTGTTTTGGGAGCATTACAAGTCCTTTCTTCCAGTTATTTAAAAATATACAATAAGTTACGGTCACCCTATAGTGCTGTCAAACACTAGAACTTACTACTTCTAACTAACCCTACTTTTTGTACCCGTTAACCAGCCCCTTATTTCTGAGAAAACTTGGTTACGTCATCCTTGAGTTCAGTCCACTTTTGATTTTTCCCTGTTATTTACCCATTTCTGTTTTCTGTTTTCAAATCTCTGATTTAAGGTGGGTTTGTATTTTTAATGCTTCCTTGAGGCTTGGGTGTGGCAAATTCATTTTGAAGCGTGAGCTTGTGGTTTTCTTTTACATGCTTCACGGTGATTTTCAGAGGAGATTTTCCTTGGCTGATACGTGGGACATCTCCGCTCCTGATAGCGTTTGCACTGGCTCGTAGGTGTGACTTCATTTTTCTCTTGTTCATTTAATGCCGGTTGGGCTTGCTTGTGTTTTGTAGGATTCCCGGCGCTCTTCTGTGGGGAGAGCACAGTCCTCCGACTCCTGCCTTGCAGAACCCCACTTTTACCTACTTTGCTTTTCCACTTGACCATTGGGTTGCCCAAAGGAGCCTTCCCTTCCTCTTGGCTCTTTCCTCCCCAAGGCTGCGTGCCCCCAGATGGGCCCTCTCGGTGCTCCTGCTTCTCTCACAGCACCTCCGTGGCCCAGTTCCCCCGGCCCCTTCTGGCGGACCTCCTGATCACCTCAGCACCCCTCCATCTTCCCTTCGGGCTTCCTGTCCATTGGCTGGAAAGCTCTGTGGCTGCGACAGCAGTGAGAGAGAGAGCAGGCTGGGGGTGTGGTGGTATTTTCGCTTTTCAGTTGAGATATTTTACACTTTTGGGGTTCTTTACCTTCACATTATGTGGCAGGCGTGGCTTTGTGTAGATTTTACTTTCCTTTCTTGTTTTTTCTGTCTTTTGGGAGGAAATTTTGGGATAGAAGCAGTTATACCACTGTCATTGTACTCAGGATCCATGTTGCCAATTTTTAATTTTTTTTTTTGAGATGGAGTCTTGCTATCATCTAGGCTGGAGTGCATTGGTGCAATCTTGTGTCATTGCAACCTCTGCCTCTCAGGGTTCAGTCGAGTCTCGTGCCTCAGCCTTTCAAGCAGCTGGGATTACAGGCATGCACCACCATGCCTGGCTATATATATATCTATATATATATATTTTTTATTTTTGAGACTGAGTCTCATTCTGTTGCCCAGGATGTAGTGCAGTGATGTGATCTTGGTTCACTGCAACCTCTGCCTTCCGGGTTCAAGCAATTCTCCTGCCTTAGCCTCCTGAGTAGTTGGGATTACAGGCACCCACCTCCACGCCCAGCTAATTTTTGTATTTTTACTAGAGACGGGGTTTTGCCATGTTGGCCAGTCTGGTCTCGAACTCCTGACCTCAGGTGATCTGCCGGCCTTGGCCTCCCAAAGAGCTGGGATTACAGGCGTGAGCCACCGTGCCCAGCCCCGTGTTGCCAGTTTCTAGAACGGAACCACTGTATGTTAACAAACTGTGCCGTGGTGGCCACGGGCCTGGTTCATGGAGATTTCGGAGTCCTACCCAGGCAGGCTCGAGGGTGGGGGTGCTGGGAAGATGGGGAGTTGTTGCCAAGGGTTCTTGGCCTTGTCCTTGTCACTTTGCGACTCGGTGTTTCCCAGTTTGTGCTGGAGTATCCCAGGAGTTGGGGAGGATAGGCTGCTGGCAGTAGAAGGAACTTTGTACAGTTACCCAAGCCTGATGATCCGTGAGGGCTGAGCGGCTGCTCCATGTATCAGCCCGTGTATCCAGCCCACCCACGGCGCCGGCCCAGGGTGGACTAAGCTCCACCTTCTTCTCTGGGGCTGCCATTCTCAGCCACCCCCACACCTCCCTAGTAGAGTTCCCTGAAATTGCCCTGTTTCTGGGCCGAGGATACACCCCACACTGCGGTGTGCAGTTCCTCCATCCTCCAAAACTCATCTGAGCATCTCTTCCGGTTCTCTTAGGCCCCAGCATGGTGGGGGTTCTCTGTCCCCCAGCGCTCCCAGCCAGCAGCACTGCTCCCTTCTCCCGGATCCACCTGAATCTGCAGCAGTGGGCCCTGTGCTGGTTGTCTGGGGGCTGGGTGGGGTGGATTTTGGAGCGGGTGAGGGAGCTGAACAGCGCACTGTGCGCCGGCAACCCTTGTTGCTACTCCAGCAGTATTGTGTCTCCACAAAGGTTCGGAGGCGAAAGGAAATGAGAACCGGAGCTGTGACTTGGATTCACAGGGAAGCTGAATAAAGGGAAAGGAGAGAGTTTAAACTTATCTGCAGGCATCACGTTAAACGTAATGTTTTCTTGACAAATAGCCAGCACACTGCATTATTTTTTAAAATCCCCTCATTAAAAGCTAAGACCAATTTCTTACATATGGAAGAGTTTCTATGCTACAGGTTATTCTAATGAGAAAAAAAAAGAAAAGTGACTTGCAATACTATACAATATTATCACATGAAATATTCATGTAAAAATTCTTTTCGAACAAGAAGACACATTCTTACAGGTAAGAAATGCTATGCAGATATTAAAAATTAATTCCTGAGCACAAGAGAGTGAGCCAGGGTAATGCGAGTGCAGTTTGTCCAGAGTTTACAAGCCAGGACCTGGGGTTCCCAGGCCTTGGAGCCATCACTAAGGACCTAAGCCTCGCTCTCCACTCCCGCTAGGCCGCAGGGACCTGCTCCTGGGGGATGGAGGGTGGGAAGCAGGGGGCGAGGGGACTTCCAAGCTCCTGGGGGAAGCCCGGGACTTTCCAGTGCTCTCTTCTCAGTAATAGAAAGTGCCTCCAGGGCAAGAGAGCAAGACTCCAGTCTCAAAAAAGCAAAAAAACAAAACAAAGCAAAGAGAAAGTGCCTTCTAGAGAGTGGGTGGGAGTTGGAAGTTGCTTCAGTCTTCACTTCCATCTCCCAAGCCACACTTTCTGAGCCGGGGCCCCCTGCACAGGCGTCCTGGAGCAGGAGGGGTGGCTGGCAGTGCCAGGAGAGGAGGGCAGCTGTGGGCCCCCGGAGGCACCGTGGTGGTAGGCTTGGGCTTTCAGAGCACAACGTAACAGCTGTTTGAGAAACGGGGTGAGGACAGACGGTTGGGAATTACGCGAAAGCCTGCTTTGAAGGTTCACGGTGCTGGCGACACAAAGGTGGAGTTACTGCAGGCTTCTCCAGGTTCACAGCAGCCCAGGGGAGAGGGGGCACAAGAGCGCTGGGACGCCGCAGCTCTCAGGGCTTCTCTCAGGGGCGCAGAGGGCTCCTCTCCTTCCCCTTGAGCTCCTTCCTTGCGGGGTGACTGTCCCTTGTGGCCTCCCTGACTGGGGTGCCCTGTGGGTGCTCCCGAGGGGATAGAGGTCCGGGTGGAGGATGTGAGCTCTGCAGGCCGCCCAGCCAGCACCCACGTGCTCAGGTGCCAGCGAGGGACGCGTGTGTGCGTCAGCGTGACTTGGAGGAATGCACTGTGTCTAGAACACTCTGACTCTGTCCCTCTGCGCCTGTCCGCCTCCCCAAAGGCCAGGTCCACTGCGCGGAGTGTTTCAGCCTATGGTGCATCTCCCTGTGGCCTCCCCGCCCCCACCCTGCCGAGGAAGAGTCCCCAAAGCCTTTCCTAAATCTCCAGAGTCCGTCTGTTTCCCTGGTGGCACTTCACACTAGCTGTTTGCGTGAGGTGGGACTCGCCAGAGATGGACAGTCACCGCCAGGAGAGGCCCCTGCGTGCCCTGGGAACCTGGGAGTCCGTGCGTGCTCGGAAACGTGTAGGAGTGCAAGATCTACCATAGGTTTGACGATGTCTTTTCTTTCTTTTTAAATTAACTGAGACAACCCAAGAACTGGATTTCTTCGAATCCACCAACGTATACTTTCATTTAGAAAAAGGAAAAGCACTGACAAATACATTTAGTCAACCTATAATTATGGTATAAATAAGTTCCACTTAAATGGAATGTTCCAAGCATGATAATTTGTTGAGTAAATCAAATCACTGATACATCTTAATGCTCCTAAAGTTAGGAAATCATCTAAGCTTCATAAAAAGAAAGCATTTTATGTATTTAAATTTTCCCCAGAAGTCCCTCTTTGTTAAAAATAGAAAAACAAAACAAAACGTTTTTTTTTCATGACTTCAAATTTTGTGGATATTCTGTGCCTGGAAGGAATCACTGGGGTTTCTCCCACTTTCCACACTGTAGTTCAGGACTGCAGCCTGGAAACTGCGTGATCATGGAATTGCCATCAGAGGGAACACTGGAGGTTATTTAATCAAATCCTTTCATTTTATGAGTACATTTCAGAGGTCAGATGAGTTGAGTGGCGCCCCGCCACCCCCAGGACCCCTCTGGTCACAGTGGCTCTGGGTGGGCAACCCCAGTCCTCAGAAACCCCTGGCTCCTTGGACACAACCCACTGAAGCCTTGTGTCCCCAGCCTCACACGGCTGCCCTGGATACTCAGGCCAGCAGCGCCCTATTGGGTTGAACAGTTGTGACCTGCTAACCCTCAAGGGCTTACGTCCGGGGACTTATATGTGCATGTATTTCCATATCATCATGAAAAACCCTGTGCAATGTTACATTGTATATGAATAGGCTGTCATCAGCTTTTCCCCTTTTGTTGACATTTAGGCTACTGTCTATGTTTTTCCTCCTGAAATGGCCATGTAAAGAACATCTTTGAGCGCTGGGTGATGACTATTTTTCACCCTTCTTGCTAGGTAGGGTCTTTCTCAGGAAAGAAAGAGATTATGTGCTCAAAGGTCAGGTTTGGGGAAAGAATGGGTGTGCTGAACTCCTGAAGAAGATAGGAGGTGACCTCGTGGGCCTAAGAGGTGAAGGGGAGATGGGAGCTGCAGCTCCAGCAAGGGCTGTCCAGCCGTGGATTGTAGGAGGGGCTGCCCTCATCACCTGTGGCCTGGCCAGAGGAGCCAGGAGATTCAGTGACCTTGTTCCTCCCACCCATCGAGTCCTGCCAATGTCTCCCATTGGCCAGACTTACCTGGATTCCAGAAGACGGGATTGCTGCCAGCAGCAGGGCTGAGGAGAAGGCCAGGGGCAGGACTAAAGGGCCATGAGGGATAGCCCCAGACAATCCTCCACTTGTGCCTGTTAGGATTTTAAAAACATCTTTTATCCAGTCCAAGAGAAAAATCGCTTGTTCCCAAAACAAGAGCTGCACAATATCCCATCAGCTACTGTGTGATATGGGGTGATGTTGGTTCAGTAACACCTGAAACTTAAAATGTTAGCTATCACTGTTCGCTATCCCAGTGCTCTTCATAGATGACAGTGGACAATAAATGGGGGAAGAGAAGCAACAAAATACCGTAAAACAGACCTGCTGTAGCCCCAGCTTCCAGAGCTGATTCTGAAGTCTGAATTGTTAGTTAACTCACTTCTCTAATGCCACGTTCCCCTGGCCTCTGCCACAACTTAAGATATGTGGTTTTTATCTACTGTTGGGGTGACCCACACCTTCATTCTTACAGGACCCGAGACCTTGGTGTTGTGTCTGTACTGGAGTGCCAAGGTGTATATGAACTGGCACTACTGGAATGCAACTGGAATGCAAGGAGGCACGCCTGTGAATGCCCAGCTCCCGGAGAGTTCTTCCCAGAGTGAGGAGGCAGCAACCCAGCTCCCTCTGAGAATTGAGATCAGTCATCTTGGACAGTAGAGGGACTCTCTTTGTCTGCTTGATGGTCACAAGGCGTGGAGCTTCACATGGCCAGGGAGGACTCTCAGCTTCCAATGAAATGCTGACACCTGATGTGATACCTTGGTTCTTGTCTTCTTGGTTTAAGAGAATTTAAACAAGACACACATAGCAAAAGAAGTGCAGCATGGAGTATTGCAAAAGAAAAAGAATACATTGAAAGTTAGGTGCAGAATAGACAGGACACCCTGAGAGAGAGAGAAATTCAGGATGGGCTGCTCATAAGGATGAGACAGCAAAGACCGGCGCTAGGGAGGCTCCCACTGTGGGAGTCTTACCCGATTATTTATAAGGAGGTGGGAGAGGTGTTGCTGGTAAGAATGTTCTGGGTGGTCCTCTGGATGCACATGCGCAGTAGCTGTACATGCTTGTTCGTATATCATACGTCTCATTAGCATCTTAAATCTCCACCCAGGGGTATGTTTTTTGCTGTTCTAATGAGGACGGGTAAGGTCAAAGTGCATATGCTCTCTAGAGGGGAAAGTTCCTACTGGAGATAGCTTTGCTTCAATAGCTCAATTACAATGCCAATGCTGAGGCTTATTGTGTTGACTGCACGGTCACCATGGTTGCCTCATCCTGAGAACATGGTCGCTGCCTTGACTGCCTATCCTGCCTCAGGTAATAAAGGTAATGGTACCAGTTATGTTTCCTTGGATATTAGGACCTGCAAATCCACTGAACTCAAGATTATTAAGACAGGGGTAAAAAATTCCTGAAGTGGGTCACTGAGTGTAGTAATAAGGGAGGGAGTGCTCCTATCTCCCTCCCTTGTTTCCCACACCCATGCTTCCCAGTGGTCTGTGACGGAGACAGTGACATTCACTGGTAATTTGTTTAAGCACATACTGCATGCCGTAGGGTGGCACGCCAACGTTGCAGACTTTGGGATTGCAGCAAATCGTACCTCTGAAGCTTTAGCAGGCCACTGTTCTGTCAAGTCAGCTGCTTCTGGGTAATGAAGCATATGGTGCCACCAGTGATTCTGGCGTGATACACTGCCTTCGCTGTAGAATAAGCTCCTTGTCAAAGAAACTGAGTGAGAAACCCAGGGCTGGAAAAGGAATTCTGTATCACTGAATGATGGGGCTAGATGAAGCTAGAAAGAAAGAAAGGGAAATCCTTATTTGTAAAATGGTTCCAACATGTCTAACCTAATCATAAGATTTCTAACCTAATCATAAATTTCTAACATAATCACAAGAGCCCTTGTGATTGGCTTGCGCCCACCTCTATTGGTTAGGATAATTTCCTCAGCTTAATCACTTCAGCAAGTCCCTATTATCGTGTGTGTTCATCTCCTATTGCTGCATAAATTAACCGGAATTGAGTGGCTTAACCCAACTTTATTCTCTTACAGTTTTGGAGGTCAGAAATCTAAATTCAATCTATTAGAGAGGGCTGTGTTACTTCTGGAGACTTCAGAAGAAAATAATATGATTTTTCTTCTTTAGCCTTTTGATATGGTAGATTACATTGATTAATTTTCAAATATTGAGCCAACCATGCACACCGGAAATCAGTCCCCCTTGGTCATGGTATATGATTATTTTCACATATTCATGGATTCAGTTTGCTAACATTTTATTGGGGATTTTTGCGTCTAAGTTCATGAGATACACTGATCTGTAGTTTTCTTTGTGCTAGCTTTATCTGATTTTGGCTTCATAAAATGAGTTGGAAAGTGTTCCTTCCTGTTTTATTTTCTGAAAAAGATTATATAGAATTGATGCTAGTTCTTTACACGTTCAGGAGAATTTTTGTTGTTGTTGTTTAAGGTTTGCTGGGATAATTTTATTAAGAGATGAATATGTATTTTTTAGCAAGGTAAAAAAATACAAATAATAATAACAACCCTTCTGTTCACAAATATCCCTTCAGGTGAAAACATTGGAAGTCACAACAATTTAAAGAACGTGGCCCAAATAAAGCCCAAGTATTTTTTGCACACATTTATTTATTTTACCTACCATATGATCCATAATTCAACTTTGTATTCAGTTGCTGGCTTTATTAGTCTGTTCTCATGCTGCTGATAAAGACATACCCGAGATAGGGAAGAAAAAGAGATTTAATGGACTTACAGTTCCATGTGTCTGGGGAGGCCTCACAATCATGGCAAAAGACGAGGAGAAGCAAGTTACATTTTACATGGATAGCGGCAGGCAAAGAGAGCTTGTGCAGGAAAACTCCTGTTTTTATAACCATCAGATATTCTGAAATTCATTCACTATCACGAGAACAGTGCAGGAAAGTCCCATCCCCATAATTTAATCACCTCCCACCATGTTCCTCCCATGACTTGTGGGAATTGTGGGAGTTACAATTCAAGATGAGATTTGGGTGGGGACACAGCCAAACTGTATCATTTCACCCCTGGCCCCTCCCAGATCTAATGTCTGTACATTGCAAAACCAATCATGCCTTCCCCACAGTCCCCCAAAGTCTTAACTCATTTCAGCATTAACTCAAAAGTACACAGTCCAATGTCTCATCGGAGACAAGGCAAGTCCCTTCCGCCTATGAGCCTGTAAAATTAAAAGCAAGTTAGTTACTTCCTAGATATAATGGGGGTACAAGCATTAGGTAAATACAGCCATTTCAAATGGGAGAAGTTGGCCAAAACAAAGGGGCTACAGGCCCCATGCAAGTCCAAAATCCAGCAGGGCAGTCAAATCTTAAAGCTCCAAAATGACCTCCTTTAACACCATGTCCCACATGTGGGTCACGCTGATGCAAGAGGTGGGCTCCCATAGTCTTGGGCAGCTCTGTCCCTGTGGCTCTGCAGGGTACAGCCTCCCTCCCTGCTGCCTTCATGGGCTGGGTGAGTGTTGAGTGTCTGCGGCTTTTCCAGGTGCGCAATGCAAGCTATCAGTGGATCCACCATTCTGGGATCTGGGAGCTTCTCACAGCTCCACTAGGCGATTGCCCAGTAGGGACTACTCTGTGTAGGGGCTCTGACCCCACATTTTTCTGCTGCACTGCCCTAGCAGAGGCTCTTCATCAGGGCCCCGCCCCTGCAGTAAACACCACCTGGACATCCAGGTGTTCCCATACATCCTCTGAAATCTAGGTGGAGGATTCCAAACCTCAATTCTTGACTTCTGTGCACCCGCAGGCTCAACAGCACGTGGAAGCTACCAAGGCTTGGGGCTTCCACCCTCTGAAGCAAGAGCCCAAGCTTGACCTTGGCTCCTTTTAGTCATGACTGGAGTGGCTGGAATCCAGGGCACCAAGTCCCTAGGCTGCACAGAGCAGGGAGGCGCTGGGCACCACCCAGGAACTTTATTTTTCTTTTAGGCCTCAGGGCCTGTGATGGGACCTGCTGCCAAGAAGATTTCTGACATGCCCTGGAGACATTTTCCCCATTGTCTTGGGAATTAACATTCGGCTCCTCATTGCTTATGCAAATTTCTGCAGCTGGCTTAAATTTCTCCTCAAAAAATGAGATTTTCTATTCTATTGCATTGTCAGGCTGCAAATTTTCTAAACTTTTATGCTCTGTTTTCTTTTTAAAACTGAATACCTTTAACGGAACCCAAGTCACCTCTTGAATGCTTTGCTACTTATACATTTCAGTTTTTTTTTTTTTTTTTTGCTGTCAATAGTGTATTGTATTCATCTGAAAAATCCTCATGGAAAATTGTTTGGTTTAGCTCTCAGAAACCAACTTCTGAGCTCTGAGGAGACTTGCGTTCTTTTGAGCTACTCAATCTTTCTTTTGAGCAAGGGACATTTGGGACAGTTCTGCTTCCTCTTAACTTTTTTCTGGGGCTTCTTCTCCTAGACGGGATTCTCTCTTATAGCAACATGAGCTTTCTTATACATCTTCTCCATCATGTCTGTAGTTACACTGTTCTTCCTGTATTGAAAGAACTGTTTCTTGTAAGCATCTTCATCTTCCTCCATTAAGCAGCACATGTAATCTGCAACATTCTGGCCCATGATGTGCTTCCGGTGTACTTCTACACTAAATTCCTTGCTTTCAGAACCATAACCGGGAATCGTTTCGTACTGTGATGGATAGACAAGCTTCTATCTACAGCTCTCTTCAGGGCACCAAAAACTTTATGGCCACTGGTAGTCCTGGCAAGGCCCGCATCCAAATAGCAGGTAAAGACACTTGGCTGACCAACAATGCTTTCCACATTGTATTCATCGCCAGTCACCTCTACTTGGCCTTCATAGATCTTTTCCATGCCAAACCCATTGAGAAGCCTGCAGACCAGCAGCAGGCCAGTGCCATATACTGCAGCATAATTGGTCAGGCCAACCTTCAAACCGTATTTTCGTAGTTCCCACGCATATGCTGTGCAGACTATCATATCCCCTTCTGTATGAGCATAAGCAACCTGACAAATAATATCTCTGTGTGTTACACGAACTGTCATCCTGCATTTGGGTGTGTGATGTTTATTTTTATCCTGTATCACCAAGCATTTCCAAGCATAATACTCAGTTTTACCCTCTTGTCGTCTTCTAAATTTCACTTGATCTGTCTTAAAGTAGGCTTTATTCTTAACAACTTTACAAACCCCATCCTGTGGAACAGAGACCCCCATCCATGGATCAACAGAGACCTGCCCTGCTTAGAAATTTCTTCCTCCGGATACCCTAAGTCATCTCTGTGAAGTTCAAAGTTCCACAAATCTCTAGGGAAGGGGCAAAATGCCACCAGTCTCTTTGCTAAAACATAAGAAGAGTTACCTTTGCTCCAGTTCCCAGCAAGTTCCTTATGTCCGTCTGAGACCACCTCAGCCTGGACTTTATTGTCCATATCACTATCAGCATTTTGGTCAAAGCCGTTCAACAAGTCTCTAGGAAGTCCCACACTTCCCCACGTTATTCTGTATTCTGAGCCCTCCAAACTGTTCCAACGTCTGCCTGTTCCCCGGTTCCAAAGTCGCTTCCACATTTTCAGCTATCTTTTCAGCAGTGCCCCGCTCTGCGGGTACCCATTTCCTGTATTAGTCTGTTCTCAGCCCCGCTCTGCCGGTACCCATTTCCTGTATTAGTCTGTTCTCAGCCCCGCTCTGCGGGTACCCATTTCCTGTATTAGTCTGTTCTCACACTGCTAATAAAGACACACCAGAGACTAGGTTCTGGGTCCAGTGGTGTATCACAGTCACCGTTTGTGGCAGGTTTCAGTCAAAAAAGGAGAGTCACAGCAGCTGGGCGATGGATACACAGACAGGTCCTAATGCTTCCCATAGGCAGGACCCAGCAAGGAGAGTTACATCACCTACAGAAGACCCAGGAATTTCTTCCTTTCTCTAAGTCTAGCTACAAGTGCCAGCATCTCTCTTATTGGCTGGTTTATGGTATGAGTGTCATTATCACAACTCTGAGCTGGGCTAAAGTGTATGTCACAATCCAACCTTAAAGATGCAAGGTCCAGGCAAAAGGTGAGTGTTACGTCGTCTAGGTGCTGAGTGCAGTGATGCATCACACTCCTTTTGTGGTAGGGTGCAGGCTGAGGAAGCGTCACGTGACCTTTGGACTGGGGCCAGGCAGAAAAGTCAGGTCACTCAGGCTCTGGACAGAGGCGTATGCCACAATCACACATCATTTGGGTGAGGCCCCGTCATGTATCACAATGCCACCTGTGGGCAGCACCAAGGCTGGAAAAGAGAGTCACGTTTTCAAGGTGTAGAGTCAAACGATATGTCACAGTCTCATCGGTGGACAGGGCTGAGGCAGGAGAGTCAAATCACTAAGATGCTTAGCAGATGCACACAACCACACCTGGCTGTATGGCTGCTGTCTCCTCACTCTGCATTCCAGGGCTCTGCTCTTTCCTTCAAAAAGGTCACCAGGTTTAGCTTGGAGACAGCAAGACCCAGAGATCAGGTTTCCGTCCTTCTTTTAAACCACATCTTTATACAAATCCTGCTAAGCAGGGTTCTAGTATTTCTACTCCTCCAGAGAGAATTCTATGGCCACATTCCTGAATGTAAACAGTTTCATTTCCCAGCTTTCAGGATGTCCTGGCATCTTAGCTATGCGTCTCCCAGGACCTGCAGATCACAGGGCAACAGAGGTTGTGACAACGTCACGGGGGCTCCGGAGACGGCGGACGCGGAACAGTGGAGATGAATCCCAAGCTCTGCTGGGAGTGGGAGACAAAGGCCCAGTGGAATTTTCTAGTGAAACCAGGAGTCTGGAATCTTTTTTTAAAAGGAAACTTTTAAATTAATAATTCAACTTCTTTCATGGCTAAAGGGCTATTCAGATTATAGATTTTATCTATGTTTTCATACTTTGTGTTTTTTGAGGAATTGGTTTCTTTTTAGTTGCCAAATTTGTGAGTATAAAGTTGTTGATAATATTCCTTTATTATCATTTTAATGTCTGAAATATATGTAGCAAAATTTCCTATTTCATTCCTGATATTGGTGATTTGTGTCTCTCTCCTTTTATTTTTGGTCAGTCTTTTTAGAAGTTTGTCCATTTTACTGATTTTACCCAAGAAACAGCCTTTTCTCCTTTGATTTTCGTTGGTATTGTCCATATTAACTCTCTAGATTTCTTCTATGATCTTTATTGTTTCTTTCCTTGAGCTTTCTTTTGGGGCATTTTACTCTTTTTGGCTAGTGTTTTTGAGGTAGGAACTTAGATTATTGATTTGAGATTTCTTTTCTTTTCCAGTGTTAACATTTGGTGTTATCAAGTTTTATCGCAGTGGTATTTCAGTTGCACCCTGTATGTTTTTATGTGTTGCATTTTCATTAAAATTCAGTTCTCTATATTTTAGAATTCACTTTGAGACGTCTTCATTGACCCATAGACTATTTAGAAGTATGTTGGTTAATTTCCATGCATTTGAAGATTTTCTATTCTTTTGTTTCTAACTTTATTCTGTGATAGTTGAAGAACATACTCTGTATGAGTTTGTTTTTTTACATTTGTGGAATTTTGTTTTATGATCCAGAATGTGATATATCTTGGTAAATCTTTCATGGGAACTTGAAAAAACTGTATTCTCCTGTTTTGGGGTGAAGTGTTTTGTATGTGAATTAAATCCCTTTGGTTCAGTGTCGTTTAGTTCTTCCATATTTTCAATTATTTTCTGTGTAGCATTTCTATTAGTTTCTGGGGGTGAGTTATTTATGTTCCCAATTATAAGCATGAATTTGTTTTTTCTTTCAGCTGTAGCAGTTTTTTGCTTCATGTATTTTACTGCTCTGTTGTTTGGTGCATACATATTTAGAATTGTTGTATCTTCTTGGTGGATTGACCTATTTATCATTATTTAATAATTTTCTTTCCCTCTAGTAATTTATTTTGAAGTCTACTTAGCTGATATTAATATAGTCACTCTTGCTTAAATTTTTTTGTGTGTGTGTAACATATCTTTTCCAGCATATAGTTGGGTTATTTTTTCAATCCTTTCTGCCAGTCCCTGTATTTTGATTGATATGTTTAGAAAACGTACATTTAAGGTAATTATTGATATGTTATTGCTTAATTATGCCATTTCAATTACAGTTGGTCTTTCATATCCATAGATTTTGCATCCATGGGTTCAACCAACTACAGATAAAAAAAAAATCCCACAAAGTTCCAAAAAGTCAAACTTGAATTTTCTGTGCACTGACTATTATGTTGAGTCCATGCAAGTGATGAGATGCGTAGGCATTGTGTTAGGTACTATAAGTAATCTAGAGATGATTTAAAGTGCACAGAAGAATGTGCATAGGTTATATGCAAATACTATGCCCCTTTAAATAACAGACCTGAACATCTATGGAGTTTGGCAGCCACAGAGGTCCTGGAACCAGTTCCCCGTGGATACTGAAGGATTACTGATCTATTTTCTGTTTGTTTCCAGTTTCCAGTGCATAACTATGTTTCTTTTGTCTTGACTTTCTGTGTGTTACTTGAACATTTTTTACATTATATTTTGATTCATTTGTAGTATTTTTTAGTGTTTCTCTTTGTGTAGTTTTGAAGTGGTTTCTCAGAGGACTACAGTATACATACATGACTTACTAGAATTACCACTTTGAATGAAGTGTGAAAATATCACTTCCATTAAGATTTCTTTATCTTTTCTTGAGTATTAGATGGCAACATAATTTTTGTTTAAAACATCAAATTGATCTATAAAACTCATGGGGAAAGGAGTAATCTGTTGTGTGTACACATTTCTGCTTTTTCTGTTCCTTTTGCTTCCTGATGCTCCAAAATTTGTCTTTCTTTTTTCTTTTTCTTTTTTTTTTGAGATGGAGTCTCACTCCATCTCCAGGCTGGAGTGCAGTGGCGCAATCTGGGCTCACTGCAACCTCCGCCTCCCAGGTTCAAGTGATTCTCCTGCCTCAGCCTCCCAAGTAGCTGGGACTACAGGTGCATGCCACCATACCCAGCTAATTTTCTATTTTAGTAGAGACAGGGTTTCACCATGTTGGCCAGGATAGTCTCGATCTCTTGACCTCGTGATCCGCCTGCCTTGGCCTCCCAAAATGCTGGGATTACAGTCGTGAGCCACTGCCCTAGCCTGTTTTGTTTTTTATAATTTTCTTTATGTTTGAATAACTTCTTTTAGCCAACCTTTAAGGGTAGGTCTGCTGGTAAAAAAAGTTCTTTTACTTTTTCTTTATCTGAGAGTGTATTTATTTCCTCTTTATTCCTCAAGGATAGTTTCACTGGATATAGAATGTATGGTTGACAGTGCTTTTCTTCAATACTTGAAAAATGTTGTACCATTTCCTTCCATCTCTCCTGGTATCAGAGAAGAAATTTGCTGCCATTTGAATTTGTGTTTCCCTGTAGGTAATGCATAGTACTTTCTGGCTGCTTTTAATGTGTTTTTTTTTTTTTTTTTTTGTCTTTAGTTTTTGAAAGTTGATGATTTGTTTTGATATGGATTTCTTTGGGTTCATCCTGTTATCCTGTTCCTGGGGCTTGTTCATCTTCTTGAATCTGTAGGTTTGTGTCTTTTGCCAAATTGGGAAAATTTCAGCCTTTATTTCTTAAAGTACTTTTGCAACCTCATTCTAATTCTTTTCTCCTTCTAGTACTCCAGTGACATGAATATTAGATTTTAAAATAGTCCTACAGTTCCCTGAGCCTCCATTCCACCCCTGTCCTTTTACAAAATATGTTTTCTCTCTGCTGTTTAGATTGGGTGACTTTTATTGATTTACTCTCAAATTCACTGATTCTTTTCTTTATTATCTCTACTATTGAGTGCATATCAAGAGGCTTTAACAAATTCTGTTGTTATATATTTTAGATCTATCATTTCCATTTGGTTCTTTTTTGTATATCTTTTGTTTCTTCCCATAGTTTCTCATTTTTCACTTGTTTCAAGAGAAGTTGTAGCTGATTGTTGAGACATTTTTATGAAGGCTGCTTTAAAATCTTTTTTAGATAATCCGACATCTGATATATCTCAGTGTGGACATCAGGTGATTGTGTTTTCTCATTCAAGTTGTGATTTTCTCGGTTTCTGATATGACAGGCGACTTTTGATTGTATCCTGGATGTTTTATCGATTATTTTAGGATACTCTGAGTCATAAATAACTGTTTTATTTCAGCAGGCAGTCAACATGTTTAAGTTTAGCACACAGGTTATGGACTATTTACGTAGTCTGCCGTTCAAATGAAGATTTAATTTTCAGAGATCTTGCAGTGCTACTTTGATCTGTTTGGTTTCTCCAGTGCTGCTGGGTGCTGCCTTGGGGGCTGGAAGGGATTTCCCCAGGCTGGGCTGCCCAGATGTCTCTTCCTGTGGAGAGGAGTTTCAGGTCTGCAGAAGTGAAGAGGCTTCCATGGCTAAGTGTTTGTTGAGATGGCATCCCCCTTCCTGTGGGAACCTCAGAACATTCCATGAGCCGTGTGCTGTAGTAGGACACCATAGCACATGGCTCTTGACCTGGGTGTCTCTGGGCCTGAGATCCCAGGTGTGAGGTGCAGTGGGGTCCCTTCTCAGGTTCTGTCCGCTCACCAGGTATCTCTTTGTAGGGGATGGGGTGCCTCCCATGGTTACCTTTGCTGGCAGGGCTTTTATTAATCTTACTTGCCAGGGGGGCATGTTCCCCTGGTATATTTTCATCCAAGGGAGGAACAAGCCCACCTAGCTGTCTTCTCTTGCTATGTTGGGAGTTGGTCTGGAAATGCTGATTTTGAGGGACGAAATACACCCTGCAGCTGTGCTGTTCCCATTTTCCTGGGCTCCTGTATTAGTCCATTTTCACGTTGCTAATAAAGACATACCGCAGACTGGGCAATGTACAAAAGAAAGAGGTTTAATGGACTTTCAGTTCAACATAGCTGGGGAGGCCTCATGATCATGGCAGAAGGCAAGGAGGAGCAAATCACATCTTACATGGATGGCAGCAGGCAAAGAGAGAGAGAGAGAGAGCTTGTGCAGGGACACTCCCATTTTTAAAACCATCAAATCTCATGAGACTTACTCACTATCATGAGAACAGCTGGGAAAGAGCAGCCCTCCATGATTCAGTTATCTCCCACCAGGTATCTCCCACAGCAGGTGAGAATTATGGGAGCTACCAGATGAGATTTGGGTGGGGACACAGAGCCAAACCATTATCAGGTCCCAAACCAGTTTCCTCTCTTACTGCAGCCTTTCAGAATTCTCCTTTACTTGCCTCTTGCTTTATTCCCAGGGTTTATAGGTGTGCTTGGCAGCAGTAAGCAGGGAGTTTGGGGTCTCTGTCATTTTGTCTGGACTGGAAGTTCCCTGGAATTGCCCATTTGTTTATTTTTAATCTCTGTCATTTTGTTTTTAATTTGTTTCTAGTAGAGAACATATAATTGGACCTAATTTTAAAATATTCGCTGTGATGCCTTATATTCGCTATGTTGTATTTCCTTGATACGTCCTCTTCCCATGTGCTGATGTTGTATATTGTTAAAGTTTATTTGCATCTATTTTTTCAGTGTTTTAAGTTATAAATAATAGTTGCGTTCTCTTAATTGTTAGCTGAAAAATTTGCAAAATCATATTTAAACCTGCCTTTGTAAATACTAGGAGTAAAACAAGAGTTGCCATGCATTTCAGGGTTCTGCTAGAGATTAAGGAGCCTTATTGGCTTCTCAGCAGGCTTTTGGATTGAGAACCTTGAATGAGACACAGCTTCCTCTTTTTCCTTGGGATGTTGAAAAGTTAGACCTAAAGGGCTTTTGGTGCTTTTGATAATAGCATGTTGTCCTTGTTTCACTTGGAATAAAATCTAGAGCCTCAACCATGACTCGTAAAGCCACAAATGAGCTGGCTGCAGCTGCCACTTACACGTAATTTCCTGCCACAGGGGCTGGACCCCAGACACAGTGGCCTTCTTGCTAGGTGAACGTACATTTGTACTTGTCTCCTGTACCTGGGATGCTCTTCCCAAGCATGCTGGAGGCTGGTTCACCTCTCTAGTGTCTCCTCAAGTATCCATCCTCAGGGCAGCCTTCCCTGGCCCTGCGGAAGGAGTTCTTCCATCATTGCTGACTACTTTCCTGTGTTCCTTTCCTTCTAACAGTATTATCTATGACATGTTGTAATAATGCTCTAATATATATGTGTGGCAAATAAATGAACATATAAACTTTTCCTCTGTCTCCCCTCACCAGAATATAAGCTCTAGGAGATCAGCAAATGTGTGTCTATCTTGGTCACTGTGGAATCCTCAGTGGTCCCGACAGTGCTGCCACATAGTAAGCACTCAATACTCATCAAACAAATAAAGGAGTGAATGGAGACTAAGCAATATGGGATGCTGGCTCATGAGGACTGCACGTTTTTGAAATACATGTACTTATATTTAGAAATCAAACCGTGTATCAAGTGGTGTAAGTCATTCATCATAATTTTCACAGGTTCTGTGGGGAGAGTGGTTCTCGCATGGATTCATCTAAGAAGGCTTCTTGCGAGGATATTTTAATCAGAATCGTAAGCTGAGAAGAAAGAGACAAAGACAACTTTGTTATTTCTCAGCGGTGTTAGGAAGCTTTGGGGATTTCTTGGTTCCTAAGTGATGAATTCTCCATGTAGGCCTGTTCATGCCTTTGTGTTCATTTCCTCCTTTGGGTGTGAAGGGGATTTGGAAAGCCTTCCCATGGGTCTGGATTTATTTGTGTCTCTGCCAGTGGGACATCTTTAGCCATGCCAAGACTCTGTCATTGAAAGTAAGAATAGTGCTAATAATAGGCAGGATAAAGGCTTTAATTTATAGGTTGCTTATAATAATTTCATGTTAATAGTTGATAACTCTTGCCAAATCCTAAATCAGTCTTCCCTGCTGCCTTCCAAGTTCTTCTTGGCTAGCTGTCATTTCTGATGTATGTATGTTATTTTTCGATATTAGTTACCTTTTCTCATAAACTATAGGGCTTATAACGTAAGTCATGTAACTTTTATATTCTTAACTGTCTTGAGAAATGTTAAGATCCAAGAAATGACATAATGTAAAAGAGTGAAAGAAAGTTCACTCACTGCAAAGCTTAATCACAGGAATGCTGGTGGAGGGCACGGTTGCCCTCATGTGCTCTACCCCACAGAGGCGGAGTGGCCACCAATCTGCACAGTCGCTAAGTTCACAGACACTAATGACTCATTCTTCTTGCCTTTGGGGAAATAAACAACAAAAAGAGAAAACACTCCCTTAGCAGTAAAACTAAGCAAATGAGAACACAAAATGAAACTAAACAAAAGGTACATATCGCTATCAAAATCCCCCCAAAATAAATTGTATTTTCTTCCTTTTATTTAGTGCTTTTCAATAATGATTCAAGTCACTTCTAATGTCTCTTTTTCATGGAATACAAAATAGGATTAGTTTTAAATTACAGATGATTCTAAATGGATCTGATACCAATGTGAATGAGCAACGTAACAAGAAGTTTATTTTTAGAACGAGAGTGGCCACCTAGCTTTTCTGCCAGGCATATAAACATGAGGGTCATTTAACTTGCTTTCTCTTGTATCTGAGTCTTTAAAGAAGTGCTGCCTTGCAAACAGAATCATTAGTAAGTTTACTGGGAAGATGCATGCATAATTTTGGAGGAAAATTTACACACAGGCATTTTCATTTTTATTTTTACTTTATTTATTTATTTATTTATTTATTTTGAAACAGAGTCTCACCCTGTCACTGAGGCTGGAGTGCAGTGGTGTGATTTCAGCTCACTGCAACCTCTACTCCCCGGGCCCAAGTAATCATCCCACCTCAGCCTCTGGAAGAGCTGGGACTACAGGCGTGCGCCACCATGCCTGGTTAATTTTATTTTTTTGTAGGGACAGGTATTGCCACATTGACCAGGCTGGTCTTGATCTCCTGAGCTCAAGTGATCCGCCCATCTTGGCTTCCCAAAGTGCTGGGATTACAAAAGTGTGAGCCACCACACCTGGCCCATTTTTAGTTTTAAGTGTCTGCAGCAAAGATGATTTATAATGAGCTTCTTACTAATTTTGATAGTCTTTCTAACCTTGCTCTGACATTCTCCAAAGATAATATTGTAAGTCAAGTTCATTTAAAATATTCGATTATATTTGAAATGTTTGTGAAAATTGCTAAATATGTCAGCTGTTAAACATGTAAGAACTTTCAATATGTTTTAGAGATTCAAAAAAATCAGGTGTTTCTTTTTGCTCCGGTCAGATTATGATGGAGGTGATTTTAAAATGAAACAGGACATCATGAGCGGAAGCATCAGCACAGAAAGGCAGGCTGCAGGGCATCCGATAAAAGGAAGCCCAGAGATCCCAGGGACTGTCTACCTGACTTCCGAGATATCAGCCTGCTTGTACCTCTGCTGTGGTACACCTGATGATCATGGAGACTGTTCAGGTTCTCAAATGCTGGCTGGAGGCAGGCAGACCTGCGCCCTTTCCTCCTTATCCAGAGTTGTGTGGTGCTCGCTGATCTCCCTTACCCTGATGAGGGCTCTGCAGGGGGTGTGAGGTCCCAGGACCCTAGGTGGTCGGTTGGGGAGGACTGGATGCAGGAAAAGTAGCTGACTTAATTTATTTTAAAATTTAGATATTGGCAGAAAAAGAGTATTTTAACCCGGTGTCATAATGAGAGAGAATGTTGAATTCCAGTCTGCTAAGGGCGTGTAAACCTCTGAAGTTCACACCTCCCTCTGATTACAAGAACACTGGACAAAATCAACTACATATGGACTCTGAAAATATAAACAGGTGGATTGTGGAGAATGTCAAAACCTGCAGAAGGCACCCTCTCAGGGTGGTTTTCCTGTTTTCTTCTCTCCTGGATTCCTCCCTAGAGCCCGCTTTCATCATGTAGTGGCATGGTGGCATAGACAGACAGTACTCCAGTAGCAACCCTATCTTTTGGCCCAGAGGACTCAGAGAGAGTAGCACCTGCAGGCCAGGGAGTGTGGGGGAATCCCAGAAGAGAGAGCCAGAGAAGCCCCCCAGTTCTGTTCATGAACTTGCACTAGCCTCAGCCTATTTCAGCACAACGCCATCTGGGGACAGACTCAGACCAGCGCAGCAAAGGCCCAGAGGACTGACTGATGACTCGCTGAGGTGAGGACCATCCATACAGGTCTCTGACTGACTCTGGAATGGTGTATATACTAGGCAGGCATGAAGCAAGATGGCAAGGCTTAGAGAAGTCAACTGAGATTCGAAGCATCTGCACAAGCGTGTGGCTGACTACTGGGTGATACACGCGTGAAACAGGCCCGAACGATCACAGGAAATTTGAATTTGAACCACTTCCCTTGGAAAGTGCGACAGAAATTGTGGTCGGAAGCTAATTAGCTTATAAGTAAAAAATTTAATAATCTCCAGAAGATTAAAACAGAATCCAGAGTTTACGTATTTTAACATTGACAGTATCCAGGAGACAGTACCAAAGGACTCAGTGTACAATGAATAAGAAAATAGGAAAATGACAGTCATCAGATACCAAACCTGAGAGGACCCAGATACTGCAGTGACCAAAGAATTTAAAGTAGCTTTCATAACTATGATCAATGAGGTAAAGAAAATGCACTTGAAATGAATGAAAGGATGAACGTTCTAAGGGGAGAATAGGAATTATACCAGAAAATCTAATACAAAGATTAGAAATTAAAACTACAATACCTTAAATAAAAAAGAGTTGCTTGATGAGTTCAGTAGTGGAATGACTATGACAGAGGAAAGAGTCAGTGAACTGAAATAGATCAATATAAATTATCCAATCTAAAGAACTTAGACAAAATTTTTTTTGCATTGCTAGAGTTCCTAAAGCTGTGGAACAAGACCAAAAATTGGAGTTTCACTGAATAATAAGAAACTCGCTCAAAACCACACAACTACATGGAAACTGAACAACCTTCTCCTGAGTGACTCCTAGGTAGATAATGAAATGAAGGCAGAAATCAAGAAGTTCTTTGAAGCCAAAGAGAACAAAGAAAACCTCTGGGATGCAGCTAAAGCAGCGGTAAGAGGGAAATTTACAACACCAAATGCCCAGATCAGAAAGCTAGAAAGATGTCAAATCAACACCCTAAGATCACAACTAAAAGAACTGGAGAACCAAGAGCAAACAAACCCCAAAGCTAGCAGAAGACAATAAATAACCAAGATCAGAGTGAAGCTAAAGGAGCTAGAGACACGAAAAACCCTTCAAATAATCAATGAATCTAGGGGTTGGTTTTTTGAAAAAATCAATAGGATAGGTAGACCGCTAGCTAGACTAGTAAAGAAGAAAAGAGAGAAGAATCAGATAGGCATAATAAAAAATGATAAAGGGGATATCACCACTGACCCCACAGAAATACAAACAACCATCAGAGAATACTATAAACATCTCTATGCAAATAAACTAGAAAATCTAGAAGAAATGGATAAATTCCTGTACACATACACCCTCCCAGGACTGAACCCAGAAGAAGTTGAATCCCTGAGTAGACCAATAGCAAGTTCTGAAATTGAGGCAGTAATGAATATTTAACAGCCTACTCATAATAAAAAGTCCAGGATCAGAGGATTTACAGCTGAATTCTACCAGAGGTACAAAGAGGAGCTGGTACCATTTCTTCTGAAACAATTCCAAGCAATTGAAAAGGAGGGACTTCTCCCTAACTAATTTTATGAGGCCCGCATCATCCTGATACCAAAACCTGGCAGAGATACAACAAAAGAAGAAAGCTTCAGGCCAATATCCCTGATGAACATCGATGCAAAAATCCTCAATAAAATACAGGCAAATTGAATCCTGCAGCACATCAAAAAGCTTATCCAGCATGATCAAGTTGGCTTCATCCTTGGGGTGAAAGGCTGATTCAACATATGCAAATCAATAAACATAATCCATCACATAAATAGAACTAAAGATAAAAACCACCTGATTATCTCAATAGACACAAAAAAAGGCCTTTGATAAAGTTCAACATCCTTTCATGTTAAAAGCTCTCAAAAAACTAGGTATTGAATAAACTAGATGTGATTCTTATCATAAAATAATAAGAATCATTTATGACAAACCCACAGCCAGTATCATACTGAAGGGGCAAAAGCTGGAAGCATTCCCATTGAAAACTGACATATGACAAGGATGCCCTCTCTCACCACTCCTATTCAACATAGTATTGGAAGTTCTGGCCAGGGCAATCAGGCAAGAGAAAGAAATAAAGCGTATTCAAATAGGAAGAAAGGAAGTCAAACTGTCTCTGTTTGCAGATGACATGATCCTATATCTAGAAAACCCCATCCTGAGAGTCCAAAAGCTTCTTAAGCTGATAAACAACTTCAACAAAGTCTCAGGATACAAAAACAATGTGCAAAAATTACAGGTATTCCTATACACCAACAATACACAAGCAGAGAGTGAAATCATGAATGAACTCCCATTCACAATTGCTACAAAGAGAATAACATCCCTAGGAATACAGCTAACAAGGGAAGTGAAGGACTTCTTTAAGGAGAACTACAAATCACTGCTCAAGGAAAACAGAGAGGACACAAAGAAATGGAAAAACATACCATGCTCATGGATAGGAAGAAGAATCAATATTGTGAAAATGGCTATACTGCCCAAAGTAATTTATAGATTCAATGCTATTCCCATTAAACTACCGTTGACATTCTTCACAGAATTGGAAAAAACTACTTTAAAATTAATATGGAACCAAGAATGAGCCCATATAGCCAAGATAATCCTAAGCAAAAAGAACAAAGCTGGAGGCATCATGCTGCCCAATTTCAAACTATACCACCAGGCTACAGTAACCAAACAGCATGGTACTGGCACAAAAACAGATACACAGACCAATGGAACAGAATAAAGATCTCAGAAATAAGACTGCACATCTACAACCATCTGATCTTCAGCAAACCTGACAAAAACAAGCAATGGGGATAGGATTCCCTATTTAATAAATGATGCTGGGAAAACTGGCCAGCCACATGCAGAAAATTGAAACTGGACCTCTTCCTTACACCTTATACAAAAATTAACTCAAGATGGATTAAAGACTTAAATATAAAACCCAGAATTATAAAAACCCTAGAAGAAAATCTAGGCAATACCATTCAGGACATAGACACAAACATAGATTGCATGACAAAAATGTCAAAAGCAATTGCAACAAAAGCAAAAGTTGACAAATGGGATCTAATTAAACTAAAGAGCTTCTGCACAGCAAAAGAAACTATCAGAATGAACGGACAACGTACAGAATGGGAGAAAATTTTTTCTCCCATTGTCTATCCATCTGACAAAGGTCTAATATCCAGAATCTATAAGGAACTTAAACAAATTTACAATAAAAAAACCAACAACCACATTAAAAAGTGGGCAAAGGACATGAACAGACACTTCTCAAGACATTCATGCAACCAACAAACTTAAGAAAAAAATCTCAACATCACTAATCATTAGAGAAATGCAAAGCAAAACCACAATGAGATCTCACATCAGTCAGAATGGCAATTATTAAAAAGTCAAGAAACAGCAGACACTGGAGAAATAGAAACGCTTTTACACTGTTGGTGTAAATGTAAAGTAGTTCAACAATTGTGGAAGACAGTGTGGTGATTCCTCAGAGACCTAGGGCCCAAAATACAGTTTAACCCAGCAATCCCATTGCTGGGTATATACCCAAAGGAATATAAATCTTTCTTTTCTAAAGATACATGCATACATATGTTCATTGCAGCACTATTCACAATAGCAAAGACACAGAGTCAACCCAAATGCCCTACAATGATAGCCTGGATAAAGACAATGTGGTACATATACACCATGGAATACTCTGCAGCCATGAAAAGAAGCAAGGTCATGTCCTTTGAAGGGACATGATGGAGCGGGAAGCTGTCATCTTCAGCAAGTTAGCACAGGAACAGAAAACCACACTCTGCATGTTCTCATTTATAAGTGGGAGCTGAACAACGAGAACAATGGATGGAGGGAGGGAACAACCCACACTGGATCCTGTCAAGGGGGAAAAGGGGGAGGGAGAACATCAGGATAAATAGCTAATGCATGTGGGGCTTAATACCTAGGTGGTGGGTTGATAGGTGCAGCAAACTACCACGGCAGATGTTTACCTATGTAATAAACCTGTACTTCCTGCACATGTGTCCCGGAACTTAAATTTAAAAAATAATAAATATTTCCAAATGTTAAAAACAATTGGAGCTTCAGAGAAGAGGAGCAAGAGATTAAGAGAAAAAGATATTTGAAGAGGTAATGACAGAGAATTATCAATCTTGCGAAGACACATTTACAATTTCATGAAATTCAGTGAAAACACAGGATGAAATAAAGGAAAACATGCCTGGACACATCATAATCATAGTGCTGAAAACTGAAAATAAGAAAAAATTCTTGAAAACAGT
This sequence comes from Rhinopithecus bieti, assembly GCF_001698545.2. NCBI lineage: Eukaryota > Metazoa > Chordata > Mammalia > Primates > Cercopithecidae > Rhinopithecus > Rhinopithecus bieti. Next base: position 3,278,153 of record NW_016807505.1, on the reverse strand, counting down.
GAGAGAAGAGTGATACATTGCGTACAGGGTACTAGGATTTGAATGACTGCAAATTTCTCATCAGAAATCCTGGAGGCAAGTAGATAGTGGAGCACCTTCTTTAAGTGCTGAAGGAAAAGAACTTTAGAGCCAGAATTCTGTATCTAGTGTAATAATCATTCAGGAATAAAGGAAAAAAAGAGAGACATTCTCAGATGAAGGAAATGACTGGAATTCATTTCCAGGAGACCTGCTCTATAAGACATGTTAATGGAATTTCTCCAGGATGAAGCAAAATGATACTACAGAGAAATTAGATCTTTAGGGATGAAGAACAGCAGAAATGGTAAAAGTAGGTAAATGTAAAAGATAACTTTTTTCCCTCTTAAGTTCTTCAAAATAGGTTTGATGGTTGAAAGTATAAATTATAGTCTGGTGGGAGTTTTAAGTATATAGCTGTAACATATACCATAAGGTGTAATATATACAATATATACCACAAGATGTAAACTATACCATAAGAGGAAATGGGAGAGGTAAAGTGACTTATATCATTTCAAAGCTTGTACATTTTACTTGATGCAATAAAACTTTGGGCTATAAAGAATTTACATATCTATATTTTAATTCACGGAGTAAGTACTAAAAATAAAAATTATTAAGAATAATAATATTTAATACTTATTATTAATTATTATTAAAAGCCAACTGATGAAAATAAAATAGTATTCAAGTAACCCAAAAGAAAGCAAGAAAATGGGCACAGAAATGAATAAAATAAGAAGAGACAAACAAAATAAATGATAATTTTTTTGACCTGAATACAACTATATCAATAATTATGTTAACTGCAAACATTCCCATTAAGAGGAAAATATTGAGAAAGCAGATAAGGAAGTAAGGCTGTAATATATGCTGCTCATAAGAGACATACTTTACCCTTGATCTTAGCTGAAAGGCTGAGCAATGATATGAGACATACTTTTCAATTAAGTATAGAGATATGTTGAAAGTAAATGAATGGAAAAATACATGGCATGCAAATAATAAGCATAAAAGGCCAAAGTGGCATAGAGTAAACTTCAATACACATAATATAATTGGACATAATGAGGGACATTTAATAATAAATGAGACAGATTATAAGGAAGATATAACAATTATGAATGTCCCTGGTAAATACTCAAGATGCAATTGATTCACTAAAGTAAAACAAAATAGACAATCCCAGAATCATAGAAGAAGATTTTATCACTGTTCAGAGATTGATAGAACACCTAGACAAAAAAAAAAAAAGCCATAGAAGATATGAATAACATGATCAACCACCTCGATTCAATTGACACTTGTAGAACACTATATCCAGCAACCACAGAATTCAATCTTTTCATGTATACACGGTCCATTCACCAATATTATAATATTACATCATAAGGATTACGTACTCTGACCACAACGAATTTAAGTTAGAAATCAGTAGCAGCCTGGGAAAACCTCAATGTCTGGAAAGTCAAGAATACACTTCTAGTTAAGTCATGAGTCAAAAATGAAATCACAAGGGAGTAAGATAGTATTACAAAGTAAAATGTTTTTGAAAATATATAAAAAAGTTTTGAGTGCAGCTAAAGTTAGCTTAGAGGGAAACTTGTAGATGAAATACAACAGAAAATAAGAAAGATCTAAAATCAGCTATCTAATGTTCTACTTTAAGAAGCTGGAATGGAAAGTAAAACTAAAATACACAGGAAGAAGAAACTAATAACGATAAGATCAGAATCAACAAAGTAGGAAACAGACTGCAGAAAAAAAAAAAAAACCCACTAAGCCAAAAAGCTGGTTCTTTGAAAAGAAACAATTGAACACACATCACCAGTATCATCAAGAAATGAGAGGTGACCAACACAAACCCTACAGGAATTAAAAAACAATAAGATAATCTGTTAACAAATTTATACCAACAAATTCAACAACTTACATGAAATGGAATAGTTCCTTAAAAAATACAACTTACCACAATGGACTCACGTTTTAATAGAAAATCTGAATAGAATTATATCAATAAAGCAGCTGAATTAGTATTTAAAATTATTTACACACGGAAAAGTCCAAACACAAATGGCTTCCCTGTTTAATCTTCTCACACATTGAGTAAGAAATAATACCAACCCTATAAATCTCTTTCAGAAAATAATGGAGGTGGGGGACAGTTCCCCACTTATTTTGTAGGTCTGGTATTACCCTGGTATTAAGACAAAGGTATTATGTGAAAAGAAAATTACAGATCAACATCTCCCACTCACATAGATCCAAGCAAGATATCAAATCAAATGCTGTGGTATATAAAATAGTACAGCATAATCAAAAAACGTTTATTCCAGAAATCCAAGGTTGATTTAACATTCAATAATTAGTATAATTTTCCATATTAACAGAATGCAGGAGAAAAACCATATGATCATTTCAATAGATGCAGAAAGAGCATTTGAGAGCAAACCATGAATTCTCAAATTGATGAAAGGCGTTTTTGAAAAACCTGGAGCCAACCTTATACTTCATGGTGAAAACTTAATTGTTTTCCATGAGATTGGCAGCAAGGCAGTCACCTTTTCCGTTCAACAGACAATGTACTGAAGAACCTACTTCTTGTAACATGACAATATAAAGAAATAAATGGCAGAAAAATGAAAATGAGAGAAGTAAAACTGTTCTTATTTACAGGCTATATGATTGTTTATGTAGAAAATCTCAGGTAGTCTACAAAAAATCCAGTACTACCAGAACTAATATATAAATTCAGCAAGGTCAGAAGATACAAGATCAGTATCAAAAATCTATATATTATCATATACTAGCGGCACATAATTGGAAAATATTTAAGGATCAATTGCAAATGATACCAAAAGCCTAAAAAACCTAGGAATAAATCTTAAAAAAAAGTATGCTCAAGATTCCTATAACAAAAATTACTGAGATATTTTGAAAAGAAACTTTTGTAAAAGATCTAAAGACCTAATGAAGAGATATAGTCTGTCCATAGACCCGAAGACTCAATGTTGTTTAGTGTGCAGTTCTTCCCACATTGACTTACAGAGTTAAGCACAATTCTAATAAAAATTGAACTAGGTTTTTCTGCAGAGAATGACAAGCTAATTATACAATTTATGTAGACATTCAAGGGCTAAATTCAAATAACTAAAGCATTTTTTTTCCCCAAAAGGACAACTTTTGGAGCACTTACCTGATTTCTTGAGTTACTACAAAGCTGTAGTAATCAAGACTGTGGTACTGACAAAAGATAGACATAGATTAATGCAACAGAATAGAGAGTCCAGAAATAGACTCTGTATATGTGTTATGTGTTTTTTAAATATACAACTGGTTTTAAACCATAGTGGCAAAGCAATTCATTTAGGAAAGAAAACATTTTTTCAACAAATGGTGCTGAATCAACTGGATATCTGTATAAAAGCAAAAATAATGCTAGAGTTGATTTGTAGTTTTACTGCATTATCTGTTTATTGTAGTATCTTTATAGTGATGATCTCTTTTTTCATTGTTGTTTTTGGTGACTCTCTTTCCCACTTTCTACTTAAAATTGTCATTTTCTCTTCACTTCTTTGGGTTCAATTTGTTGTTATTTTCTTAACTTACAAAGATAGATACTTAGCTTTTGATATTCATGCTTCGTATTTCCCACTGTGTATATTTGACTATAAATTTCCTTTTAGCTGCATCCCTCAAGTTTCCATGTGCATTTTGATTGTATTTACATTTTATTTATTCAAAATTATTTTAAATTTCTATTATGATTTATTACCTTAGTTTTCTTGATTAGCCAATTTTTGACTATTTAATTTGATTGAGAATTATTTAAAATTCTATTTCCCCTTTCCGGGCAGTTATATACTCACTCTTTTAGTATTTTTAGTGGTTTAATGTCATCTGGAGATGCCAGCCTTCATTCTTAACTCATCGAGGGCCCATGTTAATTGGTACTTTTACACTCTTCAACCCCTAATTTCTTTAAGCAAAATTCCTCTTCTGTATTTGGTATCTATGAATTCTCATCCATGCAGTTGTGGGGTCTGGCTAAATCTGTTTATATTCGGTGTCTATGAATTCTCATCCATGCAGTTGTGGGGTCTGGCTAAATCTGTTTATATTCGGTGTCTATGAATTCTCATCCATGCAGTTGTGGGGTCTGGCTAAATCTGTTTTGGTTGTTTCTGCTCTCATTCATGCTGTTTGTCTTCTGTGTCCCTAGAGATCCAAGACTATAATCTCATCATTTCATCTTATTCTGTGGGATTCCTGAGGGCCTGCAGGCGGGATGCTTTCCTCCAGAAACTGCTGTGTCTGCTTCTGCTGGATGACAGGGAATAATTTTAGTGCATTTCAAGGATCTTAGCTCAATATGAGAAATCTTAGTGGAGCCTACAACCCCACAGGCATTCACACCTCCTCTGACTTCAGTGCTTGATCAGCCTCGAGCTTCAAGGCAGTTCCACCCTGTGCCACTCAAGTCTTGCAGCTCCTAGACAGCTGCAGGAAACATTTTCATGGGGAGAGATTCCTTGGAAAGCCATACATTGTCTTGCTAATCTAGAATGTGTTAAAAGTGTGTTTTATCTAGGGTCCATTTGTTTGGCTGAAGAAGGGACTCTTAGACCTCCTAGTTTATCATTTTGAAAGAAGTGGTAGCAATGATTTATGGTATTGGCTTATTTCAGTGGGACAAGGATGTCAGGTCATTGCTGAATCAGCATTTCTGTGACAGACTAATGATGTTTCACATCCTGACTTACACTACACGATCATCTTTTCACTGTATAAGCTGATGAAGGAGACAAGTAATGGGTATAATCTTCAACTGTACATAAACTTTGCATACTGTAAAATACACATTATATACCTACAGTGTTAGGCTTGATAGATAGGGATGTGCTAGATAATTACTTCATTTTGTAAAAGAGTGTATTTGTAGTTTCTTCATATTTTGACTTTTTTTTAAAAAAATTAAGAGATCCGTTATTTTGAGCTGAGTTATTAGATGCAGTATTCAAGTTTTTTGAAGATTTTACTTTATTTTGTCTTCTTACACTACATAACTCGGACTATGGTATTTAGGATAATTATATGACACTAAATATGTAAATAAAAATGTCTATAGGTACACGTCAAGTTGTGCACACCATACTCTGTGTGTGTGTGAGGCACATACAGGTAGAACCATCTCTATTTGGCATTTGGCAGAACATTTTAATCAGGCTTAGGCCTTTGATTTTTCTTTGAACTGATGATGTCAAACAAAACAAAAGGTATAGCTACATTCAATATATTTTCAGCTTTAAAGTTTCATTTAATAACATTTGGATTATGATACATTTTTCGTTCTTTAACAGTGGGTGATTTTACCCCCCAGGGACCACTGGTTCTTAACGGGGTGATTTTACTCCCCCAGAGAGAGGACGGTGGCTGTGTCTGGAGACATCTTTGGCCGTCACGCTGGTGGTGGTGAGGTGCCACTGGCATCGAGTGTGACCAGGCCAGGGCTGCTGGGCAGCGTCTTATAATGCATGGGCCAGCCCCAGAGCAGAGAACGATCTGGCTCTAAATTAGCTGGGCCACGGGCCAGCCCCAGAGCAAAGAACAATCTGGCTCTAAATTAGCAGGGCCAGGGTGAGAAACCCTGCTCTGAAGTGATTCTCCTTATGACTTAGTTGACATAACAGCAAACTTGATGGAGAATTGTGATTGAAGACCCAACATTTGGGCTCCATGGCTTTTAAATGAAGGTCAGCTACCAACTGTACATGCAGATTGAGATTCTTAAGCTTGATTTAAACAAGGACAAGCTGGCCAGGCACAGTGGCTCACGCCTAAAATACCAGCGCTTTGGGAGGCCAAGGCAGGCAGATCACTTGAGGTCAGGAGTTCGAGACCAGCCTGGCCAACATGGCGAAACCCCGTCTCTACTAAAAATACAAAAACAAGCCAGGTGTGGTGGTGGGTGCCGGTAATCCCAGCTACTTGTGAGACCGAGGCAGGAGAATTGCTGGAACCCAGGAGGTGGAGGTTGCAGTGAACCGAGATCACACCACTGCACTCTAGCCTGAGCAATAGAGCAAAACTGTCTCAAAAACGAAAACAAAAAAATTAAAAAATTAAAAAAAAAAACCACAGACAAGCTGCTATTTGTAATATTTGCAGTCTTTCAGCATGGTCGAATCACAGTGAAGAGGCCACACCCACAGAGGTGCTGGGCAGCTGAGCCACCGGTACCTGTTGCCTTCCGGTGACCTCCCACGGTGGCTTGGTCGCCAGCCTCTGGGCATCCCTGCGCAGGACCTTGGCAGCCTGGGCAGAAGGCTCCTGCGCCTCATCTTCTCTCTTCTACACTTTCCGGCCTTTCCCTGGGTCCAGTTTTCTGAATCTGCCTAGTACTGTGAAAATAGTTACATGTGCCAGTTAAATAGACTTCTCCTTCCTTTCTTTGAAGATTATAAAAACTGCATTAAAAAATTCTCTTAAAACTCTGTGGTGTTTAACTTTAAAAAGAAATTGGAAATGCCACTTACTTGAAAGACCTATATGGAGTGGTATTTCGTGATGTATGATTGAACAGTATCTTTACACAGGTCTTAAAGAGAGTCTTCCGTTCGGATTTAAATTTAACATGGACATTAACTCAGATCAATGAGGGATTTCTGCCACTGTTGTTGGACTTTTTCTCTGTGAATCTTCATTGTGCATATATGATAGTAAATTATTTATAGACTGTGTATTTGAGTCTGATCTTTTATAAGAAGCAGGAGTCTGGGCCTACCTTATGTTCACGTCTTTTCAAGACTTTGTTTTTAATCTTGCATATATTTTCTGTTTTAAACTGATTCTCATCACACATCCTTTCTTCTAGGCATTGGCACATCTCCACTTAATAGAATATGTTGGAGAACAAACTGCTTTGCTAATAAAGGTAAAATAAATGTTATAATAGAAGGTACTCCAGCCACTGTTCTTTGATTTTGTGGAAAAAAAAAAAATTCTGGTAAGAACAGGTCACATTAATTATGTAAAAAGGCACAGCAGGGAACCTGTTCTATCCTGTGCCGCCCAGAGATGAAGGGAGACTTTTTCCAAAGAATATATAATTACGGATGCTTGCTATTTTGCTTTTAACTTTATTTAAAGCCTGTCTGAGAAGGAGCGGGATCGACACCAGCCTCAGTAAATGAGTGCGGCAGGCACCCCAGCCTCAGTGGTCTGCCAGGCCATCGGGTTAGTGTGACCAGTGTGCGCAGCCACCACACATGGACGAGGGGCAGGGTCACTCTGCCTCCCCATCCAGGGGCTGGCAGGCCTGGGCATGGCTGGGCGTTGCTGGTAGAAACCCAGCGGAGGCTCCTGGTGTGGGTGGGGCCCTGGCTTGCACACCTGTGTCTGCCTTGGTCTTGTGATGGGTAAGAGGAAGGACTAACGCCCTCGGGCCCCTCTGAGTCTCCCGGCTGGTGGGATCTGACCCTAAGTGCATGTGATGGAACACGGCAGCTGCTATTCTCCTCCTTCCAGATGGTCCCAGAGGAGCAGCGCCTCACGGCCGCCATCGTCCTGGTGGTGTGGGTCTCAGCCCTGGCGTCGTCTCTGATTGACAACATCCCATTCACCGCTACCATGGTGAGTTGCATGTCTCCATGTTGAGGGCTCAGCTTCAGCCTGGACATAGCCTGGGGCTTACCCTCCCTTCCTAAGGCAGCAGAGGATGAAGCCGGCGCCTTTGCTGCACTCACAGGTGTAGAGGACAAAAGTGAGCAGAGCCCGGGGCAGCTGGGCGGAGAGTGCCGAGAGCCCAGACTGCAGGCGGGGAGCCGAGGCTCTGCAGCTGCTGTGGACGGCACGTCCTGGGGTGACTGGTGGTCTTGGGGTCAACGCCACCGAGAGCTGCCACCTCTCCCAGAAAACGCTGTCTTGTCTTGTCTGTCTGCCTTCCTTCCTTCTTTTCTTTTCTCTTTTCTTTTCTTCCTTTCTCTCTTTTTCTTTTCTTTCTTTCTCTCTCCTTCCTTCCTTCCTTCCTTCCTTCCTTCCTTCCTTCCTTCCTTCCTTCCTTCCCTCCCTCCCTTCCTCCTCTCCCTCCCTCCCTTCCTTCCTCCTCTCCCTCCCTCCCTTCCTTCCTCCCTCCCTCCCTTCCTTCCTCCTCTCCCTCCCACCCTTCCTTCCTCCCTCCCTCCCTTCCTTCCTTCGAAAATTGTGAGACATCAAAAGACAGAGACTTCCATCTTCATTTGCTGCGGATTAGAAGCTGTTCTAACCAGCCTGTGTGTCTCCTAGTGCTTGGCCTGGGCAAGATCTTTCATTCTCTGTGTGGTCTTGAGCCCCAGCCAGGACTGGAAGTGCACATGGTAGACCTTTAGTTGGACAGATGAGCCTGCTTCTGGTGTGACTTCTGCCAGCATTGATTGCTTGGTTCAGGGCAGGAACTGGGAACCCAGGTGTGGCAAAGTAAAGGTAGGCCTAGGGGCTTGCACACAAGTCGCTGGGGTCCTCTCACAAACACTTGAGGTCGTCCCAGGTGTGCAGAGAACAGGCCAGAAGCATGGTGAGCACTCCCCATGGCAGGATACAGGACAGGGGAGAGCCCTCTGTTCTTCTGACTCTGAGGGCCTCCCCGCTCCCCGCAGGGAACAGCCTGTGGGATCCCAAGACATCCCACCACCCTGTATCTATTCTGAACAATGGCACCCCCGGACTGGAGCAGCAGGCCTGGCTGTGTGGGGAAAAGGGCAGGCCGGGCTCATGCGGCGCTGACCTTAGGCGGACCTGGGAACCTGCCTCCCTCCCTTGCAGCCTGGAATTTAGTTTCTGCCAAGGTTGACCCTCTAGTTGCCTTCCAAGGTCTGGGTGTGGTAATCCTGAACTAACTCGGTGGCTGTTGTTATTTTTTGGTGAAATTCCAAACTGGGGAAGTCTTGCGGCTGTGGTCAAATGTCCCAGCTGTGGCCCAGCCGGCTCCACCTCTCCTGGCGCCCCAGGCAGGCTGACACCTTCTGGCAGGGCGGCCCTTACCGATCCTCAGCTTCAGCTTGTGCGTTCATCCTGTTCTCCAGGGAAACACAGTTTGCAGGAGAGTCCGCACTGTCCCAGCCAGCGAGGCCACAGGCGCGGCCCGAGCACGGGACCCCGACACAGCCTCCATCAGTGCTTGCTTCCGCCCTGCGCTCACAGCTCAACCCCGCCTTCTGGGGAGCTCTGAGGTTTGGACCCAGATCCTTTCTGGGACTGAATTTGAAGAGCCCTAGCATTGGTGATTTAGGTTGTTCCTTTTTCTAAGAATAGGACACTTTCACAGTTTTGTTCCATAAATTGTAGTGACTACTTAAAATTTACCTTAAAAAATGGAATCAGAGACAATAGTAAGGCAAATATCCATATGTTCACCACCCGAAGTGAGAAGGTATCAACATTTTATCCTCTTTGCTTTGGAATTTCTTGTTTGTTTTATTAAGAAATACAACATTGCAGATAAACAGGCATCTCTCTGTTCTTCCCCTGGAGCCTCAGGACCATCTCTGCCCTCATGAATGTGGGTCCCATCTGTCTCTGCAGTGGCCGCTGTGGGGGTGCTGAGGGTAGGATGCTGGCTCCTGTGTGTCCACAGGGGCGGAAGCCACATACATCGTGACCACAGCGGCACAGGGTGCAGAGGTGGACACGCAGCTCTTCAAAGCGCATGCATCTCCCCTGAGTGACTGTGCCATGCCAGCATGAGGCATCTGCAGTGGCCGCATCATGGGAGGGACATGGGGAGCCACTGGGTCTTGCTGCCTCAGGCTGGGGGTGGCGCACAGCGACGGCCACAATGCTTGGGTGGGAAAGGGACACGTGGCCCTTCCCTGGAGCAGGGATCTGCGAAGTGGGTGGGCATCGCGGTCCCTCCACTTTCCCTCACTCCATTCTCCCCTCCTTTCCTTTGAGTGTCTTTTTACTGCTTTTTTAAAAAGCTGTATTGAAGTCATTGACAAAAATCTGCACCTATTGAATGTGTAAGTTTTCATGAATTTGGACATATGTGTATACCTGTGATACTGTCATCACAATCGAGGTACCAAACGCGTGCATCATCTCCATACATGTACTTATGTGTCTGTATGTGTGCTTCATGGTAAACTTAACACATGTCTGCCTTCTTAATACACTTTGAAGTGCATAATACCATATTAATGCTAGGCACTGTGTCATATCACGGCTCTGGAACGAACCCGTCTGGGATAACTGAAACTCGACCCATTGAGCAGCCTCTGCCCATCCCCCTCCCTCCACCCTCGACAGCCACCATTCTACTCTCTGCTTCCACGAGCGTGACGATTTTAGATTCCGCACACGATGGAATCAGGCGGTATTGCTCCTTCTGTGACTCGCTTATCTCACGTAGCATAATGCCCTCTGCGTTCATCCATGTTGTCACAAATAGCAGGATTTTCTGCCCTTTTAAGCCCGAATCGCCTTTCATTGCATATATATTCATATACCACATTTTCTTTATCCACATGTCCATCAGTGGACATGCAAGTTTTTCCCGTATCTTGGCTATTCTGAATAATGCTACAGTGAAAATGGGAGTACAGCTGTTTCTTCTTCGAGAGCCTGGTTTCCATTGCAGGTGGTTAGAGGATATGGTCTATAGGATTTCGTGCTTAGAAATTCCCGAAATGTCATCTGACTTACCATGTGGCTGTTTTTCTCCAGCTGCACACCTAAAAAGCTGCGTTTCAGCTTCTGCACACTGTGGCTGCTTTGGTCACTCCGTGTTTGGCTTCTGCCTCTGCCGACCCACAGGAGCCAGGATCCTGCCCTAGCTCCTCCCACAGTGGGCCGATGTGTAGGTGGTTATGACTCAAATTCATGAAGGCAGCTCCCTGAGGAGAGGGAAGGATGAAAACAATCCTGGGTCCTGAGGGAGGAAAGGAGCCTCACATTTGTTTATAATATTTTGTTCCTTACAAAATAAGCACAAAGGAAATCCTGCGGCAAAGAAGATAAAATGTTCAAATGTTCTCAGTGTATGTGTGTGAGCAGTTAACATACATATAGAACGCTCATATCATGTGAGCATTAACATACATAAGCATGTCATTGTGTTGTTATCCTCTCTAGATTCACTTATCTCTTTTCAATCTATCGTTTCGATATAGCAGAGAACTTTGTTAATTAGTTTGTTCCTCCTTGCACTTCAGCACGTTTTTGCATCGTTTACTTTGTGATTGTATTAGATGTTAAAGGTTCATTGTCTAGTAACTTCACAGTGGCTGGTTTCTTTTACCTTGCATGAGGTCTCCACCTCTGCGCTGAGCCTCTGCCAGGTTTATCTTTTTCCAGTCCTTTATTTATTTACTGTTTTTTTAAAATCCTTTTCCAATTGCATTTTAAGCAGAATGCAAGTCGATTTTTAAAATTCAAAGCAGATAATCTTTGTCTTTTAAGAGAATAGTTTAACATGTTTACATTTATTGTAATGACTTATTGACTTGAACTAATTACCATCATTTATTTCTTTTTATGCTTTTTCCTTGCTAATTCTTTTTTTTTCACTATCATTTCCTGACTTCTTTAGATTGATACGTCACATCTCCCCACCCATCAATTGGTTTCGAAGTTACTGATTTTATTCCTAGTCCTTTAGTGGAAATCATTCTGTTTGTAATGCACATGGTGGTATCAGCATTTCAAACAACAGTTGCAGTGAACAGAACCTATTTTAGTTAGTTTAAGATGAAAAGGAGTTTATCTAGGGATAGTACATAGTTTTTGGGATTTCTGAGAATTTCTATACTGCACAATGGGAATGGGGGGCTGCCCACAAGCCCCCAGCTTTTGCAGCTTGGCATGAGTGCTCAGGATCTCTGCCCCCACACTGGCTACTGAGTCCAGGGACTTCTGTCACCCTGCTCTTGAGTATGCCTTGTCACACCTCTCCTCCAGATTCTCCAGATGGGCCTCTGGAGCAGGTGTGTCTGATTGGAGGAGTCCATGCCTGTTCTAACTGCAATGGAGGCGGCAAAAGTGACTTTCTGGCTTCTGCCTTGGAGGCCCAGAACTCTCAAAACAGAGCTCCAAGGAGGCTTCAAAGCCTTTCTCCATCCCTCCCTCAGCGCCTTCTCCTTGATGCTTCTGTGTTTCCCGGTGCAGAGCCTTGCTTGCCCTCTGGGTCCCACAGTACCGTGCACCTACATCCACCAAGTCACTCAACAAGCGGATTGTCAAGAGTGTCTGCAGCTGTCTGCGAACTCCGACTGTTTGTGTTTGTAGCCTCATTCACGAGTGTTATACCTGGCACCAAAAAGATACTTAGCAAGTGTTTGCAGATGAATAGGAAAGTGAACTAACTGCCAGAGATTAATTGTCCTGGAGTAACTCTGTGTCCGCCTCCTCTCTGGCCTGCCATCCTCTGCTACTCTGTTACTGAGGGAGCTGGACACCCCGTGCTTGCTGCATGTCTCAGAGTCGCAGACCCCACCTGTGCATCTCCCTTCTGCCAGACCACCTGCCAATCGAGACGCACCCTCATCTTCAGTGATGTGGTGCCACCTCTCCAGCACGATGCTGGAGCTCTTGTGCCTTTGACAGTGCTGTTCTTTGCCACTGGTAGCAGCTTCCCTCTCAACTCCCTCCTTCCCTGTCCTGGGAGCCAGCCTCACCAACCCACAGCCCTCTACATTCCCTGGGTGGCAGCTGGTCCTTTCTCTGGATCTGCCTTCGCTGTGCAGCCTCTGGGTACAATGGCCTGCCCTCTGGATGGATGTAGGGTGTCCTGCTCAGGCCCCCAGTCATGTAAGGCAACTCATTCATAGTAAATCCTCATGTCTACAGTTCCCACCCACTGGTTCTGGCTTCTGACAGATGCAGTGATAGGAATGGCTCTTTGGGAGGTGATCTGGGTTTCCTGTCCTCAGAGAGGCCCCTTTGACTGGGAGGACCTTTACCCTGCACAGCTGTGGAGCCCTCTGAACCCAGGGAGTGGCCAGGAGAGTATGTGGGTGGCAACGCGGGTCTAGTTCAGGCCTGAGATCTTTGAAGTCATGCGTCCCTCTGCACCTGCTGCTGATGCAGAGAGAAGGCAGTGCCGTCTCCTCGCCATCGTGCCCTGGCCTGGCTCGTGTAGATCGACAGAGTTCAGACATCTGAGCTTCTGCTGTAGTTGTCGAGGCTTCTTGGATCGTCCCCAGGGTTGGCTCTGACCAAACACCCTTAGAGTACCTGGTCCTCTCTGCGCCCACTCGGGAGGCCTGCTCCGTGTTCAGGTGGGGAATGGACAAGGAGACCAAAGAACATTCGTGGAAATGCACCAGGAGAGACGGGTGTGCCTGCCCACGGCCGCAGACACAGCGTGAACACAGTGTGCAGTGCCTGGTCTCCCGCCGCCTGGCCAGCAGAGCTGCCTGCCTTCCCTGCCTCCTCGCCAGCCTCTGTCAGATGCAAAAACACGCCTCTGGCTGGTGTCACTGGCCAGGTCAACAGGACACTCTTCACTGGGGATTTTAACACGAATAGAACCTTAAAAAGGGTCAGAGAGCGGGCAGGTGCTGTTGCCACCTCCAGTGACATAAATGCAGGCCACTGCCTCGGTGGAGAGAGCTGGCAGGAGCCTGGGCTGCGTGGGGCGTTTCAGCAGCCTTCGCCTGGTATTCCAGGGATGCGGGTCTCAAGAGACAACACAGAACCCATCTCTCCTCCGACGGCATCGTCTCTCCGAGCGTGTCTTCAGCGTGGGGTTGTCTCTGCTGCATGTGCATTGTCAGCTGTGGGCTGAGAGCGACAGGTGAACTCTGTTCATTGTTCAGGATATTTCTCTTTCTATTTCTTTTCTTGGCGTGGAGATGTTTAACCAGTATTTCCATACAGGGAAATCCCTTTCACACCCACCGCCTCTTCTTCCTTCCTCTTGCCCTCTTGGGGGGCAGGTGGCCTCTGTGGGCGGCGTTCATAGAACTCCATTGCATGGTCCCAAAGACCGAGTTGGAACTGCTGAGAAACAGCATAATGACTGAGAATTCCCTGACAGTCTTTCTCCATTTAAACCTTAACTTTTCAACCTCATTTGCTTGAAAAGGAAAAATCCTCAGGCAACTTTCAAGTTAAAAGGTTATTACTCTTGTCCTGAATGTTGAATTTAAAGACTGGCAATTTATGCACATAAATCTGTGGGTTTCCTTTAACTGACTTGTTGGCACTCATCATTATCTGTGCTGTCACCCAGCCTCTGGGTGGAAGGCAGTTTCTCAGGCGTCTCCTTTCCCCAGCTTTCTTGGCAATCTCGCCCCATCCCGCAGCCCTGCGGGAGGTATCAGGGCAGACATCCTGGGCTGTCACACCTGGCACAGGAGAGCACTCTTTCAGAGGGTGTGAAAGTCAAAAGCATTTCCCTTAAGCTTTAGCTTTAAAATTTTTTTAACTTAATCTCATTTTTGTTTTAACTCCTCCTATCCTGAAACATCCAGGAACATAATTATGTGGAGGATCAAACCCAGCCCAGTGATTGCAATTAGATTTAATAACATGAGCAGTTGGCACTTTTAGCAGCTCAGGTTCTGCAGGAGGTGGATCTGGGCTTGAATCCTAACTCTGACATTGTGCGAGCTAAGGAGGCACTAGAGTTAGAGAAACAGAAACGGGAGGAGCACAGAAATGCCGTTTTCCCCGTTTGCTTGGTGCTGAGCCTGGTACTGATGGGCTGTGTGGGTTGCAAGTCTGCCCCGGGCAGGTGCACAATGGATGTCCTCTGGGTGGTTGGGGAGCGACCTCAGAGAGGCACTGCTGGGCCCAGAAGTGAGGGTCTCTCTCTCACCTTCCAAGGCCCACAGACCAGCCACTACACCGCCAGACTCCGGCTCCATGGCACCCCACGAAATCCAAGTGGCACATTTAAGGGACCAGTAGTGTGAGAGAAGCTCATTCACTGTGTCCCACCAACACAGTACGACAAATGACAAATTATGAGAACACTCAGAGATTTAAACACAGCACAAAAAATAGTTTCTGCAACTAAAACCTGTAATGTTTTCAACAAAAAATATTGAATAACGAATTGAAGAAGAGCAAGGTGTTAGGCCTGAGTTGCTGTGCTTGCCGCCAAGTGAGAGACTTGTACCAAATGCAGGTACAGAACAAAAGCGCAGAGAAGCAGAGTCGTGAAAAAGGATGAGAGATTTGGAGGCGAGACCCAGGGGACCCAGCGTGGCCATGACAGCAGTTCCGGAATGGGGAGAAGGAATGCATTGTACTGAAAAAGCACAGCCCTTTGCCCTCAAATGGGGCTTGGGCACCGGCAGAATCTCGCAGCACCAGGAACTTCTAACAGGGCAGGGTCTCAGATGCTCAGACCCCTGAGTCAGAGCCTGTATTTGGACAAGGTGCCAGGCAACCCACTCCACACATTGGCATTGAAGAAGTGCTGGTCTAGGCCAGGCCCATCGGCAGGACCTGTGCCCCTATCGGCTATAAATAGCTCTTCCCTCCCTCACCGCAATCCATCTCTCAACTCTCAGAATCCCGGTGAGGGTGCAGCTTTCCCCGTGCTTCCCTGCGGCACCTGTGCACCCTCACCAGGGGACCCACCCAGAACTGCTGCTGAGTGGCTGCTGTGTCCCACACAGCAGGAGCCGACTGCAGCATCCCTCATCCATGCCCCAGGCAGCTCTGCCCTCCTCCCGCTGCTGCTGTGTGCTTGCCATGCACCTGGGCCACCTCTGCCCCTGCCCAGGTAGTTGCAGCCTCAGGGGTCCTGTCCTTCCTGACCTGTCAGGTCAACCCTGCCAGCCTCCCGCTGATGGTTAGTGCCTCCTGGGCTGGCTTCCCAGACCCCTGAGTCAGACCCATTGCCTGGGCCAGAGGTCAGGCAGTGGGAACCATGTGCCTTCCGGCTGTCACACAGCGGAAAAGGAGCTTCAGATGTATTTTTCGATGACTTACGATGTTGTGGTATTTAAATTTAAAAGTAGACATTTAAAAGAATGACGGGATGCCTTCGTTTAAGGATGTTGATATAGACTACGTCCTTGGGGATTATTGTAAATTGGAATGGCAAATTTGACATACGAACTTAAAATGTCTGAGGAGCCCAGGCACGGTGGCTCACGCCTGGAATCCTAGCACCTTGGGAGGCTGAGGCCAGTGGATCACCTGAGATCAAGAGTTCAGTACCAGCCTGGCTAACATGGTAAAACCCTGTCTCTACTAAAAATACAAAAATTCGCCGGACATAGTGGCACGTACCTGTAATCGCAGCTACTCAGGAGACTGAGGAGAATCGCTTAAACCCAGCGGGGAGGGGAGCGGAGCGGAGGTTGCAGCAAGCTGAGATGGTGCCCCTGCACTCCAGCCTGGGTGACAGAGCGAGACTCCATCTCAAAAAAAAAAAAAAAAAAAAAAAG